>NW_015558619.1:18542-45607 GCF_001515605.1 Sinocyclocheilus anshuiensis | reverse complement strand
TATATATATATATATATATATATATATATATATATATATATATATATATCTTACATATTATGGTACTATGTGTTTCGATGCATCATTTCAGACACACTCTCAAACAGGTCCCACATGTGCACAAACTTCATGCATGCTTGACAGCTTTAGTAATTTCACCTTAGCTTCCCCTCTCCACTTCTCACCCGTTTCTTCTCTCCATCTTTCTATCTCTCAGCGGATCCGATCGTCGGGGCTTTTGCTGCTGGAGATGATCCTGTGTGGCTCTCTGTTGCTTTACTTCCCAGTGAGTGTGTGATTCAAATCTTCTTTTCAGATTACTGGACTGCAGTTGAAATCATAATGGCTGGCTTGCACTTAGAAGGCAGAAAATGATCAAAAATTACACAATTTATGGTTGTTACTAGGTTAACCAACTGCAATAACAAATTAACATCTAACAAATTAACTATATTAGTAATTATGCTACAAAACTATGAATTAGGATATAAGTGAGGTTATTATGCAAACAAAATCACATTTAAGACGAAACACGAAACACCTTCTTAAACATTTGCTGACTAATACAGCACCATTCAAAAGTTTGTAATGAAGTAATTAACACTTTTATTTAGCAAAGATGCATTAAGTATACTGAATGTGACAGTAAACACATTAATAATGTCACAAATGATTTCTATTTCAAATAAATTCGGGCCTTTTTCTTTCTATTCAAAGAATCCTGATAAAAAAAAGTCAGTTTCCACCAAAATATTAAGCACTACTGATTTCAATATTGATAATAAAACATTTTCTTCAACAGCAAATCAGCATATTAGAATGATTTCTGAAGGACCATGTGACATATTTAATATATTTAAATAAAATATATTTAAAAAGCAAATTAAAATTAAAATAATATTTCACAATATTACTGTATTTACTGTATTTTTACAAGCATAAAAAACTGTGTTTTCAGGTCTTCATTTTATACTTCAAACCCAGCACTTTCCTGTGTATTCTGCTCCGTTGGGTCCGTCTGCTTGGCTTCGCTATTGTTTATGGAACTGTGACGCTCAAGATGTACCGGTCTGTAGCACTTCAGTCCTGTCATGAGATTTATCAAACTCAGCCCTCCCTTCCATCTGTCTCACCTGCACATCCGTCAGATGAAATGTTGCAAAATAAGATGCTATCTCAAGGCATTTAAAAATTCACTCAGTAATTTAATTTGTGTTTTTGAAGTCCTGCTGCCATTCTAGATATAACAGGCTGCCTACCAGGATGAGTTGAGCCGCTCCATGCAAAAAAATAAATTAATTAATTAAAAAAAAAATTACGCAGAGTACCTGTTTTCAAAATTGATAAGAAGCAAATCAGCATATTAGAATGATTCAAGATCATGTGACACTGGAGCAATGGCTTCTGAAAATTCAGCTATGCATCACAGGAGATAAAGATAAACTTAATTGTTTATAAAAAAGCTTATAAAATTAGTTGATCAATTTAGGATGTCAGCATGTCGGTACAATATGGAAGCCCGTTTCCGCCACTGAATTAAAAATAAAACAAGGTAATTGCGACTTTTTATCTCACAATTCTGACTTTCTTTTTTTCTCACAATTGCGAGTTCATATCTTGCAATTCTGACTTTATATCACGCAATTCTGACTTTATAACTCACAATTGCGTGTCACTCGCAATTCCGAGAAAAAAAGTCAGAATTGTGAGATAAAAAGTCGCAATTACCTTTCTTTTTTATTTAGTGGCGGAAACGGGCTTCCATAGTACAATGATTTGAATCGCTCTGTGTAAAATATTTGGTCATGCCCATTTTTTTTTTAAATGACCCCGTTATAGCTAACCAAAGCGTAAAGGTCAAAAAATTTTTGATAATTATTGACCTTGAGAGTCAGAGAAGCTGTGGTTTTTAGAGGATGTGCAAAAAACCTAAGACTAGTTCGCAAAAGTAGGTTTTTCACAATCTCAAATAGTTAATAAAAGATTTAATTGACAGCAGTGGTTCTTGAGGCAAAGTTGTTCACAGTGAGGAGGTCTATCGTATCGTATTATGTTTCTGTATGTGAAATGCTGCGTGATTACAGAGGTGTAAAACTCGTTAACACCACCCGTTGGACGATTTCTTTCAAACTTGTCACAGACCTTTAGGGCCAAGAGACAAACAGGCCCACTGAGTTTTGTTCCAATCAGCTTCCATTAACCTTGTCTAATAGGTGCTCAAATTTCATTAGCCGATGACGGCCATGTTTTTTTAAATACGCATATGTCCTCATAGATGCTTGTGACACTATGGACAAAGACACTGCATACCAATTTTCAAGTTGATCGGACTAGTTATAGCCATTTTGGGCGAAGATATCTCAGTTAACTCTCAAGAGTTATAGGCATTTTAGTAAAAGTAGCTCCACCCCTTTCGAACATTTTGGCATCCCGTCGCAACGATGAGTTGAAAGTTCAACTTTTTTTGTCCACTGTGAGCCAAGGATTCCAACAATATAAGGCACTTAAAAGTTTATGAGTTATGAGCCATTTCGTACTTTTGATTGCTGTAGCGCCACCGTCAGGCCGATTGGGGAGAGCCTTGGTGACATTGTAGATGGTGTGAGTACTACCATCCCTCCAAGTTTCAAGTCTCTGCGACTTACGGTTTGGTCTGCCTGATCCCTTTTAGGTGAAGAATGCTGATCTGTGGCCATTCTATCAATTACAATAGGGTTTCAGCACTGCGCGCTTGAACCCCTAATAACAATATTCATAATGTTCCTCCATGAGTTGGCCCATTCCATGTAAAATAAAACGGCAAACCTGATAAAGTAACTTAAACTCCCAAAATGAATCAGCCTACATGGTCACATGTGTTTCCAGGGTTCTGAAGGTGTTTCTGTCGCGTACGGCCCAGAGAGTGCCATACATCACCACCACAGGTGTGCTGAGGATGCTGGGAGTTATAGTGCTTACTGTCAGCTGGTTCCTGTGTGCGTGGACCGTGGGCGTCCTTCAGAATCGACACAGGAATGCTCCACTGCTGATCATTTCCACCACCTCAGAAGGACAAGGCTTCAATGTCTGCGACCTGGACCGGTGGGACTACATGATGGCTGTGGGCAAGTGATGTCATTTTTGACCAGTGGCAGTAGTCCATCGGTTTTCTTGAGTGTCTGGCAGAGAGATTAACTGAAACTGGGGCACATTAGTAGATCAGACAAATGAAAGGATGAATGGTCCTGGATAATTTAATTTAATGTTCTTTGAAGCATTTAGCTGATGATTTGAACACCGTTAACCGCTGTCATTGGATATGATTCAGCATTAACCACTACCTACCATACTAATAACACACCACTACAAATAATAAATGTATAATATTTTTTACATTAAAAAGCAACAGTGGGCTCAAAATTAGAACTGATGCAACTGTCTGTAGATCACATTTATTTATTTAAGTCTCATTTAAAGAGTAACATTTTTGGGTAAAGAAATAAGTTTGGTCGGCATGTAGTCAAAACTATTTCATTTGACAAGCAAACCATAAAACAGTAAACTATATCACAGAGAGGACTTCCATAAACCCTCATAACCATGCGATTTATTTCTACATTTATATTTCGACCTTGGAAAAGCAACTTTCGTTTGGATCAAATGGAGTAACCCTAAGAAAACATGATTTATGATTTACATAATACAAAAAAAAAAAAAAAAAGTCAAATTGTCCTTACACCTTTTTTCCCTTCATAAAAAGGACAAAGACAAAGGCAGGATATTTCGCTGCCTTATTGCTGTTGTGTATATTTGTGTATGTGACAAATAAAAGCTTTAAAGTTAACAAAAAGTTGTTTTTCTCTCAGCGGAGCTGTTATTTCTGTGCTGGGGCAGTTTCCTGTGCAGTGCAGTGAAGACGGTACCTTCAGCATTTCACGAACCACGTTACATGAGCATCGCAATCCACAATGAGCTACTGCTCTCCTCCGCGTTTCATCTTTTCAGGTGGGGGAATAAAGTTGTTCTGATTTAACACTAATCATAAGAGGTTGCCCTATTGACTTCTTTGTCTTTGTATCTTTCAGATTTGCAAGACCATCAATTCATCCTGACTGGATGCTCTTGCTGTTCTTCACTCACACGCATGTCACAATTACTGTAACGCTCGGCCTGCTTTTTGTACCCAAGGTACTGTCGAGAGTATCATTGTTTACTTTTGCAATGTTTAACTTTCAGTAAATAACATAAGTATTCAAAATAGATGCAGCCTCTATCTATTTATTAAGTACTTTCTGATAAACTTGCACACATATCACACATTTCTCATATTAATGTTATGTAGCCCTGTCCCAAGCAAAAACCAGCATTGGTGTTTGTTGCAGTTTCTCCACATGTCTCGGCCCGGCCGAGAGGAAATAGCTGCAGAAGTATATGAGGATGAGGTGGACTTGCGACACTCGTGTTCTTACCTCAACAGTAGTTTCAACTCAAATTGCTGGAGTGACCACAGCCTGGACCCTGATGACATTCGGGTAAAACATCTTGCCCTGCAGCAGCCCTACTAACTCGCACATGCTCACACTTCCATATTAAGAAAATCAAACACACTAACACTTTATGGCATTGCATATTTATGAATTACATAAAAAGCATAAATTTGACCTTTTCTTTTACAGTAAATGTACTCATATAAACTAAGTCTAAAATTTGATACTAACTTTTCATAAACATTTACTAAACAATAATGACAAGATAAAAGAAGCTAGTTTAGCTTTTTGTCTTTATTTTATGGGAAAGAGTACAGCAAGGGGTGAGAGAGAGGGGAATGGGATTGGGACAAGACCCAGGTTGGACTCAAACCTTGGTCCCCATGAGCCAACATGTCCTCAGCAATTTTATTATTAAACATCACTTTCAAAAAATTACAGAATTATTACCGATGTTGGTCTTCTCCTCCTCCTCTGCCTTTACTTGCCCTCTTCTGAAATACTACCCTATAACTAGGTGCCTCTTGAACATCATGCTGTGGACATACCATCACAAAAACCATCCTACTGTACTGTTCCCTCCAGCTTTCCTCAACTGAAACCCTTTTTCTCCTCTGCACCAGGATGAGCTGAAGAAACTGTATTCTCAGCTGGAAGTCCACAAGACCAAGAGGATGGCAAACAGCAATCCCCACCTTCCGAAGAAGCGCAGTTCTCGCCTCAGCATTGGACGGTCCCTTATAAAACGGATCAGTGAGATCCCAGAAAGTTTAAGCAGGCAATGCAGTCGTGAAGATAAGGATGTCAATGCTGCAATAGGAAGTATAACCCGATCAGGATCTTATTACAAAAGTCATCAGACCACAAGCATTAACAAGATAAATGAAACTTTAATGCAGCCCTCTCCAAAGCTGCGGAAGTCCCATAGTGCCTATGATTGTACCCCAGAAAGGGAGGTCTCCCTATTAAACTCCTCCATAAGGAGCAAACAGAAAAGGGTTTCACTGCATTCTGACTCAGGATCCATCAACGCAACATTGCTGGTCTGCAAGTCTGCCAGTGCCCACAATCTATCGGTAGACACTAACCTTCTACTTCCAGAGCCCAGCAGGTTTCAAAAGTCACTTAGTGTCATAGAACGCAATGACCATCGCTCTGTGACTCCTTGTAGAAGCACTGGAAATGTGTCGCTTGCTGGCAAAGCTGCCCCAGCAGATAAGCCCCAGCTAACTGTGGATGTTGATATAAAGAGGCAGACTTCAAGTGCCTTGCTCTCAGAGTCATTTGACAAGGCCGAGGTCTGCCCGTGGGAGGTTCCAGAGGAGCTCCCTGCAAACAAGAACCAAAAACATGTCACATATTCCATTTCGAAACAAGAAGAACCCAAATCACCTGGTGCTACCTCGTCACCAACGATGCTATATGTTTGTCCATGGGAATTCTTGCCACCGCCTACTCCTCCTGCAACAGAAACTGGGAATGGTATTCAGTCAGATGTTGATTCCACAAAACCCAAGCCTCTGATCTCCTGTAGCGCTCCAGGGTCGCCACACACAATCTCCGGCAAGCCAAAGGACTTTCAGGTTTTATCTTTCCGCTCCACTACCCAAAGTCTCCTTGCAGCAAAAGGCATTGGAGAAGTTGGAAGAAGTATGAGCAGAGAGAAAAGCCTACAAGAAAGTAATGTTAGGGAGGGAACACTACAGAAATCTTTGTCTACATCCATGAGATTGTACCCAGGCAGTGCAGCTTCAGACAAGCGTACCCCTCAGACACACAGACGGGCTATGACTACCGTAGGCACAAAACCTTGCCTTGTCAAACAAACAACAATACGGTTGCCATCTACTGATTCTCCTGAAAGGAGTCCCAAACATTCTGCTCCAGTTCACATCTGTCCATGGGAGTCAGAGGAGGTGGTCATGGAGGTCAGGAAGCATCATTTGAATGACAATGTATTACAAAGACAATATAGTGACAAGCAAGTACTATCTGCGACAGTAAGTAATGATGTCTTCAAACAGCCTGAGTTTCAACTGAAATCATTATTGGCTGTTCCTAATACAGAAGTGTGTCCATGGGATGTCCCAAAACCTTTTCATCAAACCAGCATTTCTGAAGTCTGTCCTTGGGAGGTTGTGGAAGTAGAGCAATTGCAAACCAAGAGCATACATACTGATGTCTGTCCTTGGGAAACAGATGGTGAGCCATCAAGAGTCACTGAAGACAATATATATAATACCAATGTTGAAGTCCCTATGTCTGAAGACACCCAGAAGCAGGTAAATGTGAAGCCTGAAGCATGCTCTTCTTATGTACTAGACACAAATATCTCTCAGGTTAGACAGGGATCCATCAAAACCTCTAGTGACTCAATAAAACATGGTGAAAGGGTAATTTATGTTAACGCAAGACAAAGTTCAGTAGACCAAGAGATGCAGAGAGACGCAGGTTCAGAGGAACCAAGTTATATACTGAAACGAGATGAAAGTGATTTTCCTGAACCACCCCCACCTGTAACTGAAGTAAGCCCTTGGGAGTCTGAGCCAAATACAAAAGACGCTACAAGACAGTCTTTAAAAGAGACCATGCCTAAGAAAGCAACCATTTGTCCGTGGGAAGCAGAGGATTCTGGGAGGTCAGAAGAGAAGGTGGGAGCTACAAACAAGGGGCCAGTTCATGTAAATGTGTGTCCATGGGAAACAAGTGAGTCTGTGAAGACCACACAGAAACAAGAAAGTGTCTGTGGAGATGTCTGTCCATGGGAGACAAAAGAATCAGTCGAGACCTTACAGAAGCAAGAAGGTGTTCGTGAAAATGTTTGTCCTTGGGAAACAGAAGACATAACGAAGACCATGCAGAAACAAGAAAGTGTTCATGCAGATGTCTGTCCATGGGAGACAGGAGAGCCAGCAAAAACAATGCAGAAACAAGGAAGTGTCCATGCAGATGTTTGTCCTTGGGAGACAGGAGAGCCAGCAAAGACAATGCAGAGACAAGAAAGTGTCCATGCAGATGTTTGTCTATGGGAGACAGGTGAGCCAGCAAAGACAATGCAGAAACAAGAAAGTGTCCATGCAGATGTTTGTCCTTGGGAGACAGGAGAGCCAGCAAAGACAATGCAGAAACAAGAAAGTGTCCATGCAGATGTTTGTCCTTGGGAGACAGGAGAGCCAGCAAAGACAATGCAGAAACAAGAAAGTGTCCATGCAGATGTTTGTCCTTGGGAGACAGGAGAGCCAGCAAAGACAATGCAGAAACAAGAAAGTGTCCATGCAGATGTTTGTCCATGGGAGACAGGTGAGCCAGTCAAGACCTTGCAGAAGCAAGAAAGTGTCCATGCAGATGTTTGTCCTTGGGAGACAGGAGAGACAACAAAGGCCTTGCAGAAACAAGATAGTGTTCTTGCAGATATCTGTCCATGGGAGACAGGTGAGCCAGTGAAGACCCTCCAGAAACAAGAAAGTGTCGACTCAGATGCCTGTCCGTGGGAGGCAAAACAATCACCCAAACAATCTGTGCCACAAGACTGCACTCATGCCATCTCCTCAAAAAGGCAAGACAGTGCTCAAGAATCTGTCTGTCCCAGGGAAAATGATATGGGAACACCACCAGCAACAGAAAGCAGCACAAGTCGAACTGCCCCAGATATAAGTGAGATACACCCTTCAGACACAGGCACACAGACAGCAGAAGAGATGAGAGTTAACCCTCCTCTGGCTCGGCGTGATGCACTGTGCCCTTGGGATATGGGAGGGGGCAGACAAGAATCTATAACAGTGCATGATAATTTAGATGTCTTCACTTCGGAGGAGGCGATACCAGAGGAAGATGATGGTGATGCAGAAACTGCTGCAGAGGCCTTCATCTTCCCTCCAGACTTGTGAACTGCGAGGGCAGTATCATTGTGCTTTATACAGCTTGAAAGACTCGTTGTGACAAAATGGACCACTGGTCACACTTTTCAGCTTTATGCAGAATGTCCCTCTAATGTCATCAGCACACTTCACTGACTGTTATTTAAGAAAGGATTCCACCTATGCCAACTTTCTCCCTCTTCAGCTTAACAAACCATATCTGAAGACTGACTGCTATTAAGACAGACTGCTCTCCTGTGCACATTCCCTTTTGGCCTTACATTAACACAAACACCCTGTTTAATTTGGTATTGTTTTGTGTGTATTTGTGTTCATATGGCTATGTAGATTATATTGTCCGTAAATCCTACGTCACCAACATACCCTGGGTGGAACTAAGTCTGATTTAACACATTATCAGTAAAAAAAACACTGCACTAATATTACTAAGTAACTAAGTTAAAAGACGAGCTGTCCTGATATACACACCAATGTTGCTAGTCTTAAAAGTTGTTCATGTTTAACAGCTCTTTGGTCTACACAAATGTTTAGACAAACTTAACAAATTTAATAGGATTTTGTAGCATGTTTCATGTCTCAAATAAGGCATTTTCAAACTGGTTAATTTACAAATCTACAGGGTAGCACCATTGTATTTTTCTGACAAGGAGCCCATCTACAAAGTATTCATTTAATAAAAGCATAACACTTTACATTATACTATGTGAAATTACATAATAACACAGACAGTATGTGTGATAAAAAAAATCTAATATTGTTCTAGGGCAAACTACTCTTGATGTATAAAAATATGATGATTAAATTTGATTCGTTTTAACATTAATTACAGGATGTTTCATAGAACACAGTTTTAAGTCCCCTTATATGAGGATGTGAAATTAAATGTTCAGGGTTTACAACACACATTTTGTCTACATGTTTAATTCAACCTATTTACATGCTGCGTCTGAAAAATGATAACAGATATTAGCACAGGTAATGACCATTAGATTGCACTTGTAATTCCTACCAGAGTTCGATAATTGAGTTTACTTTCGAGTTATTTTCAACTTTTCAAACTAGGAACATAAAGACTGTGCTTTTGTATGAGGTAAGATTTTTGTAAGAACCTGTTGAAAGAACAGTTTCAACAGTAGCCAAAGGAAGTTTACATTAACTTCTGTCAATGTAAAAAATGCAACATTTATTTTTATATTCTTAAAAATGTGTAATTTGAGTGTTCTGAAATAAACGTTTAAACTGCAAAATACAAGGTGTTGATCTTCATCAAGTTCCACGTTTATTGAAAGTTACACCATGTTGATTACCACATATAACAAGTCTATATGTGCATGTACAGTTATTTAAGAGTGCCAAATGTGAATAAAAAAAGCAACAACCAAAGTTTTTTTTTTTTTTTATAAATACAGCAATATTTATTTTAATTATTGGGAATCAGTCTGTACAGAGTGGATCTGTGTTGGATGGAGAAAGGCACCACATTCAGAATTACTTGTACCACTGCACTGCCTTTGGCTTTGGTACCTGATAATGCAGATCCTCAAACTCCTCCTCAGGCTTGAGCGTAGGACCAGGAATCACGACAGTCTGTTGAAATCAGATGTCAGATGTGAAGTCTTAGTTAAAACATTCCACATTTTCTCCTTGATCCTATTCGTTTACCTTAATTATGGGATCTTTTGGTGGAGCCCATGCTGGAACAATCTTGCCATGAAGTCTCCAGCGCCCATAGGGGTTGACCAGATGCCTCTCCAGCACTAGGTATTCCAGGACGTCCCTGGGTTCATCTTCATCCCCAAGCATCAACCGGCCAAAGCGGTCATAGATTGCCAATGTCTGAGAGATGGATTGGTATCATGAGCCCAAAATCTGAGTACTCCCATGCAGTCACACACTTACACACAATTGTTAGTCTAAATCACTGACCTGTCTAGAATGCACACGGAGAGTCACCTGACCGTACAGGTTGCCCTTGCTGATCATGTCAGGACACCTTGCATGGACCACCCGCGGCGGCTCCAGTGACTCAATGAAGCGCCAGCGCAGAGTCTTATAACGGTTCCCCCGAACCATCTCCTGCAAAACATGCACACACACACATTGGACAATCTGAAATGCTGAATAAGGACACATTGGAGTCAATGTTATTTTAGTAACACTGAGATACTATTAAAGAATTTTTTTTATTTAGTTTTCTTTTTGTAATTTTAATTTTAGTTATAGCAATTTTAGCAATTTTGATTATACACATTTTAAATAGTATGTCTTTTAGTTTTTATTCATTTTTATTTCAGTTTTAGTTATTTTGGTCAATGAAGTTGAACTAAATGAAAATGAGAAATGTTGCTTTGGCAACTAGCTTAAATAAAATATGTTTAAGGGTTTTTATGTTTTACTTCAGTTAACCTTTACTTAATTTCAAGTAGATTTACATAGTTTTGATTGGAGTCTGAAACAAGGCTAAAACAATAAGCTGAATAACTCAATTGTGAATTCTGACAGTTCATTCATATACAGATTTACTTACAGGGTAACACCTCTCTGTCACCAAAGAATGAAGCTTTTCTTTGTTAAATCTGAGAAGAGGAAAGGAGGACATGTTTATTAATGCAGATCTTGTACGTGGGAAAAATGGAAAAGACAGTAAAACTTTGAAGCAGGGACTATTGTTGATAAAACAGGATTTCTTTCTTACTGTGTGAGTGCTGCGTGAGCATCTATGAACATTTGCTGAGCTAGTGCTGGGAACTCTTTAGTGGAGAACTCGGGGTCGTGGTCCTTTATTTTACGAAACCTGGTCAAACAGAAAATAGTACCAATATCACATCAGCATCTGAAGTATGACGTTTACAGAGAGTCACTGAGGCTGCGGTGGTGCTTACGCCAGCTGTGATGCTGCGCTCTGACGCAGCTGTTCTGTGCGCTGCTTCAGACCTTCTTTGGACAGCGTGGAGAGGCGTGCATCTCCTTCAGGAGGAACGTACGGATCAAAGATGCCCGCTGAAAAAAACAAAAACACATATGAAAAAGAACCATAATGTGAACCATTGTTAAACAAGTGATGTTGGTTTATCACCTAAACATCTAAAGAACAATGCTCAAGACTTCAGAGATGTTTCTAAATAAAATACTAAGCATATTACAAAATTTGATGTGCTAAAACAGTCTTGAACTAATGATTTTTATGCATTTTCTTATGCTCACCAAAGCTGTATTTATTTGATCAAAAATACAGAACAAAATAGTACCACTGTGAAATATTATTACAATTTAAAATAACCGTTTTCTATTTAAAAATATTTTAAAATGTCATTGATTTCTGTGATGCGCAGCTGAATTTTCAGCATCATTACTCAAGTCTTCAGTGTCACATGATCCTTCAGAAATCATTCTAATACGCTTCTCTGGTGCTTAAGAAACATTTCTGATATCCATCAACACTGAAAATATTTTTTGCTGCTTTGTGTTTTTTGTGGAAACTGCTACATTTAAATAAATACAAATAAATAAATACAAATCATACAAGAATCAAACTTTTAGTGAATGTTTCACATAATGATCTTAAAAACCCATTGACTGGAAGGTTTATGGTTAAAGGTTTGACACTGGTGTAAATTGTGCCAATGTACACATATCTTAAAAAAGTATATTATTATTATTATTATTAGTTGCAGTAGTAGTAAATGTATTATTACTGACTAAAGAATGAGGTGTGTCCAGACTTTGTTCTGGATGAGTTTACATATACAGGTGCATCTAAAACAATTAGAATATCGTGAAAAAGTTATTTTTTTGTAACTTATTTCAAAAAGTGAAACTTTCATTTATTCTAAATTCATTACATGTAAAGTAAAACATTTCAAAAGTTTTTTGTTTTAATTTTGATGATTAGAGCTTTCAGCTCATGAAAGTCAAAAATCTAGTATCTCAAAATATTAGAATATTTACATATGAGTTTCATTAAATGACCTTCCCTACAGCATAAATCCCGGGTATCTCTTGTTCTTTGAAACCACAACCACACAAAGGGAAGACTGCTGACTTGGCAATGGTCCAGAAGACAATCACTGACACCCTTCACAAAGAGGGTAAGTCACAGAAGGTCATTACTAAAAAGGGGTGGCTGTTCACAGAGTGCTGTATCAAAGCATATTAAATGCAAAGTTGACTGGAAGGGATGACCGCAAGCTTGAAAATACGGTCAAGCAAAGCCGATTCAAACACTTGGGAGAGCTTCACAAGGAGTGGAGTGAAGCTGGAGTCAGTGCATCAAGAGTCACCACGCTCAGACGTCTTCAGGAAAAGGGGCTACCAAGCCACTTCTGAAACAGAAACAACGTCAGAAGCATCTTACCTGGGCTAAGGAGAAAAAAAACTGGACTGCTGCTCAGTGGTCCAAAGTCCTCTTTTCAGATAAAAGTAAATTTTGAATTTCATTTGGAAATCAAGGTCTGGAGTCTGGAGGAAGACTGGAGAGGCACAGAATCCAAGCTGCTTGAAGTCCAGTGTGAAGTTTCTGAAGTCAGTGATGATTTGGGGTGCCGTGACGTCTGCTGGTGTTGGTCCATTGTGTTTTATCAAGTCCAAAGTCAATGCAGCCGTCTACCAGAGGATTTGAGCACTTTATGCTTTCATCTGCTGACAAGGTTTATGGAGATGCGGATTTCCTTTTCCAGCAGGACTTTAGCACCTGCCCACAGTGCCAAAGTGGTTTGCTGACCATGATATTACTGTGCTTGATTGGCCAGCCAACATGTCTGACCTGAACCCCATATGGAATCTATGGGATATTTTCAAGAGTAAGATGAGAAACAGTGGATCCGAGCTGAAGACTCAACAGTGCCTCAGCAGTGCCACAGGCTGATAGCTTCCATGCCACACCTCACTGATGCTGGAGTTTGTGCTAGAGGAGCCCCGACCAAGTATTGAGTGCATAAATGAACATACTTTAAAGAACTTGAACTTTTCTGTTTTGCAAATCCTTTTTTTTTTTTATTGATCTTAGGAAATATTCTAATATTTTGAGATACTGGATTTTTGACTTTTATGAGCTGCAAGCTCTAATAATCAATTTTTTTTTTAATTGAAATGTTTTACTTTACATGTAATGAATCTAGAATATATTAAAGTTTCACTTTTTGAAATAAGCTACCAAAAAAAAAAAAGAAGATATTTCACGATATTCTAATTTTTTGAGATGCACCTGTAAATGTGCAGGCGATGACAGCAGTTTGACGTGTACCTGTGCATGAGATGTTGATGGCTCTCTCTATGTACTGCTGCCGGACCACCACACCAGCAGCCCGGGCTTTAGTCTCCTGCTCGCTTTGGCTTTTCTGTTTCACATTCACCGCTGGAGGAATGAAGTAGCGCTTCTTTGTGCGGATCGGAACCAACAGCGGCTGCGGCAGCAGCGCCGCGGCGCACTGGATTACACCAGAGAGAGAGAGATTTTGACAATAAATGAGTATAGATTACATGTATATTTGACCTTTTACAAAAAGAAAAGTGTTGGAAACAGGTAAATAAATCCCTGAAGCGTTTATAATATCTACCCAAGTCTCCAGTTGACACTCGATGAACATCATTTCAGCATGCATGTGCACATTCACATTGTATATTTGCGAAAGGCGCCCCGCTGAAGTCAAATTTTAATTTCATACCTTTATATTCTGACACGTTGTCGGTTGAAAGTATTTCAACGTCCTACATATGGAGATCGCCATGTTCTTGTCACACTGACTCCTTCGTTTACCTGAAAAATAGCTAACATGTGTGAATCAGACTTTAGCGCCGCCCACCGGTGGAGAGGAGAGGTACTACAGTATCTAAAGCTAGCAGCAGGGATTGGCGCTCTCTCTGGCAGCGGCAGGTCGCAGCGCCACTTCCGGTGGCAGTCCTGGTGTCTCCCAAAAAATGTTTTTCTGCTGTGAAAGAAGAAAATATGGTCAAAATATTTGGTGTATATACTGTTACAATTAATGCCTCAAACTTGAAGAGCATTTACTGTACATGCATAAATGATCTTTTCTAACATTAAATGCTTTCTATAAATATTATAAATATAGTATTACTCTTTTTCATTATAAAATAACAGAAACAATTATTTGCAAAAAAACTTACGAAAATTACACATGGTTTTGAAACAAATAAAAAAGGTTATTACAGTTGAAACATTTTGCTACACTCACCATAGTTTAAGCATGTTATTTGTAGTAAAACCGTAGTTATACAATTGTAATAAAAATAATTTCATTTCTCGGTGATCCCACATTTGCCCATTTTCATTTTTCTAGCTATTACAAAAATTCTATACTTAATTGAACTGCCCAATTTCCATTCATCACTTTTATTAATTTGAATAATGAATGTAAAATAACCTGCCAAAATGTACATAACCTCAAAGCCGCAACTTCCGCAAGGATCATAATTTAAGATGAATGAATTTCTGATGTTTGTATTGTACGGCTTCTGCCATCAGTCAAGGCAAGGGAGGCAGAGTCTCTTTAGAAAAAAAAAACTGGATGAGAACGTTATCGATATTACAAAAATAAAACAACGCAAGTATTACAAAATGTGATATTAAAAAGTGTAAAAGTCACTAGTTTTTACAAAATAACTGTCCAACAGCGACACCCGCTGGTAAAGCTAAAAAGAACAGCTGAACATCAGTTGACAAATAAAATATATTGTTTATATTATTACTGTCTTTTGTTATTATTTTGGAATAAATATGAAAATACGTAAAAACACTAACTTGATGAGATTTATTGGTTTTGATAAACAGAATATTACATAGTGTAAAAATACAAAATATAATTGTATTTTACCTTTTTAAATGTAATGTTTATTTAATGCAGGGAGATTACAACAGTAAGGTTTTATATATATATAAACACACACACACACACACACAAATAAGGTTATATATATATACATGCATGCATTCATACACAGCCACACACACACACACATATATATATATATATATATATGGTTTATTTGTGCTTTTTAAAATCATCTCCAGGTAATAAATAAAGTATACGAACAATTCAGTGCTACTTGACATAGCATTTATTACAGTACAGAAACTATTCTGCCTTATTATGTGATAAAAATGAAGAAAAAAACAGTGTTTGTAGTACATTAACAAATCATTTATTGGTTATTGTCCAACAGTGACGCAAGGCAAGGCAAGGCACTGTGTGCATGTGTGTGTGTGTGTGTGTGTGTGTATATATATATATATAACATTTATGTCCCCCTCACTTCTGAAATGATGGCTACGCCCCTGTATATAGTATACACAGTGTAGTTTTACCGAACAAACAGCAGAAACGGCGAGAAAGACCGTGGCAGCTGCCAGAAACGAATAGTGGCAGCTGCCTTTGACTCCTGGCAAGAACTATGGCAACTGATACATAAAAATTTATAATAATAATAATACATTTGTGGGAACTTTGCATCATCATTAAAAACACCACCACCGCACGCCACTGAGAACAGTGTAGTTTTACCGAGCAAACAGCAGAAACGGCGAGAAAGACCGTGGCAGCTGCCACGAACTCTGGCAGCTGCCAGAAACGACTAGTGGCAGCTGGGGATGCCACCGGAAGTGGCGCTGCGACCTGCCGCTGCCAGGATTCGCGCTTGCTCTCTCTCAAAGCGAGAGCGATAGCCACAGCAATGGAATAAAACAAGCATACAGTATGTCAAAATAGATGTAGAGCACCCTCAGTGCCTTGATTCTGAAACCCGACCTGGGTGGAATGATGTTTTTAAGAATAATTTTATATCGATGCATTCTCAAACAACAATTCCTAAAATATTTCATACCTGCATCTTCAAAGCTTAAAGTGTACCATTTTACATGATTTTATTATTTCCATTTTTTTTCTCACGACTGCATTTGATTGACAAGAAACCAGCTAACGTGCTAAAGCTGTAATACGGATGTCTTTTCTAATAGGTTGATAACGGAGTTGCCAAGTCCGCGTATTATACGCGACTTTGGGCTTCCTTTTTTGTAAAGTTGCGTGAAAAAATCCCGGGTCGCAGGTTTTTGGGCTTATTTAAAAAAAAAATATGGTTGCTTGTTAGGAAAACCTGAGAAGCAACTTCGTTTCTTTATTTATGTTCGCCGTATTCTCCAGTGCATTGAATGACAGTCTGCTCGCAGTTAACAGCCAACCAGTGCAATAATATAAGTGCTGCAGCCAGTGTTGCCACCTAATTTTCAGGGGAAGTTGCTAAAGGAAGATTGATTTGTTGCTAAAAGTTGCTAAATGACGCGATGTCATTGCGGTGACGTCATTGCGTAACCACGATGCAAAATTGTGTCACTGCATCAAATCTAAGCAAAAACTACTCATTCTGAACGATTATAGATTTAAGCAGTGTATTAGTAGTTCTACACTCTAAGAAAAGTCTGTAAAAATAGGGCAAAATCTATTAATATGAAGGAATTTTCCGTAAATATTATTCACACGTTTTTTTTTACCTACATTTTAAATTACGCATTGCATTTAGTGTTTTCGGGTTACAATGGATAGCGGATAATGTCCTGGAAAATTACTACCTTTTTCATTTTTATAGATATTTTTCTTACCAATTTAGATGGGAAATGTGTGCCTTTTTTATCGTTTGAGTCACTTATCAAAAGTTGCTAAATGTTGCCAAATAAATTTAAAAAAATAGCTAAATTTGTTGCTAGGTGCTTTTGGAAGAAAAAGTTGCTAGGGTAGTCTGAAATGTTGCTAAATTTAGCAACAAAATTGCTAAATTGGCAACACTGGCTGCAGCGTAATTAATAAAGTCAAATATTCTTTTTGAACGTGATTTTTCTTCAAGGAGTTCTAAAATCAATTCTAAAATAACTTGTTTTTGATTTTCAGATGAAAGGGTAGTTTCAGTTTAATATGTTGTAGGTTCATTTATTGGTAATAAATAATATTGATGATAAATTATCAAAAAAGATTAGGCTTGTTTTTAAAGCTGCGGTTGCTTATTTGTCTCGCGAGAGTTGGCAACTGGTTGATAAACGCAAGCAATCCATTGCACAAGGTTTCTCTCTTGCATCAGATGTGATTTCCTTTATTGCCCAGTTTCTATGTTGTATCCGGCAATACTGTAATGAAAATCTTGTGAAATCAGACCCTCAAGATCGTTGATGTTTGAACTCTGCGGTCAGTCAGTCTTAGTATGCATGGTGCACACAGTGAACACAAGCTCCCAACATCAAGCTATTCACACACAGGTAAACATTCATTATCATCATCATCATCTGTGCTTCAGTGTCCCAAAACTGAGCAAAGTCCTGGTCTTTCCTCCCACTGTACCTGCTGCACATGATTTAAATCATTATTTACAAGTGCTATGTTTTTGAACTGCGTGAACTTCTATGGCATAGTCTACATATAAGGGATACATGTTCATCTGTATAGTTTACAAAATGCACACAAATATAAGAGCATGAAGAGTCATACCTCACATGTACAAATCCAACACCGCATTCCTACAATACAGTTGTGCCCATCGTTTATCTTTTTTCTCACCTTCTTTAATGAACATCAATTGTATTTTAAACAAAAGCACATGTCAGGGAAAGATTTAGACCGAATTTGATGATCATGAACTCTGTGTCTGTTGGTTTGCTGATCAACAACGCTAATATGAGCCCATTGCATGTCAGCGAATAATCATTTACGCAAATCAGGTTCACCAATTTAAGGCCTCCGAGTTTGAAAATCATGATTGTTTTGGGTCCCAAACTAGTCCCGAATGCTATTTTCGATTTCAGCAACAGTAAAATAATAAGTTTATAAAATCTTTGTATTATCCTGGCCAATGCTAATGACACTGTTGTAATTTATCATCCATTGTGTTCATTTCTTTCGCAGTTTCTGGAGGTACAAACCTGTGGAAGTGCTGCAGATAAGGTGACAATGACATACAGGAGACAAGGGCAAAGATCAGAGATCATACATATGTATATATAATCACATTTGAGAATAATTGAAGGTCTCAGAACTAATGCTCGCGGTTTACAATATACACACAGTACCATGCTTATGTGTCTTCAGTCCTAACCGTTACTAACGATGGGATTCAGAGCCGTTACCATAGAGTCTGTTCAGTCACCAGTGCGTCCCCAGCCTTTAACCTCCATTCTGCCCAGTCACACCGCCGAGGATTATGGGTAAAACGCGTATATATATCGTCGTTTGTACAGAACAAAAGAAAACACACATTTAAAACTGAGCATATCAACGTCATGCTTGCTTTTTTTTTCTATCTGTGAATGTAAGGAAGGAGAGATGATTGCGTAATAATACCACTGTATGAGAGGAGCGCCATACTGAGGGAACCACGTGTGTACATGCATTACCAGCTCATAATAAAATAACATGGAGAATCTCTTGCGTTCAGTCACAGCTCTGCTCGAGTGCACTTGCGCCTCCCGCTAGCAGAATGGGGAACTACGTCACACTCAAGAGTGAATAACGTTCTCGTTTCCTAGGCTCACTTCTCTTGATTGACTCTTGGGTAATTCTTAAGATGGAGTTGCAGTTTTGTAATCGTATCTGTTTTTGCTGAAGATAGCCAGATGATGCTCATTTGGGAGTGAGTGAGCAGGTCAGGGAGGGGTCAGAGGTCAGACGGGGGGTGCTTTCCGCTGCAGCAGGTACTGGTGGATGTCGTCTGCATCTCTCTTGAGCCATGTGGCGTTCAGGAGAATGTTCTCGCAGCACTGCTGTACCGTGCGCTCGGCCGCTGGCGCGTGATGACTTTCAAAGAAACTCTGAAAGCAGAGAAACCACCAACACTTCAGTTCAGAACAGCAACCTGCAGTGCTCATCGGTCTCTTTTCAAACTGTATCACAATGCATTTTATCTGGATTTTGAACAGGACATCTATTGCTCCATCATTTGAAACCAAATAAACTTCCTGCTTGAAATGTTTGCTTGCATTATATTTCTTGAAAATAAATAGTAAAGGCAGGAATATTTCAAAATATCATTTAAAATAACCTTTTTTTTTTTATTTGAATATATTTTAAAATGTCATTTATTTCTGCAATTCTGCAGATTCTTTGATGGAAAGAAAGTTAAAAAGAACAGCAATTATTTGAAATAGAACAGAAATAGAATTTTGTAACTTCATTAATGCATTTATGGTCACTTTTGATCAATTTAAAGCGTCCTTGCCCAATAATTTCCATGAAAACTTCTAAAGTTTTGAATGCTAGCAATGTATATAATTTTTTTTATTTGATAAAATCAACAAAATTTAGACTGATTGACTAATGAATCATTAACATGTCCCACTTACCAAAAAAAAAAAAAAAAGTTTTACTCTAAAAAAAAAGTTTTCTAGAACAAGAATTACTCTAACCAAGTGCAATATTTAGTCTATACAATATTTTTAAGCAGAAAATATTTTTTTTTTATTACAAAATATAATAAAAACTAATGCAACAATATAAAACAAATATATTAATATTTAAAATATAAAATTTATGTTAAACAATATGATTATAATTTATATTGTTGAGTTTTGGCAACATTGACAGGTTTGATGCGATTCACCCAATGAGACTTTACTAATGTTTCTTGCTGTAAATACCACTTTGTTTAATATTTTGTCAGGCAACAGTCATACATAAAGTAAAACTCAAGCATACTTTTTTTTTCTTATGAGACTGTATATTAATTTTCACTCTTATTTGCATACATTATATTAACAGATTTATACTTTGTTTAAACAATGAATTTACATTATCTTTCCATTATTTATGATAACTGTACAAGGACTTTTAAAACTCATTCATATCAAGACTGATTCACTAATAAATCATTGCAATTAGTGAACTGGTTCCACTGCTTTACTGAAAAGAATCAATTCAAATGAAATGCAAGCAACGTTTACTCAACCTAAGTGCAATATATAGTCTTTTTAAAAGCAGAACATAACTGGAAAATGCATTTACATTCACTTTACACACCTAGAATTAAACTGCTGGAATTAAACTGAGAACGGAACACTATTTCCCTGTTTAATACTGTAAAGCTGCTTTGACAATTTGCATTGTATGCAAAGTGCAGTATAAATAACAGTGACTTGACTTCAGACAACACTGCTTATAAGTGACATGATGCTCACCTTAACTTCAGCAGCCATTTTATCTATTGCAAACCCATCCACTGTCAGCTGCAGTGAAGAAACAAAACATATATTCATGATACATAATCAATAAATTAGGTCTAATACTGTATTTCCCATCTTAATTTATGGACTGTTGCATTCTACTTGTGTACTGCACTTGTTTCACCTTGATGAGTCTTGATATGAGGAAGCCGCCCTGGTAACGGTTATGAAGTTCTTCCCAGTTGTCCTTAACAAATTTCCATGCAGCTTTGCGCCCCTGTTTGCTGCTTCCAGCTACGCCCCCGATTACAGACACAGTGTCCTGGGGACGAACCTCCTCCTAAAAATACCACAGCCACACTCAGCGCCACTGTTCACACTTCTGGAGATTTTTAATTCCCACAGACTCAGATTAGAGCTCAGAGAATGAGCGTGTCAGATCAGATTGGATTTCTTGTGAGAATATTAGCCTAATTCAAAGATGAAATGGTGCTTTATTGATCTCCTGAGGAAAATTGATGCATTGCAGCTTTAAACATGAACCACAGGGACTAAATGATTCTGGTCCTTCAATACATAAAATATCACGAATTCAACAATAATTCGGGGATATGTAATTGACAGGCTTGGCACGATTCACCCCAAAAGACCTGACTGTTTTGTGCCATTCCCTTTATCCGTTCAAACATTTCACACTCTGGCAAAGTTGTGCTTGAAATTTTTCCAGTCTGACCTATTTTCTACAGTAAGTGTGTGTGTGTATTTGCGTACCGACAGGGCAAAGTTAAGCACTCTCTGGATGAGGTCAGGGGCGGGAATGGCTCCCAGCACTCTCTCGATGCGGTTCTTCTCCTCCTGCATGTCTGCCTGCTTGTGAAGCTGAACACAGAACATGAGAGATTCATTTTATTTGTCTGTACCTTTGAGGCTTTCGCTGTGTAATGTTCAGACACATGTTAACTGTCACCTTGAGCATGGTGTCAAGCGTTGTGCTGTCTCCGTGCTTCAGAACTGTTAGGTATACCTAAAGGGATGCAAAAAAAACACCTACATTTACAGGGACATGTTAAGCCAGTACTAAGGTTGTGACGGTGAGGAAATTTTTCAACCGTTTAATCGACGTGTGACAACACCGATAATACCGGTATCACCGTGGGGCCGTGTTAATATAAACAAAAACAATAAAACTGAAAATAAACTGTATCTAATAATCAATGAATCATGTTTCTACTCCAATTTCTTGTTGAAATATAAACATTCAAACATTTCATGACAGATTTACTTAAACATTAAATAATGAAGACAACAATTTAAGTAAAAATACATTAAATGTAAAATACAGTGCATATATTTAGCATATAAAATGCTTCTTTCTAGAGTTTTCTTTTTCTAGCTGACTATCGATTTGGACATCATGGACATTCAATGGCTTTCCTGCTTACAAGATGGTTGATGTTGTCCTGTGTTTAAAACACTTGAACAAACGATCGAACAACTGCACGAGACTTGATACATTTCAGTAAGTATTACTGTTTCTTTTAACATACCTTATGATGTTCATTCATGTTTATTTTGTGCTATAACTAGTAATAAAGATGAGACTATCAGTACATATGTATAATTAAACAGTATCAAAACAACATTAAACAGCATTAAAACAATGTTATTGTTTGTATTTTGTGATAATATTGACAGAATTTTAAATCGGAGACTTTGTTTCATATTCAATCTTGATCTTGGGATTTAAGAATCCAGATCATTATTGACTAAAATGAGAAATCGATACTGTTATTCAAGCACTAGCATCCACACAGCTGTTTCTGTTGTATTTTATCTACACTGTCTGCATGAAACAGACACTAACACGCATCATCTATTCAATTAATTTCAGACGAAATTTTGGTGCATCACTAGCACACTGATGCAAATGTGTCTGTACTATGAACAGAAATGCAAGACGACTCACTGGACTCCTGAGGTCTGCAGGCAGGATCTGTTTACCCTCCACATGTTCTTTGAATCTCCGCCGAGCCTCCTCCAGTGTGGCCTTATGCCCCGCTTTACCCAGCTTCCCCAGCACCAGACCCCGCAGCAGGGCGTCCAAATGCCCTGAACAAGACACAGGGGAGAGGGGCAACCAACAAAAGAACACTTAATTTGAATGTCTCTTGACAAACGAATGATAACTATTCAAACAGAAACCATTAAGCTAAAACAGAACAGCGTTAATGGAGATACATGTACAACACAAACATAAGTTTGTGTGAGAAACAGTGCAGATTTTATTAAGTTATTTGGGTGAACTATTCCTTTATAGTTCTTCTTTATAAGAAGAATATATATCTTCTTGCATGTCATGTGAGGGGCTGTATATACTGTATCCGTGTTGTAACACAAATAAATGAAAACATTTCCACTAGTTTGAACTTCATTATTAATTTTAATGAAAAACACAATAACAATAAAACAAAGACAAACTTAACATATATTAAACATGGAAATATGCCCAAATAGGCACTTTTGATTTTCGCTTTGACCCCAAATCCTCCGTAATCTTCTTGTCTGTCATCTCTCCTTACTCTATTCACATGATAAGTGAAATCTGACTCCTGCTGCTAATGCTGTATGGTGTGGATGATTTCCGTTTATATTGTAGCATCCATTATCAAACTAAATGTTTTTTATTTTTTTAAATAATTTAATAAGTAAAATGATGGTGGAGGCGGTGAGCAGTTAAAGGGGTCATATGATGCGATTTCAATTTTTCCTTTCTCTTTGGAGTGTTACAAGCTCTTGGTGCATAAAGAAGATCTGTAAAGATGCAAAGACTAAAGTCTCAAATCCAAAGAGATATTCTTTATAAAAGTTAAGATTCAACCTCACCTACCTAAACCGGCTCGTTCTAACACGCCCCCACATGTCTACGTCACGGTGCATAACTTTTATTCTCGCTGTTGCCGCCGCTGCCATGTTGTGGAGTCGCTGTGTGTTTCGTTGTGAAAGCGAAACTACTTGGTTTGGCCTTCCAAAAGAGGACACGACTAGAAATCCTTTTTTAGAACGATGAGCTTTGTAAAAATCGACGCGTTTCAGAAAGGCTGGGCATAGAGGAGAAACAATAATGTACATTATATGGAATATAATTATTTTTTTTTTACCTTAAACCACATGAACACATTGCATTACACCAAATACACAACATAATGTTCTTTTTAGCAACGTCATATGACCCCTTTAATAGGTAATGAACACTGTAACATCGATAACGACTACCAAGTAGGGGTGTGCGATTTTGATATATTAAACATAAAACGTTGAATACTGATATTTTAAATGATTTAAAACATGAAAAAATCAACAAAAAAAAAAAGAAAAAGCCGAAATTTCAAATTAAAACCGCGAGTGAGTCATTGCGATTTAACCGAATCATTTAAACGGTTGATTCATTCAAGAACGAAACACCATCATGTTGCTCATTGTAATCATGGCATTTTTTGGAGAAAAACGGCACTCTTCGTGTGAAATTGAATAACTATATGAAGTGGTATAAATATTTTCTGCCATCATGTCTTGAATTTGTGATCATTCTAAATGCATTTTAATAGACTGAATCATGCAGTGAAAGAAAACACACTAAATGCGTACACGCACTAGTCTAGACTTCACGTAATGTATGCGTGCGCTCTGTAGGGATGTTTTGAATGGTTTTTGCAAAATACTCGATAATGTCAAATCGCACATCGTTAAAACAACAATTACGATATTATCGCAGACGATATATATCGCACACCCCTACTACCAAGGCACACTTACTTCAAATTTCAAGTAATTATTTTATATTTATATATTTTTCATTTAAATAAGAAATACTTGAAAGCTACATCATTTTTTTAATTTATATATACATTCATGATTAATACCATTTACATTTATTAATGTTTATATTTAATTAATATTTACACAAATTTAACTTATTAAATTTCAAGTCTAAATCAATAACATTTGTTTTTGACTTAGTACCCAAATTGGTTTAGAAAATGCAAAGCGCAATATCACTCTTCCTGCTATCTACTACAGAAACTTTTGTATTGTGTTAACCCTCACCATATATTAAAAACCTAAAAAAATGGCTTGTGAAATCGCCATGATATAACATTTATATATCAACTCCCTTTCAGTTTTTAACAACTTGACAGGAGCGCTGTCACTCATTGCATTTAGCCTATCATAACCAAGGTCATTTACATAGAGAACATATTTAAAAAAAACAGCCTGTTTAAATTGAAGGCGGCGAGAAATTGGTGATGTGAAAATAAATTCTGACTGTTTTAGTGCAAGAAACCTAGACTGTTAAGTGGAGTACAGAGAAAAGTGCAGAATATGACACCTTTAAAGGGATAGTTCACCCAAAAATGACATTTGTCAATTTTCTCACCCAAAATTATGACTTACTTTCTTCAGTGGAACATAAAAGTCTCAGTGTGTTTGTTCACATAATGAAAGTCAATGGCCTCTTCAAAATATCATCTTTTATGTTCCACAGGTGAAAGAAAGTTCAGGTTTAGAATGACATGAAGGTGAATATTTATGACACACAATGTTCATACGCCTTCACTTCTGGCTCTCACCCTCTCCGGTTTTACTGTCCCAGCCCAGCTTCATGCCGATAGGGGTGAAGAGATCTCGGATGAACTCCTGGATGTCCTCGTGGAAGTCAGTGTGTGAGAGCAGAGAGGACAGAACACCCAGATTACAGCTTAGGTCACTCCACACCGTGTAGTTTGGCTCATTCACAAATGCTTCCATCACCTTCAACACCTCCACAGTACTGATCATACCTGCTCGAGCCTGAGGGCATGACAGAGAGAGAAACACTATTAAAAACAGACAGTGCTAATGGACGGAGAGAAGAAACGGAAACCAATAATGATATTGCTGAAATTGCTTTTCTTTTCAGCAACACTGAACACAAAGATAGCAACATTTGGAAAAAAAGATTTGTAGCCTACAAAAAAAGCTTAGTGACACACCAATACTAAATCACTAAAACACACACAAGCACACAATATACTTCAAATATACTTAAACATTTTTTTTTTATACATTTAAAAAGATAGTTCACCCAAAAATTTAAATTCTGTCATCATTCTGTCTTGGCCTCACGTTGTCCCAAACTTGTTTCTTTCTTCTGCTGAACATACAAGATATGTGGGTAACCAAACTGTTGCTGGTCCCCACTGATTTCCATAGTATGGAAAAAATCCTATGAAAGTCAATGGGGACCAGCAGAAGAAAGAAACTCATACAGCTTTGGACCTTGAGGGAGTAAATGATGACAGAATTTACATTTTTAAGTGGACTATCCCTTTAATTAGATTTTTTTTGTGCTATATATAAATAACTAATATTTCATTATTATTTAAAAAAACAAACAAAAAAACAACAGAAGTTATCCAACGGCTATTAAAACCAACAATTTCCTCTATGCTTGAACTATTTCAGCAAATTGCCAACTTAACATTTCTCAGTATCTACAGAGGTTTGCTAAAAAAGTCTTTTTTTTTTTTTTTTTTTTTGTTGGTGCTGAAGTTACAAAACCCACATGATTTGATTCATAATTTATAATGTATTAGTCAGGCCTGGCGGCTTGAAAGAACCTGACTTCCATAAGACTTTGTAACTCGACACTTCACTCAAGTCTTAATACTTGAGACTTGACTCAAGGTGGAGACCGGAGCCTCTACTCTGACTTGCAAAACACTGATTCAGACTGATGAGTGGCGTCTCACCAGGGAGAAGAGGTCGTTTTGCAGACCCAGGCGGTCCACAGGCAGCAGTGTGAGGTCTCGGATACCAGGCAGCAAACTTTCCAGCATGGCAGAGCTGTACTGGATCCTGTAGAATCCCACGGTACCTGGATTAATCTGCACATGGAAGAAATCAATGTGATTTTATAAATGCACAATCTTTGAAGCCCTTCCAATCTTCACTGATATTTGAAGTATAAAAAGCCTTTTCCATAAAATCAATGAAACGCAGCAATCTGACCTTGATCCAATGGTCAGGTGCAACGTTGGTGATGTTAACTGTGGTTTCAGGCTGGTCCAACAGAACCTTCATCTTGGTGCAGCTCGGGTCCTCACTAGTGCAGATACTGATGGGAACCATCCAATTAGGGCAGTTCTCATCTAGAACATAAAAACAGATATTAGAGTATAGAAAAAGACAAATAAACCAATTGTTAAACAAAGTCAGAGGCTTCAATAGTTTAACTGCTTTCTTTGCATGTACCATTACGTGGTCCGCTAGCACAGAACTTCTTCTGAGAGATTTTCAGCACGCGGTCACTGCCATGCTGGAGGGAAAAAAACCCAAACCAATTATTTCAGCTCTGATTAAATCTTGTACTGCCAAGACAACAGTTGTTATTACCAGATGCTCCCTGAGAAGCACATAGTCCATCCCAGCAAGACTTCTCAATACCAGAGGGGTATTTATATTTGAAACTTCAGGGGGGGGGGGAACATCCAGAAAAAATGTGTGTGTGTGGGTGTATATATATATATATATATA
>NW_015558619.1:4259-18417 GCF_001515605.1 Sinocyclocheilus anshuiensis | reverse complement strand
TTTTTTTCTCTGGATGTTTATATATAAACACAATCCCACAGTGCTGGATCAGATCAAAACAAAACCAAACCTTGATGTCCATGAGAATGAGTTTGTAACTGCTACCTGCTCTTGATCCACTACTATAATAGGGAATCCCATTTGTTTGGTCCAGGAATTCATCACTGCAGCAATAGGTTTCCCACTTGCTTGCTCCAAACACTCCCAAAGGTCCTCTGGGATAGAGAAAGAGAGAACGTCACACCCTTTATTTCTGACAATACAACAATTAACAAAGCATAATAACAACACTGCTGCATGATCACACACACGCCCACAACACTCCCGCCAAATACTATGTCATGTCAGAATTACAATGTAACACACTATGTAATTACTACAGCTGTAATCACTGTTGTTTGGATCGGATCGTGGGCCACAAGCAATGTTAAACCATTTCCTTATGGAGCCACTTTCCTACATACAAGGGAAAATTAATGTTTTTTTCTTTTACAATTCACTGTGCGCTCTTCAAACTCCAGATGTGTAGATTCATACAAATTGGAACTTTTCAACAAAATGGCCCAGACTTAATTTCTAATTTTTTTGTGGTGTGTTGCAGGATAAAAATCAAAGAACAGAAAATGAGTGCGCCATTTTGTTCTAATGAGATCAAACGTTTTTTTTTTAATTATAATGTATGCTTTTTAATACTGTATTATAATGTTTAAAGTTTGAAAGCAACATAAAATGCAGATAAAGATCAAGCTAAACACTATATTTTAGAAACATCGTCCCACATTTTACCAGTGAAACTGATACACAGGTCACTCTGTCCATAACACACAGCAAGCTTTCCATAGTATAAGATAACTGCTGTTTATACTGATGAGCAATTGTCATAAAAATAATTATGATTTATGACTTAATTGAGTTTTGTTCATGTCAAATACAGCCTATAACACAGACTTTAAGAACTCTTTTATTCATATTTCATGTCACGATTAAACGGAAGTAGCGACAGATGTTTTTTTTCTGTAATATAATGTACATCCAAGTGTAACAGATTATTGGAAAAATAACAAACATAGGATGGGCTATATTTTTGTTTTGTTTGGTGGTGGTTGTTTTTTTAACACCTTATTTGGCTATTTTCATGTTGAAATCCCTATTTGAGTTAGAAACTATAAGACACCTAAAAATTCTACAACTAAATTTGGCTGTCAGATAATTGTGAACAGGTGGTTATGTCACAATCATTATTAAGTCTATCTTGGGTTTACAAGGTCATTAGCCTGTTTAGTCATCAATATAAAAATTATTAGAGGGTCAAAGATTAATCTACGCAAAGACTGTGGCGTGTTAACTTACCAGTAGATGCATTTTTGTGCTGGAACTTCAAAAGGTAAGCATTCATTCCCATTCTAAAATCCTAGAAAAAAGATAATTCAATCAGACATAACTCAAAACCAAAGAGCTAAACATAACTGAAAAGAATTGTAAATTAATCTAAAAGTCAGTATTAACAAGGGCTGCACGCAACAATAAACAAAAGTGATCTGTCAAATTACAAATGCCAGAATGTCATTGACTCCAGCACAATAGACAGATGTGCACACATACACCTGGTGGACCCACATCGACCACCTGCCTGACAGATTTACACTGGGAATGTCCCTCTGCAGCTGGCTGAACATGACCTCTCACCTCATCGCCGATATAGTTATGCAGCATGCGAATGACAGAGGCCCCTTTGCTGTACGATATGGCATCGAAAATTTCATCCACTTCTGAAGGGTGTCCAACATCAACCTATGATTCAAAACACACACGCTCTGAAACATGACTCGGAGATCAATATTTCATCAGGCTAAATCTGGGTCTGGAATTTAAATGCTGTAAGTGATACGGCTGAGCAGACAAACAGACTGACAAACAAAGTGCAAATCAAAACTTCCCGCTATCCACACATACTCTTAAAAGCAACAAACAAAACAGGCGCACACTGGGAGATCTGGGTGGAATGAGAAAGATACACCCATTTGTTGCAGACCTCAATAGGGTGGCTGTTATCTAACGCATCCAGGTCCAGAGCCCTAGTGTAGTCGGCAGACACAAACTGGGTCCAGATGTCGTACTCAGGGAAACAGTGGTCCACACAAAGGTACTCGATCCAAGACGCAAAGCCTTCGTTTAGCCACAAATGAGTCCACCATTCCTGCAGCAACAGACATTTTCTCCGTTATATTCAAATACCATTGTGACCTACAAAAACTATATGTGGCGTACCTACCAAACTGAACATCTGAACACTCACCATAGTAACCAGGTTCCCAAACCACTGATGTGCCAGCTCGTGGCCGACTACCAGGGCGACCCATTGCCGGGACGATGCACACGAGTTCTTTGGGTCAATCAGCAGAGCCGTCTCCCTGTGAGGGGTGAGCACAAGATTTTAAAAAAGGAAATAAAAAAAATGCATAAGAACAGAACCCAGAACATAACGTGGCTCATATTGTTCAGGTATGGCTGGGGATTAACATGCTACCAAGACAGATGAAATATCAATGAAGTTCTCCTGAACAGACGCTTTCAAAAAGCACAAGGTTCTGGGTTTCCGTGATGATTTATCAAGCCTCAGGATTGCTATTTAATCATTTCATTTAAAAGTCACCTGTAAGTAACAAGGCCCCAGTTTTCCATGGCACCTACAGGACGCAAGAGCACCAAAGGTTAAAACTAAATATAACAATGTCTATGAGATATTTAATATTTAATGAAAATGATACAAACCAGCAGCAAAATCAGCAATTGCAATTAGATCAATTTTAGGCAACGGATAAGGAACACGGAAATAGTCTTTGTAGAACGGAAGGGTCTTTGTAGCAACCTGGAAAAAATAAAAATGTTTTTACTTTGACAACAAAAGAGTTATTATAATCACAGCTAGCATTAAGCAAAACACTATTTTTTTTAAATATTGTACATTATAATGCTGTGATGTTATTTATTGTAGCGCTTTATTTTTAATATGACATTTATCAATAATAGTCCAAAATGACAATAATTGTCAACTTGTGATATTAATATCATAATAATATTCATAATATTTATACAAATAATAATGTTTTAAATACACTACAGTTCAAAAGTTTCAGTAAAGTTTCTTATGCTCACCAAGGCTGATCAAAAATACAGTAAAACATTGCAAAATATTTACATTTAAAATAAAAAATGTTCTATTATCAATGTTAATACTTTTTTCCAAAACCATAATACATTTTGTCCGTTTCTTTGAAGAATAGAAAATACAAAACAACAGCATTTATTTAAAAAATAAATCATTTTTTAACAATTTTAAGCTCTTTACAGTCATTTGATCAATTTATTGTGTCCTTAAATGTAATAATTTCTTTAATAATGTACTAATTCCAAACCTTTGAATGGTGGTGTATATTTTTAATTTAATCAGATGTTTGGAAATAAAACGTTAAAAATATACATTTTATTATATTATTTATGTAGGGAATACAGTATGATACAGATCTGTAAAAATCATTTTCCATGTGTCTTTGCTGTTTAGACTACAAATACCTAAACCAATTTGAGTTTGATATGCCAAAAAATGAACAGTCACAAACTGAGAGAATGCCTGCCGTACCTCCAGTGCAAATCTCCCTTGCTCTGCCTTTCCAACAGGAGTGTACACACGGACTGTCACACCATCTGATGACTGACTCTCCACAAAGTCATACTCGCCAATGACAAACGCCACCAGGTAGGTGGACATGATGGGTGTAGTGGCAAACGTCACCTCCACCAGACTGTGATCCTCTGGATATGGCTTTCGATCAACAACATTCTGCACAGATAAAGAAAAGTCAGATTCAATTTGCATTGAACTGGCCACAGTGTGAAAAAAATGACCGTTTGTGGTTGGCCAATTTACATTTAAATTGATAAAACCACAACAACAAATAACTTCCTAAGAATAGTAAAAACCAGTAGCAGAGGTTATTAGAACAATATAGTGGTCTAAAATTCGTTTTCAAAACAGAGAAGGAATGCGAATGGCACACGTCACAGGTCAAAACTTGTATGCCGCATGTGCGCCACAAGTGTAATGACTCAGAAAATGTACATCGGCTAGGGGAGGCACAACGCCTCTGGGACTGTGTTAGATAATCCACATGCATCTGACAGTAATGTGAATCTAGTCATTTAGGGAGATTTGTTTCTAGAGGGAAAGATAAAAAAAAATAAAAGAAAAAGAAATTACACATACCATATTTGACAAGGATATTCTGTCCTTTGGGACGATAAGGGTGATGTCAAAAGTGGCTTTGATAGCGGGTTCGTCCCAGCAAGGGAAAGCTCGACGTGCGTCCGTGGCCTGGAGGGGGTGAGAGACGTCGAGAGAGATGGAGACAGCGAGACAGGAAGAGAGGACTCAGGGTAAGCGTGGGTTGCAGTGATTCAAACAAAGGATATTTGCATGGCATCAAAAACCACAGATGCACAAAAAGCACTCTATTCTGACTTTTTCTTAAGGCCCAGTCAGGTCAGCAGTTTGGATTTGTAGTTGCCCTGCCAACATTTTCATATTTAAGTTGGCTTGAAAAAGACAACTTACTGATATTCTACTTAAGCTTCTTCTTCTTATTATTATGTTGGCTTATGTTATGTCTTATTATTATGTAATAACATAACATATTGTTATGCTATTTAAACTTATTATTATTATTATTATTCTGAGACTCAATTTTCCAAACCTTTTCAAAAATGTAAGTTGAACATTAAATTCTTAAAGCATGAAATGAGATAATGAATCAATGAATTTGAGTTTAGTGTGGGTATATTATCAGTAAAGTAATCATTAAACATTTGTAATCATTTAAAAAATATTAGCCATTCATAATAATATGATTCAGAGATGAAGGCCATAATACTAACGTTGTCCACACGAGGGAGCCACAGGATGGCAAATCCTTTAAGATCTCAGTTCAAAGACTTTGAAAATGTTTCATTTAAGTGACTAAATAAAAAAAAATGCATATAAATTCATTATATTTTCATAAACTTTAATAAAGCCCAATATAAGTATGCAAAAACTGTAATCCCCAAATACTGATAGACCATTACATTCTTATCTTAATTTTAATGGTATAGACAATATATTTCTCAAGTTGTCAGACATTACTGAATGCACGTCCAACTGAAGAAGGAACACTATATTAGTTATCTATTTTCATATTGTGCATATAATAGTACTCACATAAGAACTCATAATTTACTTTAAAAGACAACTGTCCATTATGTAACTGTATCATCTACACTAACCATTGTGCTTTGACCCGATGATCGCCTTGAGTAAAACCGCATTGTTTCAGTTACCTTCTTTGTCATTGCCCACAACGCTTTGGTGACAGGACTTTGAAATAGCAAACAGGGAAAACAATAAAAGGCTTATTTCACATCCAGCTAGCCAACTCTGCTGAAGCTGTTGTTATAGCCTAGTAGGCGTTTTTTTATTAGAATAGAAAATAGCAAGGGTCCATAGAAAAATATTATGAAAACTATAACTGTTGTACTTTTTTTGGCGCGGGGAAGCTCAAGAACACCGGACACACAAGTACTCTGGCTCTTTTGCCCCAAGGCTGCCCATGCAGGCTTTGCCAAGCTAACATTTAAAGTTTGTTCACAAACTTTAGCTTCTAGTTATTATTATTCTTCTTAGACTAAATTTCTGAACGCTACTCCTCCTAGAGCTTTCAAGCAAGAACCACCAAACTCAGCCCAGCTGTTCAGACTGTTTTGATTTGGGTTGATATATCTTTTCTAGTCTCGCGTAGCCAGACCTTCAGACTGATGGCTGAAGGTCTGGAATCCATGGCAGCTTTGATTGGCCAAGGCACGCCCATGAGGCCGTTTGACTGACATGTCAAACAACCAATCACAGTTCGTTTCGTTCAGCGTCACGATTCGGGGCGTGGAAATGTCGCCACAATAACAGACCGGTGTGTAAAACTCTCGGACATATTTTAAAGATTCTATGGCGCGAACTTTAAATATTTCACATACTTTAGAGAATCCAGCATTTAGTTGATCATGATAATCGCTCATTGTCACAGTTGTAAACGCGACGGCTTTCTTCTTTCGTGAGGGGGTTTGGCACCATGGCATCTTTGTTTCCAGGTGGAACGTTAAAGAACGCGACACACGTCTCCAGGAAATCCTGTATAATTCAACCAATCTGATGACGGTGTGCCATATGCATTTTGTGTGCCATATGCATCAGACGTTCAGCCAATGGTCCGTGGGCGTGACGTCTGAGGCTGAGACTATATCTTTTTTTTAGACTGATCAGACTTACGGTTTTCTTAAAACTGAAGATTAAACATGATAAAAATCCCATAGACAAATGAGCCAAGACTATTCAAACTCCAACTGTCAAAAATGTAAATCTAAACACACTGAAGCCCATTAGACCAAAGACTATACCTGTGTCTCATATAGAAGGCTGCGCCCTCCGGAGGTCGATTCCTCTGGAGGTCGCATCCTCTGTAGGATGCGTATACGGAGTGTCCTCAACCTAGAATTAAAAGAGACGGCCTTCGTAGGACGGGCGGAAAAGGAAATAGGAAGTATCACGTTGCTATGCCAACACATTTACAGCATTGTTGCGCTCTCACAATATTTAAATGAAGGAAAATTATTTCTAAATTTGGAAAGTAATTTGAAAAAAATAAAAAGTTTTAACTTGTTTTATTTTGCTTCATGTTTGGGGAGCTGCAGCGTACGTACACCAGACATCAGTTAGAGAAAAAAAGGAGGAGGATATTTAGAACAAAGTTTATCCGTTTTTACCGGGGGCGATTTAAGGTAAGTTGTAAACACCACATCTGCGCTTGTGTGTACATCTGCCGGCGCCACCATTTTTCAAATTAACGACGGTTGTTTACCGCGACGCAAAAAACTTTTTATAACGCTATTTGAGCAAAAGAAACAACATTTATGACACTGTTGTTGTAAGATTTCTTTGGTGATTTCAAATATGAAATTTAATCGTAAGTTTAGTGAACAGTTTTGGAGAATTTCATGTTTCCTCATTCAAAGAGAAAGGAGCTGCACTTGCATGCTCGAGAAGCGTTTCAAAGATGGCCGCCGAGTGACGTGACTTGTCTTAAAGGGACTTTGATTAGACTCAATCAAACTTCCCTTCTATGTACTATTTCTAACCAATTTAAACTAATTTAAGCTTCCACTCTATGTAATATTTCTAATCTATCTATCTATCTGGTTGGCTGCTTCCAGGCTGGTTTTAAAGTGGTTTTGGCACCTTTTTAGCTGGTCAGGCTGGTCTTAGCTGGTCAAGCAGGGAGACCTGCTAAAAGACCAACCAAGTTTAAAACAGCTACTTTCAGCTTAAACCAGCTAAGACTAGATAACTAGCCTAGGCTGGTTTAAGCTGGATTTTGACGGGTTCAGCTGATTTTTAGCTGTTTTTTTGTTAAATCAGCTGGTTTTAGCTGCTTTTAACTGGTCTCTAGCAGTTTTTTTATTGAACAAGCTGGTTTTAAGCTGAATTTTTTTCTTTTACAATGTTAAATCACATTAAAAAAATACTAGCAGCATGCTAATCATGCTAGAAACAGGCTAATAACATGTTAACCATGTTAGCAACATGCTAGTCATGCTAGAAACATGCTAATGACTAGCTAATCATGCTAGCAACGTGCTAGTAATATGCTAATAACATACTACAAACATGCTAGTAACATGCTAATCATGGTAGCAACATGCTAGTAACATGCTAATTGTGCTAGCAACATGCTAATCATGCTAAAAACATGTTAGCAACATGCTAGTCATGCTAGAAACACCCTAGCAACCACCCCAGGTACCCTAGCAATATGTTTTATACCTATCTGTTTTTCTGATAGACTGTATTGCCTTGAAAACATTCAAACTTTAATCTTTAAAACTATTTTAAATTTCAAACTACTTCAAACTGAAAACCTTCCGACTGCAAGCTTTTAAAACTTATTAAAACTTTCTGGCTAGGCTTTTTCAAGCCAACTTAAAGTTTGTCTACAAACTTTTCATTCTAGTTTAATGTATTTTTTTATTTGGGTTTAATTTTTTCATTAAATTCACAAAACGTTTTGATTGCCATTTTTCCAGTCGTTTAAAAAAAATGCAACAAGCTGGAAATTATACAGCTGTTATATAACTCCATAAATAAAACACACTTTTTTCACACATTGCCCTACCAACATTTTCAGTGGGCCAGTGACAAAAATTTTTTTTTATATTTTTTGTGAAATCCACAGAACATTTTGGTTACCTTTTTCTTAAATAAAAACACCTTTGCTGGAGAAAAATAGCAAAAACATTATTAATGTTTTGGTTATCATTTTTTGTCCTTTTTGCAAAAATTTGCATCAAGGTGAAAATTACAAATCTGTAATAAAACACCATAAATAATACACACTTTTGCTGGAAAATGATGCCATGTGATGCAAAACATTACTGATTACCTAACACACATAAGACAAGTCTTTTTTCTATGTTAGTCAGCTAGACAACATTACCTTGCAGACAAATCAGCAAAATGTACAACAACAGCGTAGATTACATCACCGAAAAAAACAAACATTTAAGCTTAGCAAGTCATAAAAATGGATGTAAAAGATCAATGCATGTAAATGTTTCAGTGGCAACGCAGCACTAAACCTAAAGGGCAAATTACTTTTCCATCAACTCTCTCACACTGGCCTCGAGTCAGCGGGAACATCCTTATCATTTAGCCTGATTAAGTTAACTTAAGAGGCTAAACTTTCAGTTAATTGTCCCTTCCACATTAAAACCTACCAAGTAAAAATGTAATAAGCAGGAGTATCTAAATGACCTTAATGGATCTGTAATGTAAGCATTATAGTGAAACATGCAAATATATTAAAATGGTACAATACGCATACTGTTAAAGGCCAAGCAACACATTATGTAACCGGTTTAATTTTACTACAATTTTACTTCTGCACGACTCCATTATAAGCTCCTGTATAATTAATTGCTTGTTTTTCTCCATTTGCAAGAATAAAAGCGCATGCTGAATGACTATGTGAATGTGATTTTTTCTCCGTCGAGACAGACGGTCAAGATCTTAGAGGAAAGTGAATGATTGAGCAGGAAGAGCGAGAGGGGGACGTGACAAATGACGGGGCTAAAGCAAACAGTGGCAGAGAAAGCGAGGGAGCAAACAAATGAATGAACCAATACCCTGATATGAATTTACCTCAAACTGTGTAACGGCAGCATAGCGGATTTCTCCTGAAGGAGTCATGTATTTACTCCTATAGAAGCCTTTCATTTTGTCGTTCAGCTCTCCAACAAAGTCTATTTTCAATGATCCCGACCCTGAAAAACAAGAAGCCCATGATTAAAAAAAACAAAAGGCACATAAAACAGTAGCACGGAGCAAGGAAGGCCCATTCATCTTTTAATAGAAAGCTGTTCAAGCCGCTTTCATGCGACAATAAACCGACTATAGCAACTAATTACAGAGATTGTTGACATGACTGCAGAAGGCTCCTTCCAGGCCACATTAGAAGTGCTCTACCTTTTTGCAGAGTGCTGGGGAAACATAGGGTCACCTTCTCATCCTCATTCTGATAGTTAAATCCTGTAGCGTTAATTTCTAAATGGATGGGGAGAAAATGAGCAGTTAATCCTAAAAATAAACCAGACTATAAAGCATTTAATGCAGGTCGAACCAGCAATCAGGCAAAAGTCAAGCAAATACATCAACTAAATGTGGATTACGGTTGGTTTTCAGAGTTTCGCACTCACCTTCCCCCCCTTCAGGCACAAAAGAAGCAGTAATTATGTCTATATCAGCACAGTTCATCACAATCTGGTTTGTCCCTTGTGTAACCTGTCAAGAACAATGACATACAGTTCAGTTTTAACGTTTATGTGGCTCCGGTTGTTTCATGATCTCCAGTTTTCAGTGTTTGGTGTGTGATTTCTTTTCTAGCAACACTTCATTGCCTTTGCAAGCTTCGGAAACCTTCCTTTGTTCATACTGTATCAGATAACAGCCATAAAAATGGAACAAACTCAAGTCACCTACATACAACAGAGCCAATCACTGCGGGAAAAATTCTTCCTGGTTTAGTAAATACCAAACGAGCCTCTTTCTCTGAAAGTTTAAAATGATATATACTACTTTTTAAATAAATTAGGCTAATACTTTTATTAAGCAAGGATGCACTGAATTGATCAAAAGTGACATTTATAAGCATTCACAATGTTACAGAAGATTTCTAATTCAAATAAATGCTGTTCTTTTGAACTTTCTATTCATCAAAGAATCTTAAAAAGAAAAACAGCAGAACTGTTTTCTTCAAGTATTTATATAATAATTAGTGCTGTCAAATGATTAATCGCATCCAAAATAAAAGTTTTTGTTTACATATGTGTGTACTGTGTATATTTATTATGTATATATAAAGACACACACATACAGCATATATTTTGAAAATATTTACGTGTATGTATTTATATTCATATAAATTATTTCATATAAATATATTTAATATAGAAACGTAACATTTTTCTTAAATATATACATGCATGTGTGTGTATTTATATATACATAATAAATATACACAGTACACACACATATATTATGTAAACAAAAACTTTTATTTTGGATGCGATTAATCGTTTGACAGCACTAATAATAACAACAAAAAATGTTTCTTAAACAACAAATCAGCATATTAGAATTATTTCTGAAGGATCATGTGACACTGAAGGCTGGAGTAATGATGCTGAAAATTCAGCTTTGCGTCACAGAAATGTTATTACATTTAAAAACATACTAAAATAGAAACGAGCTCATTTCAATTTTAATAATATTTCACAATATTACTGTTTTTACTGTATTTTTGATCAAATAAATGCAGCATTGATGAGCATGAGATACTTCTTTCAGTGACCCTGAGTGTATCTACTTCAGCCGTTTTTATCTTTGCTCATATCATAGTTCGTACAGTTTCCCTCTTCCTGTTTTGTTGTAGGAAATCTCCAGGAGTACGAGCAAATACGACGCACACGGAAAAAGAACCACCTGAATCCTCACGGCTTTGCTGAGGCTTAAGGGCCATCTCCTGCTGTTGCCGCTATGAAATTCTGACGTGTGCATATATAATCAGATTATGAATAAAAAGAACAACAGTTTGCATGGCCTCTTATGTTGCAATAGGCTGTTTAAGACTGCATTTACCTATTGCATAATGCTGAAGTGAAACATTCCCAGGACGATCAATAGCTTTCAGGCTCTCCTCACATCCATAAGCTAGTTTTCACAGACAAATAAATCCCAGAGTCAGTAAACTCACTGTTTTAATTATTCCTCAACTGAACTATTACTACACTTTATTTATGGTGAATTGGATCCTGCATAATGATACGCATCGTGTTTAGAGGCTTGAATCTGCCAAGGTGAAGCTTTAGAGAGCACATGTGGCTTGTTGAAGCTGGATGTGACTTGGATGCAATGAGTGCACTGGCCATGTGACAACAGGCCGCCACCAGCAGTACACTATTTCAATGGCATTCATAAATGGAAGCCAATCATGGTCATAATGCATATGGCATTGTGGGGGATGTAGTTAATCTCATGCTCCAATAAGTCTTGGCATCAAGACAACATCAACGCAAGGCAACTTTCACAACAGGGCTGCATTAGAGTGGGGTACCGTACAACATGACTTAACATGTAAAGCTGTTGGTCTATAAAAAGGCTCCACAAACAATCTTAAGCAGAGGGATATGCTAAAGGCCAGACCTCAATTTCGTCACATCTGGCCCACATTGACCTCTGCCATCTTTTGTCTCTGTTTACAGGATCATCCACAGTCATTTACCCAGTAGTAAGTGCTGTGATTGTCCTGATAAGATGCACTGATATAAAATATCAGATAGACATTTATATATACATATACATATATTATAAACACTAATGTTTAGAATGATAAATAGTTAGATACAGATATATTTATGTTGCATTTAACGAGTATAAAAGTCGTACCTAACTAACAATGAACTTTTAATGAACCTCATATTTTGAAGATTATATATAAAAGTTCATTATTTTGTCCCAAGTCACAAAGTCCACACTGCACCTAGTGTTTCCTGGGGCACTACACTGTGATTATAGTAAGCTATAAAGTATCATGTAAACTGTCAGACAGGCTCAGAGTGACTCAGGAGCTTGTATACGGAACTGATTCACCGTCTCGGCCAAATACGTGAAAACTATAACCTGGAAGGCGGTTAAATTACGACATATATTTGTGTATTTACGTGCTTTATGACAGTAGATCTGCGGGCTAACGTGGTTAGCAGTGTGGCGCCAGTTAGCGCTTTAGCTTGCGGAGCAACAAACTAACTGCTTAATTTTCTTTATTGCGAGAGGCAGACCTCAGAGGCCATCAGGTTTAAGTATTTAACCATAAATAATCACATTCCGACATGCTGGAGTCGTAAATGTGAAAGACTTGGTGGGTAAAGCCGCTGTCTGGTAAACTAGCAGGTAGCTCGTTAGATTAGCAGCAACGACAGTATCAGCAGTTATTAAAATGCAAAGTGAAAAACCAGGCTTAACATGAACATGGCATGACATTGGGGCCCAGACCAGAGGGGGCAGAGGGGCTGCATGGCATCGAGTTCAACATTACCTCCACAGCTGCCTCCAGTTTGCCCTCGAAGGTGAAGTCGATGAGGTCGGGCTTGAGGCGCAGCCCGTAGTTGACGGGGTACACGTCAGTGGGCAACCGCACGAAGGGCCTCCGCTCAGGCATGCTGAATAATGTCGATACGCTGGAGACCAATTTAAAACTAGGAGTCTGCTTGCTCGAAGAGTCGGAGACACAAGCTTCGCTATTGGATTCGGAAAGCGGGGTAGGGCTAGCCGTATGACTGACAGAGACACCCGACGACAACTCATGAAAAACAACATACAAACCGTTGGAGATGGTCCTCGTTGTGCCCCGCCCCCTCTTCGGTTAGCGACGTCCGAATCGTTCTTTGGAGTCGGAGCTTTTCAGTGAATCGGTTGAACTGGCTCACAAAACTGGTCTAAATGGTTAATTCACCAATCGAACCGAAAGAGTCGTTCACGAATCGGATTGAATCGGTTTACTGATTTTCCAATGAGGGATCTAAAATGTAGGTGAAATGTCGTGGGCAAAAAAGGTCCATTGTCCATTTTCTTTATGGTTTATTTTTGGCATTTTTGCCTTTATTTTGATAGGACAGTTGCAGGAAGAGTAGGGAAAGGTCTGCAAGCTGGGATTCGAACTCGGGACGGCCGAAGCGCAAAGGTGCCGACCATTGTCTGTTTTCAATAGCATAGCCTAAATGTTTTAAACAGTTCACAGATACGTTACTTGTTTCGTAAGAATTTCGCATGTGAAAATTTGTCAAACAGCAGTAAATTGAGGATTTGAATGTAGCAGCAAAAAAAAAAAGCAGAATTAAATAAAATGTTTTAAAGAATTAAATAAATATTATGCTACGTCACATATTACATTCATAAAACATATTATTAAATGGTTTTTAGCCAATTGGCAACTTTAGTATTATAGTAAATGCAAATTATTTTAATGTTCTAACTGACTTTGTTTTTATGTGATGAATCATAGCTGCAAGAAATTGAAAAATTAAGAAAAGGGATGCTACAAAATGTAATAGCAGCAATGTGTGCCAACATATGGCTTTTAGCCAATTGGCAGCTTTAGTATTATAGCAAATGCAAATTATATATGTTCTAACTGACTTTGTTTTTATGTGATGAATCATGGCTGCAAGAAATTAAAAAATTAAGAAAAGAGACACTACAAATGTGTGCCAACATATGGCTTTATTTAACTGTTTAGTTTTAGAGTTTAGACAGAATTTAATATGCCACGTCATGACGCAAATTTAGCTTAAAGGGGTCATATGATGTTGCTAAAAAGAACATTACTTTGTGTATTTGGTGTAATGAAATGTGTTTATGCGGTTTAAGGTTAATAAAAACATTATTTTCCACATACTGTACATTATTGTTTCTCCTCTATGCCCCGCCTTTCTGAAACGCGTCGATTTTTACAAAGCTCATCGGTCT
>NW_015558619.1:3824-4097 GCF_001515605.1 Sinocyclocheilus anshuiensis | reverse complement strand
CGAGACAAAAACATTAAAACCCATTATAAACGAGGCATTTGTTGCATCCAGTGGGGACATAATTACGGATTATAATGAGATATACTCTTTTTGTATATTTTTTTTGTCTTTTTTCGCGTTGCATCGCACCGCGTAAACATAAAACCATGTCTGCATTTGTGATCAGAGAAATGCCTAGCAAAAAGTGCTACTCTACACTGCTCAAAACTCGCGTTTGAATCGTCAGTGGCAAATCCTTTAAATGAAAACGTACTTACGTGAGTCAGAACAGCC
>NW_015558619.1:1089-1975 GCF_001515605.1 Sinocyclocheilus anshuiensis | reverse complement strand
AGAGAAGGGACAGAGCGGTGTGGAATAAAGGTAAATTATGTGAAAAATAATGAGTTTTTTTAAAAACGAAGCATTAACACACTGCACCCCATAAACACAATCAAGCCTAGAAAAAAACCAGTGAACCACCCCTTTAAAGACACTGAGGTCTGGCTTGGTAAAATTAGTCAAACGGTCCTGAGAGTGGTATATTCAAATTAGGAACTGAAAATATAATAAAATTAGCCAAAACATGTAATGAACATGCAAGGAGTAGAAGATGTGTAGAACTTTGTGAATAGTGGGCGTTTCCAATTCTGTGGAAATATGCAGGGTTAACCAACAATTTGATTTTTTTTTTAATACAGACCTTGTTTTGCCTGTAGTTCTCACTTGCCTTGCAAACTTTTCCCAGGAACTGCCACAAAACAGTTAAGAATACAAAAAACTAGTGGTTACCTCTGTAAGAATCTATAGTCTGCCCCGACCCAGATTCCACTCCACAATATGTTTGATCATGCTCATTTCCCAAAATGGCTTAATTATTATAGAGAAGAAGAAAGTCAACAGTTATGTTGTTTGTAGATCACTTGGGATGATAGCAAATGGTGCAAATGGTGACCAATTGTAGAATGGGAGCAGGTGTGGAACACTGAGAACCACCTCAGACGTCAGAACTTTCAGAACTTAATTAACATACAGACCACAGCTGTAACAACAGGAGCAACTTCCTTTACATTGAGGGTAAACTCTAAGTGTATAAAATGTTTGAGCATAGGATGTTCGGGGTTCATTCTGACTCCGTTGAACCCAAGGTAGCCTACTACATGTAGGCCTACTTTGTCACTGATATGCTGCAATAAACATCTTCATCGAGATCTTCATCGTCCTCATCATTTTTCTTACA
>NW_015558619.1:463-960 GCF_001515605.1 Sinocyclocheilus anshuiensis | reverse complement strand
GAAACACACAGCGTCACACACGGCGGCCTTGAGTGAGTGGCGGCCGGAGGGCTAGAGTGAGCGGCGGCTGGTTGGAATGAGAACGGCGCGGCCGGCGGATTCGATGAAGGAGCGTCCTGCGGGCTTGCGACAACCACATGTGACAACCCCGGGCTGGACTCCGCTTCGTCCACGGTGAAAGCTGATCCGGCGATCCACAACGCGAAGTTGATGTATTTACTCAGCGACCAGCACGGATCAGCTATAGGCATGATGAAGCGAATATCATCCTCTTTTGGAAGGCCAAACAAACTAGTTTCGCTTTCACAACGAAACACACAGCGCCTTCACAAAATGGCGGCGGCGGCAACAACAATACTACAGCGAGAATAAAAGTTACGCCTTTTTTCTTTGCGTGAACATTTGGGCGGCGTTATGCAAATTTTCCCACATAGTGAGGTAGACATGTGGGGGCGTGTTAGAACGAGCCGTTTTAGGTAGGTGTGGCTGACTCTTAA
>NW_015558619.1:0-365 GCF_001515605.1 Sinocyclocheilus anshuiensis | reverse complement strand
CTTTATGCACCAAGAGCTTGTAACACTCCAAAGAGAAAGGAAAAATTGAAATCACATCATATGACCCCTTTAATCCGCTTTTGAACGGATTATTTTAAATGAACTGTTCAAAAGAACCGATTCGTCGAAATGAGTTGGACTTCTCTCATGGACAGACTGATCAAAGGGAAAGAACAGAAATAAACACATCTGGATGGGAAAAGGCTTCAGCTACATTTGCAATATATATGTTAAATCTATAGAGGGCGCTACGGCCCATGTTTTATTAATTTGATTGGAATCTCATTGAATTTTACATTACATGTCACACTTTTGATATATTTAATGAAAAAAGTGAAAAGGAGACATCTTCAACACAGCAGTTT
>NW_015558618.1:1036888-1038968 GCF_001515605.1 Sinocyclocheilus anshuiensis | reverse complement strand
ACTTTAATGAAATTGTACAAGATAGACATATTAACAGAATAACTCAAGGAGATCATGTGGACATTCCATAATATATCATAATATTCATTGTATTTTTAAAAAGATTTAAAAGCAACACATTGTTTAATGTGTATAACTCTAGTAATTTATTTATGTTTTTTTACATTTATATATGTTAATTTTCTAACAGAAAAGTATGTCAACACAGACAAGGTCTTTACACTGGGCCATTGTAAATTGCCCCCGATGTTGCAGCCATGATAAAAGGCCGTATGCTAGCTAGCCACACCTATATTAGCATAGGTTGATCATGTTAATTTTTTATCAATAACCTAGAGATAAAATGTATGTAAGTTTAAATTCGCAGTCATCTAAACTTTAGACAGCAGAAGAAAAATACTGTACATCCAAAAAGTAACTTTCATACCTCGAAATCAGTATTTTGTTGAAAAATTCTCCTGAGTTGAAACGATCATTCTCCTTTTCCACAGGCAGAGAGAGAATCCTACTGAGCATTTCCAGATTAAGCGTCATCACTCTATCTTGATTCTGATTGGAGGAATTAAGTGTGTTACAATTGCCCCCTGTTACAGCTGTGGAACAATTCATGTTCCATTTGACATTTACACAATTTCCTAGTTAAAAGCATATGGCACACCATTTATCTTCCTCTACCTTATGATATACACTGCAACTTATCGCTGTCGGACAGTGTTGCGTTAGAAAAATATGTACTTTTTACTACTTTAAAATTTGTTTTGATATTGTTGGTTATTTTCTCATTGAATTTCCACAACAGACATGATTATAGTATACATACATTAAGTAATGTTTGATACTGTAACACAGCTATCATGTTTAAAAATGAATGCCCTGTCGACAATAAAAAAAAATGTTTATGTATCTCTGGATTAAATGTTACAAATGCTTACTTGCTCTTTTAGGTTTTACATGAGATTGCTCTTTTAGTCCGTGTAAAGCAATATTAATTATGTGTGAGTTTGTCACACAGCAGAAAAATGTGAATGATGAAATTTGAATGATGAAAAAACTGCCAAGTAAATAAAATAAGTTATCAAAATCTTTAAAAAATTCAAGTTCTCAGCTCTCAAATGCTGGGGATGTGTCTGTTTGTCAGAGCTGAAACCCCGCCCACTCGCGGGAAAGCTGCCACCTCTACCACCAACAAATAAATTTAAATAAGGAGACCGAGCTGTTTTGTAAATTCTAATCAGGTTCTGATTAGAATTTCAGTAAATTATTGCAACCACGAAGCTATGACAAAGGCATAGCTAGCTAGCAAACTGTAGGCTGTAGTAACTAACGGTAATGACAGTAACTCGCGATTGAGCGGGCGAACCACTGATGCTAATGCGCTCTAATTATTATAGTGTTAGGGGAGGGGCCATACTCAGTGGCTCCAGTGTGTCATCGAGACATGATTTCAGGCCCGCCCACAAAATCCTGAACTCAAAAATGGTGAAAAACTGTTTAATGGTCTAAACTCCACAATTTAGTACTACTTAGTTAACAGTCTTTGTAATGTGTTTTCAATAATACATTTCTAACATTTATAATGTGTTTAGAAACAATTCTCTGAATAGCCTTTACACAGACTTTCATTGTGGCCAATCTAAGTGGAAGCCCTACAGGAAGTGCATTCAGGCCTGGCCAAGTGTGAACACTAATGAAAGATGAAATAGGATTAAACTAAATTTGACAGTTGATTAATTCACCTTTGTGACATTTGCTGCTTGCAGTATGAAATATTTCTGAGAGGTCAAGAGCCCTGACAACACCTCAGTTATATTTGGGTTGTTATCTGGTCCTAGCTGGTCCAAATTGGCTGACATGGTTGAATAGCTGGACTACCAGATGTCGGTCCTAGATTCAGCCTGTTAGACCATCTTGATCAACCTGATTAGAACGGGTGGACTAAATAATAAACACTGCTTGCACACCTGGGTGGTCATGGTTAGGTGGATGCACTGAAATTCATGATTTTCATTTAGGCCAATATATATATATATATATATATATATATATATATATATATATATGTATACACCAATCAAGACAT
>NW_015558618.1:1032241-1035764 GCF_001515605.1 Sinocyclocheilus anshuiensis | reverse complement strand
AGCTAGCTAGCAAACTGTAGGCTGTAGTAACTAACGGTAATGACAGTAACTCGCGATTGAGCGGGCGAACCACTGATGCTAATGCGCTCTAATTATTATAGTGTTAGGGGAGGGGCCATACTCAGTGGCTCCAGTGTGTCATCGAGACATGATTTCAGGCCCGCCCACAAAATCCTGAACTCAAAAATGGTGAAAAACTGTTTAATGGTCTAAACTCCACAATTTAGTACTACTTAGTTAACAGTCTTTGTAATGTGTTTTCAATAATACATTTCTAACATTTATAATGTGTTTAGAAACAATTCTCTGAATAGCCTTTACACAGACTTTCATTGTGGCCAATCTAAGTGGAAGCCCTACAGGAAGTGCATTCAGGCCTGGCCAAGTTATATATATATACATATATATATATATATATATATATATATATATATATATGTAAGAATACTGTATAAAGAAGTCTGCTATACTGTTAATTTATATAACTGATTAATATTACGAGCTATTAGAACGTTTTGGCCATTTAAATATTAGCAACTGCATCAAACTACATATTTTTGCTACATATTTTTGCAATATACAGCGATCAGGCATAACATTATGACCACTGACAGGTGAAGTAAGACTGATTATCTCTTCATCACGCCACCTGTTAGTGGGTGGGATATATTAGGCAGCAAGTGAACATTTTGTCCTCAAAGTTGATGTGTTAGAAGCAGGAAAAATGGGCAAGCATAAGGATTTGAGCAAGTTTGACAAGGGCCAAATTGTGATGCTAGATGACTGGGTCAGAGCATCTCCAAAACTGAAACACTTGTGGGGTGTTCCCAGTCTGCAGTGGTCAGTATCTATCAAAAGTGGTCCAAGGAAGGAACCTTGGCTCGTGTGGTCCGATCCAACAGACGAGGTACTGTTGCTCAAATTGCTCAAGAAGTTAATGCTGGTTCTGATGGAAAGGTGTCAGAATACACAGTGCATCACAGTTTGTTGCGTATGGGGTTGCATAGCCGCAGACCAGGCAGGGAGCCCGTGCTGACCCCTGTCCACCGCCGAAAGCGCCAACAGTGGGCACGTGAGCATCAGAACTGGACCACGGAGCAATGGAAGAAGATGGCTTCGTCTGATGAATCACATTTTCTTTTACATCACGTGGATGGCCGGGTGCGTGTGCGATGCTTAGCTGGGGAACACATGGCACCAGGATGCACTATGGGAAGAACCCTTTCATGGAAACGGTATTCCCTGGTGGCTGTGGCCTCTTTCCCCAGGATAATGCGCCCTGCCACAAAGCAAAAATGTGCTGAACAAACAAGTCCAATCCATGGAGGCCCCACCTCGCAACTTACATGACTTAAAGGATCTGCTGCTGACATCTTGGTGCCAGATACCACAGCACCCCATCAGGGGTCTAGTGTAGCCCAAGCCTCGACGGGTCAGGATTGTTTTGGCAGCAAAATGGGGAACAACACAATATTAGAAAGGTGGTCATAATGTTATGCCTGATCAGTCTATATTGCCAAAAGAATAAGCTGTATCACAGAGAAACTTAGTGGGCCCCCTTCGTCACATGGCCTGGGACAATGTTCACATTTATCCCTCTCGGATGATGGCCCTGTTCTACATCACGTCTGATAGCAGCTGAAAATGCTATCAGCTCTCCCAGCACACACCAGACAATCTTTACATTATTCCTATTTTAGACCAGGTTTAAACGGCAGATCCAATTATTTCAGGCTCAGCCTGTGCCTTCTAATTATGGTTGAATTGCGGGACGCTGTCTCTGTGAGTCTGGATGTATTAATGACTTGTGAAAGGAAAAGAATGCCATTCTCTAACACGTTACAGCTGTGGAGCAAGCTTTAGGGCTGTTATTTCAGTTGAGCTGATGTGTGCTCCTGTGTCACTTCTCAAGGACAGTGAAAGAACAAATGTTAGGCTGAACATGTCATACTGGCAACCATAATTAGCTTGATTGTTGCTTGCGTGTACTGTAAAGAGATTCTGTGTAATGAAAAAATACACAAGGAATGCGGTCTACTAATATACTGCCTCTATTAAGTGATTATATTACTGTACTGCATCTGATGAAAGCTGAAATGAAGTCGGCCAGCATTACTCAGAACTGGTTGTTCATGATTTTATTGGGTAAGTTCCTGGGGTCAGGTAGATGACTGGTCGATGACTCATATCGTCTATTTGGAGATCCTTGTGTATGAGCTACCACATTGAGATGTCTCTGTATATAGACCAATGACTAACATCTCTGCTTCCAGGCCAAAGGTCAATTTTCTTTGCCAGCCGATATTGCTTCCATAAATTACTGTCATACATAGGCTATATTTGCCTGTTTTTTGGTAAAACATATTTTCAAATATATGTTTCTTATAAATATATGTTATCAAAAAATGACATCTTATTGACTACTACCCATTCAATAAAGCATTGTGGCAGTACCATGGTTTCAAGATGTCAATATATGTGTTTACATGACACTCCATGACAAGTTACTTGAAAGAATACTGTGATATTACAAATAAAACTGTTTCAGAGTGACTACTTTTAGTGTCTTTTTTTAACCATTTTTTCCTTCTGAAAATGTTGAAATCACTCTGGGGACAAAATGTTAGTGATTTTGTCCCAATACAACTATAGCTCAATCAGAAACACACACAAACGAACATGTTGATATGGCGTCCTATACTTAATTATCTTAAGAGCTTAATACACACACCGCCTATATACATTCATTAGCTTGTCAAATAAGTCTTAAGTAAAGAAGGTTTATCAGCCCTGTGACTAATCAACCATAGGCCTACTGAACAAACAGATACAAGATGTTCATATAATATCACTAAAACTTTCTCATATATTCCACAAATGTGTGTTTATTTTGTCTTAGTGCAGTATTTAGTAAAGCATGTTCTCTTTCTAATCTTTTTGCTTTTATCTTCTCTTTTCATTCTGCCACTCTTATTTGTTACAGTATTGGCTAAAGTATACAGTGCTCAAGATGTTTAATTTAGAGAAACAACAAAAACTTTGGGTTAGGGTTATTAAAACCACTTATTCTCTGGGGCGTTTTTGGTATTTTCGCCTAAATTTGACATACTCAAATTCAAATGTTTACCCTACACACATACAATGGAGGAAATGAAAACAAATGGTTTAAGGTTCTATTAGGCACAACTCTCTGCAATTTACTTTGTTTGATGCCACTAGATGCCAAAAAGTACCAGAAAAAAAAGAATCTTTCAAATAACAGCTTCTAAACAGGAGTTATTACATTATACGTGAAGCGAGTGAAATTGTCTATTTCTGCATGTGTCATGGTGAGTTTCCTTTGCAAAAACAGGCTTTATAAAACACATTAACCCCACAATCCTATTTTACTCTGTGCCATAAGCACTTTAATTGATTATTGATTGAATTATGTTTCATTTTTATGTTTTTCTAAGTAGTAATATACAAAATGGCACAAGCGAATTGGACCAAATTTCACATATTGTGTTATTCTACAATCAGT
>NW_015558618.1:999582-1032210 GCF_001515605.1 Sinocyclocheilus anshuiensis | reverse complement strand
CAAACACACGCTCATAAAGCCTTACCAGATGCGCGTTCATTCCTCTCCACGGCGCCGCTGAACGTTCTTCACCATATATAACTTGTAATATGATTATCATAGACTGATATTATCCGAGCCGCGTGTTCAGTAATCTTTCCGTGAGGGAAACTCGCCTTCAAAACACTGAGTCCACAAACTACAGCCCCCAATGTACAGCGTACATTCCCGGATGTGAAGACCCCCCTCTCCCCCCTCTAGTGACACAGAGGTGTCAAATTTCACGGCTCTGAAATGGCCGCTGAGTTGACAGACTGTAATCTGACCAATTGCAGTCCACAAATGACCACAGATCTCTATAACATCAGACGCGCTGGCTGTGCACGCTTATGATATGGAAAGCGCGTTTCCCCCAGACGAGCGTCTATTGCGCAATCTGGACAAAACGCTATATATCTCACCGATGGAAGCACGCAGAAACGTGAAAATGGTCTTGTTTGAAAGAAGAGATCCTAATACAAAAGATAATATAGAGTATATAGATATTTGTATCTGTTTGCAGCTGACTGAAGCAGTGCTACGAGTATAAATGTAAATTCGCTCAGAGGTGACAAAATTTTACATCGCGATTCTATAGAAGATAATTTGATCTGTGATTGTCACACAATGAAATAATCTACATCGTCAAATTTCCGAGAATGAGAGCTTTCTTGTGATATATGACTTGACTTTTTTGTGAAAAATATATAAAATACACATTCTTCGTAAAAATTATTCGCAATGGTTAGGCGGAAATTCGTGTGTGGGACGAATACATTTCTAAGCTTAATTTTACTGCTTTATGAATATAAAAACCAAAAGGAATGGTATTCTTTGTAAAGCAGACACTCCAAGCTTTCAAATGAACCCATATATGGGCTGATACCATATAAGGAAGGCTATGTAAATGAAGCATAAACATTTTTAATGCGATTTTGGACCCGTATCCGGGTCCGCAGAGTTTAACTGGTTTTAATGTAAGGAGGCACAAACTGAAAACATTTAGTGAGTAAAGAGATTTCAAGTGTAATTTATGCCCCCTGCTGGTGGAATTATTATTGTAATTTTATTTTCTTAGGGGTTGTAGAGTGCAGCTTGTCCATTATTCGACTAGAACTAACTAACTGTTGTATAAAAGTGTTCAAATGCAATTTGAGCGAATATTCTGTTAATGGGTGTTGATATGAAGTGTGACTTAAGTGACTGTCTCTGTTGTTGCTGGTAGCGGAGACAGAGCATGCGCAGAGAGTCCCGGATGCAGAGTCGGCCCAGCAAATGAGGATGAGAGAGAGACAACGATTCTTTGAGGAGGTCTTTCAACACGACGTGGATGTCTACCTTTCCTCTGCACACCTGCAGATAGATTATAAGAGACGTGAGTTTGAACACACACATACAGTAAATGGGTGACTCTTTTCATTTTTATAAATAATATTATATAACAATTTAACTGTTTCAAAATGTTACATTTTGCCAGAATTTCGTAATTGTACTTAAAAAGTCCTTTAAAACTATGACAAACTATTGATACATTTATTCTTTATTTATTTATTTTTTGGAAAATTTAAAAAATAATTTTATGAACTAATTTTAGAAAAAAAAAAACTTTTAAATATATATATATATATATATATATATATATATAAAAGCTGTCATTGCTACACATGCCAAGTATTTCAGAGAGAGGGGAGAGAGAGAAAAGAAAGACAAAAAAAAAGAAAAGTGACAATGAAATATAATTAAATAAAACACTGACAGCAAGCTAACTTGTTGTATTAGCTCCGAATTGTCATTACCATCACACATCGTCAATATTAATAGATCAATATCACAGATTATTATAGCAAAATCCATTTGTTCAATATGATCTTTATTCTAAGATATGTGATGAAATAGATGAAACAAGCAAACATACGCAAGATTATAAGTAGACAAATACACCACATTCACCTCCAATAATTGTCTTTTTATCTAAAATGCTGTGTTTGACCCTCCTATTGCAGCTCCCTTAGGAAGTATTTCATCCATGGAGGTGAACGTTGATATGCTAGAACAGATGGACCTGATGGACATCTCTGATCAGGAGGCCTTGGATGTCTTCTTCAGTGCCAGCGGAGAGGAAGGATCACTGACGTCCTCTCTTCCAGGTACATACTCCAAATCAGTCTAAATGGCCATTCACTTTAATTGTGCATCAACAAGTTTTTATAGGTTGCTAGTTGGTGTTCCTGCTTGACTGCAGTATCTGATCAGGTGGCAGGTAATATGAGATCCACTATTCCATATGGTAATTGCATAAAGTAGTAACTCAACTGAACTTGATTGCATTGCCAACAGTCTCTGTTGTTCATGTCACCTGAAACTGACAATTTCTGGTCACTTTACCGGCAATCTAAAAATGTACATTGTTTCCCAACCATGCACAAAATTTCCTGTAGAATGCAAAGTGGTCATTTTTTCTGTCTTCACTCAAAGCTAAACCCTGCTCAAAGTGGTAAAGTTACTGCCAGTAAGATATATACACAGTTGTGGTCAAAATTTTACATACACTTTGCAGTATCTGCAAAATGTTAATTATTTGACCAAAATAAGAGGGCTCATACAAAATGCATGTTATTTTTTATTTAGTATTGACCTGAATAAGATATTTCACATAAAAGACGTTTACATATAGTCCACAAGAGAAAATAATAGTTGAATTTATAAAAATGACCCCATTCAAAAGTTTACATACGCTTGATTCTTAATACTGTGTTACCTGGATGATCCACAACTGTTTTTTATTTATTTATTTTTTTTATAGTTGTTCATGAGTCCCTTGTTTGTCCTGAACAGTTAAACTGCCCGCTGTTCTTCAAACAAATCCTTCAGGTCCCACAAATTCTTTGGTTTTCCAGCATCTTTTGCTTATTTGAACCCTTTCAACAATGACTGTATGGTTTTGAGAGCCATCTTTTCACACTGAGGACAACTGAGGGACTCAAATGCTCACTGATGCTCCAGAAGGAAACACGACGCATTAAGAGCCTGGAGGCGAAAACATTTTGAATTTGAAGATCAGGGTAAATTGAACTTTTTTTGTCTTCTGGGAAACATGTAAGTATCTTCTGTAGCTTCTGAAGGGCAGTATACTAAGTGATAAAAAAAAAAAAGATATTTAGGCAAAATAAGAAAAATGTACACATCTTCATTCTGTTCAAAAGTGTACACCCCTGGCTCTTAATGCATCGTTTTTCCTTCTGGAGCATCAGTGAGCGTTTGAACTTTTTGTAATAGTTGCTTAAAAAAGAAGAAGAAAAAAAAATAAAACGTTGTGGATCATCCAGGTAACGACACAGTATTAAGAATCAAGCGTTTGTAAACTTTTGAGTGGGGTAATTTTTATAAATTCAACTATTATTTTCTCTTGTGGATTATATGTAATGTAATATTATGTAAAATATATGTCTTTTATTTGAAATATCTTATTCAGGTCAATACTAAATAAAAAAAAATAACATGCATTTTGTATGATTTGTATTATTTAAATAATTAACATTTACCCCTGAACTTAACTGTCAGTGGGGCATGAGATCAGATCATAAGAAAACATATGAATGACTGTTCACATGTATGAATTCATGCCGTGAGAGTGTTAATTAGCATACAGAGCTAAAGAATGTGACACAACAAATATAGCAACCTTGGATGTGTTCAGACTAGCATGCCAGCCACAAAACAATATCAGTCATTTTCAATGAGTGATAGAGACCACCACTGACAATAGCTGGATTTTATGCACACGAACAGTGTGATGCAGTGAGCACTGAAGTGCTGACAGTGATTTGCCTGATACCGCTGGACACTGCAGTCAAGCTGAAATGTCTACTAGCAAGCACGATTTCTTTCTCAAACCAGTTAAGTGCAAACCCCATCCCACAGCCAATTTCACTAGTCAGTTAATTCATGCTGTCACCTGTCATGAAACGTTCAGACTATAGAAAAATCATGGATTAATCCACTAATAAGTGGATGCATGAGTCGCAACAAACAATAATGTTGACTATCAGGATGAGCTACTAACGCTTGTAACGGGGCTGACGAGACGTGAGACGTGTGGATCCATCTGCAGGCTTTATTAAAGAGACGTGGTAAACAGGCAGGGTCAAACAATGGCAAACAGGTATATGGCGGGCAAAACAAAAGAATAGTCCCAGGGCTAGCGTAGGTCACCGATCGGCAGACAGAATCACAGGGGCGAGACGAGAGGGAAAAATCCAGGAAAACAGGCAAAGATCAGAAACCGCGAAAACAGGCAAGGCAAGGCAAAACAAGGAAAACACAGAGACTCGGAATGGGGTACGGGCTAAACAATACTCAGCAGAGAAAGGTGGTAGGAGTGGGTGTTATACAGTGAGTGAGGTGATTAGAAACAGCTGTGTGCAATGAGTGCAATCAGTGCAGTGTGCAAATCGTGCAAAGAATGATGGGATATGTAGTCCGGGGTGCTATGCAACAGTTTGTGTTGTGCGAGAGTCAATGTAATGGAAAGGGTGACCTCTGGTGGTGAATAAACGGAAGTCCATGGACCGAATTCGTGACAACGCTAAATTAAGGTTAAGGTTTAGGTTAGGGGTTAGAATTTGTTTTAGCGATGTGCATGCAATCAGCACAATGACTGACATGACCAGGATTTTGAATTAACACTCACCAACCTGTCAAATGCAGATGAAAAACCCCATGGCCATACATTGGGTCATACATCGAAAGCTTTTAATTCAATGATTCAGAATCAGATTTAATAATAAATATATTGAAGCAGTGATTTCTGTTCATAATCTCATTTATTTCTGATGTTGGCCATTTAAACGTCATTGTGTATCTGATGAAATTCAATTCAAGAAACCTAAATAACAACTATTTCATTATAGTATAGATGTTTTTTAGTCATGTCTGTGTGTTTAAATACTGGCTACCAGCAAAGGCGCTGCCATTGAGATGAACTGGAACTGATTGACACAGGTTTCTTTAGAATCGGCTGTGAGGTGGGGTTTTGTGCTTAACTGGTTTGGAGAAGAAAAAAAAAATCAAGGCAGTAATTTAAACACTGTTAGTGTGAAAATAACTTAAGGCTTTCACAAAGACAGGTGTGATTTCTCAGGAGACCTATTTCAGTAACGTTTCTCAGGTAGTATGAACATTTTCTACGTGGTCTTGCGTAAAAAAAATAGCTTAGAGCACTTTAACACTGTTGTTAAAGACAAAAAAGACTTTCTAGTAAAAACCCTTTTATTGTTAAACATTTTCCAGGGAAGTGTCATAAGACACAGTCACTCGTTATATGTTGAAGCCATGTGGTTGAGATCTAAGCATCACCAGCAAGTCATTAAGTCTTCTACACTGAGAAATGTCTTGTATATAAAATGGCTTAGCGAACAATCGTTTCCAATTGAATGAAATAAAACATCTTCTCCAGCTCTTGGCCACACTGACATAGAAGAGGATGGACTGCGGAGAAGTGACGTGTCCTTGAGAATTGCTGACCCTTGTGAGATCAAATCCCGTATGTTGTCCACTTCCTCCAGCTCCACCTGTGACAGTCAGGCCTCCAATGAGGACGGATCGAACACTCCTATCGTTCAATCAGATGATGAAGACGTGCATGAAGATAGCCTGTTACGAACAGGAGCATCCACAGCCAACAATGCCACAAAAGAGCAGTCTGCCCTCTCATTATAAACTGCCTTCTCATTAATTACTGACGGTTTGGGAAGTGTAACATGTCTAGGTTGAGACTCTTTCATGGGTGGGTTGACCGGTTTTAGCCATAAATCAATCTACCAAAGACCTTCATAAAGGCTTGTGAAATTCAACTCATTCAAGGCCACTATTACTCCACACTGAGAGCGTCACGCTTTGACAGACCTGCAATTTTGTAATGTAATTTGCGTCTTACCAACATTTTACTGTATCTTTTGCTGTTCTTTGGAAATATAGGTTTAGAAATACCTACACACCACCAATATTTTGCAATGCTCTTTACAAAGATTGACGCTGCTCTGTAGAGAGACTACATTGAATTAAGGTGGTGAGTCTCATGAAAACATTTCCAAAAGGAAACAAAACATGAAATTATAATTTGCTTAAAGAAAATGAAGCCTCTTCTGTACATGATTAAAGGGATTTTACTTACTCTCATAACATTTGTTCATTTTCAAAACACAAATGTAGATTTTTTTTTAAGAAATCTGAGAGGTTTCTGTCTCTCAATTGAAAGCCCACGCAAAAAGGCATTGTAAGACTAATCCATATGAATTGAGTGGTTTAATTCAAGTCTTGATCGTTTTCATATAATAAACAGATTTAATTTAGGGGTCTGTTTGACTTTGTCAGTTGACTTTTTATGATAAAAAAAAAAAAGTACATAGCGTGAATCAAATAAGGTTAACAAGGAAGCTGAAATGTGCGTGCATTGCACAGCAGAACAAACCCCTAAGTGTTTGGCAGACACTTTTATTCGAAGCATTTTATAAAATGCATACCTTCAATGCAGTGTAAGTTCATGTATTCCCTGGTAATCAAACCCATGATCTTGGTGTTGTTAGCACTAAGGTCATGCACTACTACGTTTTTTTCTTTTTTCTTTTTTTTTGACATTTAAATCAATGCAGAAAGCAATACAACAAATATTAGCATGGTGTATAAATAAAGCATTAAATTAAAGTTTGTAAATGTTTTGTTAAATTCATGAGAATGTGATTTTGTTCATGAGAATTTAAAAGGAAAATGTGCTTAATTGTTATTTTAAAAATGTCACAATGAAAAAAAAATCTTAATGAGCATTAGTTTTCTTGTACTTATTTGCTTTTATTTACAGGACAATGGACAATAAAGTAGGGATGAGATGATGGGAATGGTCTCATGATAGCCCAGAATTAAACCTGGGTGCCCATGAGCTCTCCGACACACCTTGACTTGTGAGCATTTGCACAACCCACTGTTTCACAGCACTAACAGGCTTCATTTGCTTTATAGGCAAAAACAAATAATTTCTTTTGATTTGGGGCGAAATGTGACCCATTGTTGACAGTTTTTGTGAGGTTGACCTTAAAACTGGATGTGTCGGGTTCATATTTCAAGAACATCAGATCTGTAGTATTCTTTTTTTTTAATCACATGTTGGGAGTATGTCTTCCCTTCTGATGTCCACAGCACCCTATGCTTTGCTATCAAAATAAAGCCAACTGCCAGCTAAAGACTAATGGTGAAAATGAAACTGTTTATTTCCAAAATTTTAGTCAACAAGAAACTGACTGAAAAATGTGCGGGTCTGAGGTTAATACTAATCTCTTTAATCTCTTTAAATCAGTAAAGAGTTCTGATGCACCTTCTCATTCCTTGATTATGTTCTACCTTTCAGTATAGTAGTTGTAACGTTGGAGGCACGGGAACACAAGGCGAAGGAAATCAATTGCAGTAAGATTTATTAAGAAGATAAACAAAGAACTAACACAGGAAACATACAGGAACAAAGACTGACACTGAACCACAGGTAAACACCGGGTAACAAGGATAAAGTGATAAGGGGGAGGAGTCAATTAATCACCATAGCAACACACGAGGGTAACCAAGGGAACAAACAAGAGGGACAAGGCAACGAGATCTAAACAGGAGTGAATACAGAAACAAAGAGGAACAGAAAAAATACAAAATAGTCCATGACTGACACAAAAACAGGGGGAACACAGACTGGTTATCGTGACAGTAGTGAAGTCATCAAAATTGTTAAAAATGCAATTACAGTATAACAATTAAAATGTAAACATAGCATTGGTAATTTGTCCTGCATTAGTTTTTGATTAGTTTCAAATTAATTATGAAATGAAAAAAAATTGCAGTTACTGATTAACTAATAGAGGACTAATGAATATGTTATTACTTATTTATCTGTTAATCAGAGTTTCTTGTTAGTTAATAGCAGTCACTAGAATGGAAGTCGTGGTCTAATGGTTAGAGAGTCGGACTCACAACCAAAAGGTTGCGGGTTCGAGTCTCGTACCAGCAGGGATTGTAGGTGGGGGAGTGAATGTACAGCGCTCTCTCCCACCTTTGATACCATGACTGAGGTGCCCTTGAGCAAGGCACTGAACCCCCAACTACTCCCCGGGCACCGCAGCAAAAGAATGGCTGCCCACTGCTCCGGGTGTGTGTTTACGGTGTGTGTGTGCTCACTGCTGTGTGTGTGCACTTTGGATGGGATAAATGCAGAGCACTAATTCCGAGTATGTTCACGTCACGTTAATATTGTATTACTCATTTGTTCCAGTGTAGTTATTGATTAGTAAGAATAGTCACAAAATAATTAATCACAACATTTTTCATTGTGACTCTAATGTGTGAAGTTCTTGAAATGCACTACATTTTTGTAGTGCTCAGACATTTGCAGAATCTGTGGAATTCACTTAACAAACTCCAACCATTACCACATGATTGTAAACTCACCTCAGACTGCACATTTAGGCCTATAAAAATGACAGGCAAGCAAGTGTACTTGTGAAAAGTGATAGTAAGTTCCTGAACTGCAGTCTGTTAATGTGATTGCTCTTGGCTGCCACAACCAAAATGACAGTAATGTAGTGACAGGAATGTAGTGCGGTGTCATTCAAGCAAATGTTATTCAAAGACAAACAAAAAAGAAAAGGCTAAAAATATGTAAAATGGTGTTTTGACATTTTATAGTTTATCATATAAAGGGTTGGGCTTACTTTTGAGAGGATTTTTGCATCTTATAAAACATTAAAATTGTGGTATATCAATAGAGTACAGAAATATCAATGAGTATATTAGATAGCAACTTATCTTTTGAAAATCATATTTCCCATGTATTAGACAGCAACTTGTCTTTTGAAAATCATATTTCCCATGTTACAAAAACAGCATTCTTCCATCTTAGAAACATTTCCAAGTTATGTAACATGTTAACTGTTTCTGATGCAGAAAAGCTAGTTCATGCATTCATGACCTCTAGACTGGACTATTGTAATGCGCTGCTAGGTGGTTGTCCTGCATCTTCAATAAACAAGCTACAGGTAGTCCAAAATGCAGTGGCTAGAGTCCTTACCAGGTCAAGAAAATATGATCATATTACCCCAATTTTACAGTCTCTGCTCTGGCTACCTATTAAGTTCTGTATCAGTTACAAAATATTATTACTTACTTATAAGGCCCTTAATGGGTTAGCTCCTGCGTACCTAACTAGTTTTCTACCATGCTACAATCCATCACGCTCCCTAAGGTCGCAAAACTCTAGACTTTTGGTATACCTAGGATGGCAAAATCCACTAAAGGAGGTAAAGCTTTTTCGCATTTGGCTCCCAAACTCTGGAATAGCCTTCCTGATAACGTTCGGGGTTCAGACACACTCTCTCTGTTTAAATCTAGATTAAAGACACATCTCTCTGGCCAAGCATTTAAATAATGTTATATCAGATTAAATGCACAGTATTATTCTTTAGCTTGGGTTAAACAAATCATTTTTGCTTGGTTGGAACAGCAGCTACACTAATTATGTCTCTATTTGTTTCTCTGTTTTTGCCATGGGATTGACATCCCGTGATAACTAGGATTTACACAATCTTCAGTCTGGATCCAGAACACCTGTAAAGAGATGATGCCAACCCTTCGGAGGACCTCAGATGATGCCAACCCTGAAACAACATACAGAACTGCCAAATATTGCTATAAGTTTGATTGTATCAGTGGTAACATACATCTTTGGATGCTTCTCCTTCAGTCATTTTGCAATGACTGGAGCCTTTAGCCAGGAGGTTGTGTCATCAGATGGTTACCAACGATCCTGAAGTGTTTCGACCCTTAACCATCACACTCTCCTGTTGGCGGGTCAGCAGTGGTGGCCAGCCACTACTCACTCCCTCCTGGCTGCCAGCTCAACTCCTTCCTCATGCTCCAAATCCAACAGGAGGCTCTCTCTGCTGCCTCCCCCAGTCTTCGCACTGCCTTCTTTCTCTCAGCCCCCCTCAGTCCAACGTCTATTATCAGCTTCCAGGCTGACTGGGCAGGGAAGCCCCTGCATCCCACCTCGACTGGGTACAACCATGTCTGCCAGCCTTTGTCCCTGCAGTCCTGCACCAGGTTTTCATAGCGTTTAGACTTCCTTTCAAATGCCTCCTCCCACCCCTCTTCCCATGGCACTGTAAGCTCCACTAGGATGATCTTTTTGCCTTCTGTGGAGAAAAGGACTGCATCGGGTCTTAAGGTAGTATGGACGACATCTGGGAACTGAAGCCTTATCTTCAAGTCTACCCTAAGCTCCCATGCTTGGGCAGACTGCAGGAGGCTAACCCTGGACTTATTGGGCCCTGGTGGCTTTGTCCCCTCCTTGACAAATGTTATACCAGGTGGCGGCTTGCTCTTATGTTGCCATTTCCTGGTCCTCTCCTGCTCTAGGATGTCAGCTAGCACAGTCAGTACTTTGTCATGGTGCCATCTGTATCTGCCCTGGAAAAGCGCGGTCTTGCATCCTGACAAGATGTGTGCCATCGTTCCCTTTTGCCCGCAGAGCTTGCATATTGGGTCGTCCCTCATCCCCCATCTGTGTAGATTCACAGGGGTTGGAAGGGTGTCATAGACGGCCCTAAGCAAGCAGGAGATCCAATATGGCTGGAGCCTCCAAAGGTCAGCCCATGTCACCTTCCTCTTGGGAAGATCCCACCTTGTCCAGGCTCCCTGGGATCCTAGCCCCGCAACCTTTGCCTTCCTCCGCTCTTCTTCTAGGCCCCTTACTTCAGCCTGGACCATGGCTCTCCTCTCCACAGGATTGGCTTTCTCCCACTCTTGGAAGTGGGTCATTCCCAGGCCTTGCCTTGCTGCTCCGATGATGTCTTTGAGCTTTAAGTTTCCTTCTGCTAGGGCCAGAGATGCTGAGGCCTCCCACTTTCTTCCTAACCTGGTTTTTATACCAGCTTCTCTGACCTTGCTCTCTCTTGAGTCCTGGAAGGTCATGGCCACCCTGCACTTTGCTACTTGGAACTCCTCAACCAGGGAAGAGAGGGGTAGTTGTAATTGCCCAGATCTGATGTACAGCCCAACTGATGTGAAGCCTGGAGGGATGCCCAGCCACCTTCTGAGGTGTGAGTTGATCTTATGTTCCACTCCTTCCACTGCTGTAAGTGGGACCTCATACACTGTCATCAGCCACATCAGACTGGGGAGCAGGCCATGTTGATAAAGCCATGCTTTAAACTTCCCTGGGAGTCCTGATTGATCAATTTTCTTCAGCCAACCCTCTGCTTGCTTCTCAGTGCTACGGACATTGTTGTGGTCCCTTAATGACTCATTGTACCACTTTCCCAGATACTTGATGGGATTGTCCTTGATGGAAGGGATGATCTCGCCTTGTATGACAAGATTGTACTTGAAGGAGATGTTACCCTTCCTGATGACCAAGCTCCTTGATTTTCTTGGCTTAAAAGTCATTCTGGACCATTTTGCCGCCTCATAAAGCTTTGTTAGAACCCACCTAGCCTGTACATGGGATGATGTTGTGATTGTAAGGTCATCCATATAACCCCTGATAGCTGGTTGCTGGATCCCTGAGTCCATGATTGGGCCTCTGGTTTCCTTTTCTCCTGCTTTGATGATGAGGTTCATGCCCATGATGAACAGGGTGGGGGAGACTGTACATCCTGTGACAATCCCTCTCTCTCGAGGTGCTGCCACTGTGTGATGTAGTCCTTCATTTTAAAACGGAGCTTGATTCCATCCAGGTAGCTGCTGATCATAACCTTGAGGTGATTTGGGATGTGGTAGTACTTCAGAGCTGTCCTGATTAGATCGTGGGGGATAGACCCATAGGCATTAGCCAAGTCCAGCCAGATAACTGTCAGGTCACCTTTCTTCGCCCTGGCCTCATGTATCATCTGGCTTAGGACTCCTGTGTGTTCCAGGCATCCCGCAAATCCTGCGATCCCACACTATTGGATTGAGGTGTTAACATATCCATTCTCGATCATGTACGTGGACATCCTCTTTGCCAGCACTGAGAAGAAGATTTTGCATTCAGCACTGAGTAGGGAGATGGTCCTAAATTGGCTTATGCTCGCTGAGGCTTCCTCTTTGGGGACAAAGCATCCTTCTGCCTTCTGCCAGCTTGGTGGAACGGTGCCTTTCTTCCAGATCCTCTGGAGCAGCTTCCACAACCGCCGGAGAATCTGTAGGCCCGGTACGGCTCGGCACGGTTTGCGTTTACATTGCAGTTCAGTACCGCTTTAGAGTGGGCGGGATTATTCAGAATCAGAATCAGAATCAGAAGAGCTTTATTACCAAGTATGTTTACACACACAAGGGGGAAGCCCCTGCATCCCACCTCGACTGGGTACAACCATGTCTGCCAGCCTTTGTCCCTGCAGTCCTGCACCAGGTCTTTATAGCGTTCAGACTTCCTTTCAAATGCCTCCTCCCACCCCTCTTCCCATGGCACTGTAAGGATGATCTGGATGATCTTTTTGCCTTCTGTGGAGAAAAGGACTGCATCGGGTCTTAAGGTAGTATGGAGGAACTGAAGGCAGGAGGCTAACCCTGGATTTATTGGGCCCTGGTGGCTTTGTCCCCTCCTTGACAAATGTTATACCAGATGGCAGCTTGCTCTTATGTTGCCATTTCCTGGTCCTCTCCTGCTCTAGGATGTCAGCTAGCACAGTCAGTACTTTGTCATGGTGCCATCTGTATCTGCCCTGGAAAAGCGCGGTCTTGCATCCTGACAAGATGTGTGCCATCGTTCCCTTTTGCCCGCAGAGCTTGCATATTGGGTCGTCCCTCATCCCCCATCTGTGTAGATTCACAGGGGTTGGAAGGGTGTCATAGACGGCCCTAAGCAAGCAGGAGATCCAATATGGCTGGAGCCTCCAAAGGTCAGCCCATGTCACCTTCCTCTTGGGAAGATCCCACCTTGTCCAGGCTCCCTGGGATCCTAGCCCCGCAACCTTTGCCTTCCTCCGCTTAGGCCCCTGGCCCCTTACTTCAGCCTGGACCATGGCTCTCCTCTCCACAGGATTTGCTTTCCCCCACTCTTGGAAGTGGGTCATTCCCAGGCCTTGCCTTGCTGCTCCGATGATGTCTTTGAGCTTTAAGTTTCCTTCTGCTAGGGCCAGAGATGCTGAGGCCTCCCACTTTCTTCCTAACCTGGTTTTTATACCAGCTTCTCTGACCTTGCTCTCTCTTGAGTCCTGGAAGGTCATGGCCACCCTGCACTTTGCTACTTGGAACTCCTCAACCAGGGAAGAGAGGGGTAGTTGTAATTGCCCAGATCTGATGTACAGCCCAACTGATGTGAAGCCTGGAGGGATGCCCAGCCACCTTCTGAGGTGTGAGTTGATCTTATGTTCCACTCCTTCCACTGCTGTAAGTGGGACCTCATACACTGTCATCAGCCACATCAGACTGGGGAGCAGGCCATGTTGATAAAGCCATGCTTTAAACTTCCCTGGGAGTCCTGATTGATCAATTTTCTTCAGCCAACCCTCTGCTTGCTTCTCAGTGCTACGGACATTGTTGTGGTCCCTTAATGACTCATTGTACCACTTTCCCAGATACTTGATGGGATTGTCCTTGATGGAAGGGATGATCTCGCCTTGTATGACCAGATTGTACTTGAAGGAGATGTTACCCTTCCTGATGACCAAGCTCCTTGATTTTCTTGGCTTAAAAGTCATTCTGGCCCATTTTGCCGCCTCATCAAGGTTTGTTAGAACCCACCTAGCCTATACATGGGATGATGTTGTGATTATAAGGTCATCCATATAACCCCTGATAGCTGGTTGCTGGATCCCTGAGTCCATGATTGGGCCTCTGGTTTCCTTTTCTCCTGCTTTGATGATGAGGTTCATGCCCATGATGAACAGGGTGGGGGAGACTGTACATCCTGTGACAATCCCTCTCTCTCGAGGTGCTGCCACTGTGTGATGTAGTCCTTCATTTTAAAACGGAGCTTGATTCCATCCAGGTAGCTGCTGATCATAACCTTGAGGTGATTTGGGATGTGGTAGTACTTCAGAGCTGTCCTGATTAGATCGTGGGGGATAGACCCATAGGCATTAGCCAAGTCCAGCCAGATAACTGTCAGGTCACCTTTCTTCGCCCTGGCCTCATGTATCATCTGGCTTAGGACTCCTGTGTGTTCCAGGCATCCCGCAAATCCTGCGATCCCACACTATTGGATTGAGGTGTTAACATATCCATTCTCGATCATGTACGTGGACATCCTCTTTGCCAGCACTGAGAAGAAGATTTTGCATTCAGCACTGAGTAGGGAGATGGTCCTAAATTGGCTTATGCTCGCTGAGGCTTCCTCTTTGGGGACAAAGCATCCTTCTGCCTTCTGCCAGCTTGGTGGAACGGTGCCTTTCTTCCAGATCCTCTGGAGCAGCTTCCACAACCGCCGGAGAATCTGTAGGCCCGGTACGGCTCGGCACGGTTTGCGTTTACATTGCAGTTCAGTACCGCTTTAGAGTGGGCGGGATTATTCAGAATCAGAATCAGAATCAGAAGAGCTTTATTACCAACATGTCGTTATAGTTGCGCCGCCTCTACTACCACGACTCCTAAAAAAAACTTTTTCATTCCGTGTCGCTCCATCAAGCTCTCGCTGGATCCACTCCTCTGCTATCAATGAGAGGAACGTCTGTTCTTCCGCAACAGACAACAAAACTTTTTGGTTGTTAAAAAAAGGTGCACTCATTCAAAACAGTTGCATTCGATCCTTTGCTGGCTGTGCTGATTTAAATCTAGCGGTTCTTTTGTGAGGGTATTCACTTTCCGCTCAGCTGTGCCCGCTGACGTGACTTCAAGGATTCTGTTCATGTCCTCATCGAAGCTGGCCCACTCCTTGATATCTGACATCTTTGGCCACCTAATCCTCTCCTTCATGGGTTCAGGCTGTGGTATGGCGTATGTGGAAATGCTCCCTTGGGGTGTAGGTGACTGAGGTGCTGAGAAATCTCCAGCGCTGTGGGGTGCTTCCTGGCTGGAGGTTTCCTGCGTCTCACCAGATTCTAGATCTGCGAGCTGCACCTGTGTCTCCTCCCTCCCACACTTAGTCTTGGCCTGGTGTATTTTGAGGCCCCTTAAGTTCTTGCAGATCTTAACGCAGGAGCACTTTACCTCTGGTGCCTTCCCAGTTATGGGGGCTTGCGTGAGCCTCCTGTGTGTCCTTGTTCCTGGCCTGGCCGTAACCGTTGAATCCGTCCTTTTGAGTCTCTTATTCCCCCCCCCCTCTCGGGAGACTCTGGGGGTATTGCTCATGTGTGGCTTCTGTAGGTTGCTTGGTGGCCTCTTGCGAGTGCTGTGTATGGGGTTGCTGGCCCAATACACCCATGCCAGTCTTTCCTGGAGGTCATCTGTTTCTCCAGCGTCACCATTCTTTCTCGGTTGTCATCCAGACTTTCCTGGAAGTCTCTGGGTGTCCAGAGGTTCAGTTGTAACATACATATTTGAATGCTTCTCCTTCAGTCATTTTGCAATGACTGGAGCCTTTAGCCAGGAGGTTGGGTCATCAGATTGTTATCGATATATCCAATATAATATATATATCAATATACCAATATATCATATAATAATTGCTGTTAATAGTGTTCATAGTCTGTTTGATTGTCTTTAATTGATTTTTTCGTACATTTCTGCCATATGTACATTAACCGACAGTCACCAATGATAAGCTACTACTAAATATTGTAGAAACTTAATTTGCTGTAAAGTTGCTTTGCAACGATTTGTATCGTGAAAGGCGCTAAAAATAGAAATAAATAGAAATAGAAATATAAGTAGAACCTTAAATGTGTGAGTTTAGGGCAATATACAACCCTTTTGTCCAAGCTACAAAATGTCATTTGCATCCATGTTTGGTTTCACAAATTGGCCCTGAACAGGCTTGACATCAGTAAACACAGCATGCATGTTGACTTCAGAATACTTGGAATACAGTGCAAAAGTTGTATAGGCTTTTCATTGATGCTTTTTTTTTAAACTGACAGGTACGGTCAGTATTTGGTGCTTTATTTATTTATTTATTTTTTTTGTGAATTATTCTTATTGAAGCGAAATAAATGTGGTTTCCTCTCTGGATGGTAATGCAGATGTTTCAGGTGTGGTCACAGTTATGTGTGACCTATGAACTGGTCATTGACTGACACCTGGTTGGGCTTGAGTGACTGCTTCTGCAGTTCATACACTACAATTTGGATTTGGATGTAATCTGAATCCATGTTGATGGCTAACAATGGATAAATGTACTACAAAAATCTCCAGTAAAAATATCTGAAATCCTTAAATAAAATTACTTTGCTTTGTTTTTTTTTGTATTTGTTTTTACAGTAATTTATTCTTCTTAACTGTCAGGGTTCTGTCACTTTGGTCTAGTTTATTCATGGTTTTGTGACAGAGCCCTGACACTCCCGCCATGTCTTGTTTTCATGGGAGCGTGCGGCTTCGAGTGTTCTCGTGCCGTGCGCTCTCTTGTCTGTGTGCCCTGTTTCCTTGTTTCATGTTGGAGCGTGGTGTTTGGATCCCGGCGCTTATGTCTTGTTCTAGTTTCGGTTTTATGTCGTGGTTCGGACACTCGCGCTCCATGTTCTGTCTTGCTGTGGAGCGTGCGGTCTCGAGATCACTCGGGCCATACGCTCTTCTGTCCGTGTGTGTTGTGTTCAGTTTAGCACGTGGTTCGTTATCGGCCGCATGCTTTCATGTTATGTTTTGTCTCGTGCTGTGTAGCGCACTGCTTGTGTTTTCATGGGCTGTGTGCTTTCATGTTGTCATGTTTTGTGTGAACACAAGCCTTAGGAGTTCTCATGAGCTGCGTGTTCGGGTCTTGTCTTGTACATGGCTGGTGATTTGTTTTGCTGGCCATGTGCTTGTGCTTTTGTTTTGTGTGAGCACATGGCTTTTCTTGTTTGTTTCTGCGTGCCATGTGCGCTCATGTGTATTGTCTAACCCCACCTACCTTGTTACCTGATTATTGGTTTATTTTCCCCTCCTGTCATCCCTTATTACCCTCCTTGGTTTTGCTCCCTATTTATTGTCCTTGTGTTTGCAGTCTTGTGCCAGTTGTTGTCGAATGTTCTCGTGTCAACCCTGGTTGTGTCCTGCCCTGCCTTGTCCTGTCCTGTCCAGCCTTGCTAATGCCAGCCTGTTTTCCCCCCACGGGGTGGTTTTTGTTGTTGTTTTGTTTTATTTTATTATTAATAAAGAGCCCATTCTCCGCACCATTGAGTCCTCACATCCCTACATCCCCAACCCTAACAGAACGAACTGGCCAATAGATGACTCCGCAGAAATATGGGCATCTTCCTGTTCCCATCTCCCTGCCCTTCCACTCATCAGATGGCTGTTCAACGCTGGAGGCTCCTTTCTCTTCGGCAAGGGAAAGCCAGTGTGAAGGAATTTACTTACCAGTTCCTGTTTGCAGCGGAGGGACTAAACATCAGTGACACAGAGCTCAAGGATATCTTTAACAACAACCTTAGTGAGCCCGTCTGTGCCTGAGAGATGGGAATGCTGGGGATATTGTCTTTCTGGCAGTTTGTGGGCTATGTCTACCACCGTGGAGAAGAGGGTGGCCTTCCTCCACTTGGCCCTCCTCCCTTTCCCCTCACAGACTGCCTAGTTCCCAGTCCTCCAATGACCCGTCAATGGAGAAGGAGGCAGAACGGGTTCGCCTCTTCTGCCCCCATTCCCGAAGAAGAGGATGCTGCAGCGCCCCCAGAGGTGGCCGAAGTTGCTGTAGCGCCCCAAGAGATGGGCAAAGACAATGCAGTGCCACCTGAGGCAGCTGAAGATGCTGTAGTGTCCCCAGAGGTGGTACGTTCCATGCCACCCCCTCGCAAGTGCAGGAGATGGAGGGCTCTTGTCGCTTCCCCTAATCTGGTGTTTCTGGAGGACCTGACTCCAGTCGTCCAAAGTCCAGTGATTCCAGAGTACCCGACTTCGGTGGTTCCAGAGACCCCAAGTGTGGTAGTCCCAGAGCTTCCTGTTATGGCCATGAAGGCTGTCCCTGAACAGTCCACTTTTCCTGTCTGTCCTGTTGCAGTTGAAGAGGCTGCCCTCTCCTTGTACGTTGCCACTGTTATGTGTGTCTGGGAACACACTTCTCAGCTGGCTTCCACCAGTCCTGTTGATGCTCCAGAGTCCATTACAGAGCCCGTTCCTGGCCCGGAGATTGTTTCAGAGCCACCCATTTTCCCAGTCACTCCTGCTATGGCCAAGAGGGCTGTCTTCACCTTCTATGTATTGGCCATGCTGCGCGACTGGAAGATGCACACGTCTTCTTCTGACCACAGACCAGTCTGCCAGCCAAAACCTGCTGCTGACACGGAGGCAGTCCCTGTGCAGTATGTTTTCCCAGTCATGACCACAGAGGCCGTCCCAGAGTCTGATCCAGCCCTGAGGCCTCCAGAGTTCATTTCTAAGCCCTGGAACTACTTCAAAAGGACTCTTGTCCCCTTCCTGAAGGCTGGCCAGACCCACGCCCACTACATTGGCAAAGACGCCCTTGGGGCTGTCACCTTAATGGTATTCCCCTTCCTCACCCTGATTCCAGTCCTGTCAGAGTCTGATCTGTCCATCCCGCTCAAGCATCCTGTTCTACCAGCCCTGCCCTTACCATTTGCCAGGGTTCCTGTTTGGCCGGAGCCTCCCTGGTCCGTCCCTCCGGCTCTGCCCTGGTGTCCTGCCAGGACTCCTGAACTGTCTAAGCCTCCCTGGCTCAACCCTCCCGCCCCTCCCTGGTCCCTTCTAATGATTTTCTGGGCTGTCCTGCTGGCATTGGCTAGACTCCCCTCCCTCCCCTCTTTGTCTCTGTGTTTTGATTTTTCTGTCTTGTGTTGTCATGTTTGTGCTGGTCTGTTGTGTCATATTCCTGTCTTGTTTTTGGTGTTCCTCTTTAGGGACGCCAGAGTGATCTCGAGCCGTGCGCTCTTGTCTGCGTGCCCTGTTTCCTTGTTTCATGTTGGAGCATGGTGTTTGGATCCCGGCACTCATGTCTTGTTCTAGTTTCGGTTTCGTGTCGGGGTTCGGACACTCGCGCTCCATGTTCTGTCTTGCTGTGGAGCGTGCGGTCTCGAGATTGCTCGGGCCATACGCTCTTCTGTCCACGTTTGTTGTGTTCTGTTTAGCATGTGGTTCATTATCGGCCGCATGCTTTCATGGTATGTTTTGTCTCGTGCTGTGTAGCACACAGCTTGTATTTTCCCAGGCTGTGTGCTTTCATGTTTTGAGTGAACACACGGCTTATGAGTTCTCATCAGCTGCGTGTTCGGGTCTTGTCTTGCACATGGCTGGTGATTTGTTTTGCTGGCCATGTGCTTGTGTTTTGTGTGAGCACATGGCTTTTCTTGTTTGTTTCTGTGTGCCATGTGCTCTCATGTCTATTGTCTAACCCCGCCTACCTTGTTACCTGATTATTGGTTTATTTTCCCCACCTGTCATCCCTTATTACACTCCTTGGTTTTGCTCCCTATTTATTGTCCTTGTGTTTGCAGTCTTGTGCCAGTTCGTCGTCGAATGTTCTCGTGTCAACCCTGGTTGTGTCCTGCCTTGCCTTGTCCTGTCCTGTCCTGTCCTGTCCTGTCCTGTCCTGTCCAGCCTTGCAAATGCCAGCCTGTTTTTTCGCCACGGTGTAGTTTTTGTTGTTTTATTTTATTTTATTATTAATAAAGAGCCCATTCTCTGCACCATTGAGTCCTCGCATCCCTACATCCCCAACCCTGACATTAACCTGCCGTCATTTTTGACTTTTGACAACATTTTGTGAGATGAAATAAAAATAAATGAAAGGTATTCTTTTAAGGTATATCTTCTGAAAATGTTATTTTACACAATCGTAAGTCTTATATCAGTTTTTAAAAAAATTATAATGTAAGAATGTTTAGATATTTCTACTGGAAAACAACTGATTAAAAATACAGTTTTTTTTTGTTGTGGTATAACTCTCCTTTTATCTCTCTCTCTCCCCCTATAGAAACATGTGTAATCTCTCTCTCTCTCTCTATAATGTCTTCATGTGTACACTGCATACTGGTAACTATATAACTAATACTGCCCCAGGGTGTAGTTACCTGTGTTTCTGCACTACACAGGTATGATTGTGTTCTCAGTCCAAGGCAGAAGCAGATCTGAGTGTGAGAGTTCATGAGATTCCAGTTAATGCTTTCTACCTCATATTATGAACTGAAATTATTACGGCTACAATGATGTTCATCTACTTGGTGCTTACGGTAAGTACAGTTTGTACTGTTGTCACAGTTATTCAATAGGTTAATTCAAGATTCAGTGAAATCTTAAATCAAAATGTCTTTTTATTTTGTTGCTTGTTTGGTGTAAGTTACTTTTTACATTGTTTTGCAAAGGAAAGTAATAGTAAAAATGCGCTATTGTTACCTTGAGAAGTAATTTCTACCTTAACAGTACCCAATTCAGTCATATTGAATATTTTTGGAAATTTTAAAAATAAATACAATTAAAATCTAACTAAATTTAATTAAAACCATTGATTCATTGTCAGTTTCTCTGTAATTGTTTTGATATTGTGATTGTTGGGACTTCGATCTTAATCAGTATTCTGTGCAGTAAAGATATAATTAATAGAATAATATAATTATTATTAATAATAGAAGAATGCTCTAATTATTATTATTAGACATTTAATGGAAGTCTGTGCTTTTATGTGTGTATTCCTGTAACATGAGTGCCCATAGAGTTCTTTTTCTGGGGGTCTTTTTGAGAAAAACCGTAACAAGGAGAGTCTAGTATATAGCCTTTCCCAAACCAGTTTCACAACTTTGAATTCGGTAAACATACAGTGCAAGTTCAAAAAGTAGGCAAAAAAGAAGAAGTGTCCTTTGACCATGCTTTTATGACAGAAATAGCTAAAAATGATCTGAATGTTAATGATTGAATGGCATTTTCAATTGTAAAACAAAGCTGTTGCATTATGTTCACATCATTTAGGTGATGTGATTTTGAAAAATTTATTTTAGCTATAGGTTTTTTCTGCTCTTAATTTATGTAAAATGTTTAAAGCCATACCGTAAATAACACACACTGTTTCTGTTAAAAGGGAACTATCTGTCTGTGCAGCACAGAGCCTCTCAGACGCCATAAAAGATCCTGGATTATAGACTCGTTTCACATTGTGGAGGAACACCCGGGTCCTTTCCCTTATGATCTGGGCCAGGTAAATATCATTTCTCTAAAATAATGTTCTGCATATTGGTATTAAATAAAAGCAAATTGATTGGGGTGGTATCAGGGCCGTAGCTGGGGTTTGCGGGGCCCCAGTGCAAGTTGTACCTGTGGGCCCTATTTGAAATTGTGTAAATAGCACAAATATATAAATTGGGGCTGGTAATTTAACGCATTAATTAACTAGGCGTGGTCACTTTAAGAGACGATACATCCAATATAATGATACACATCTGATTTCTTTCTCAACATTTTACTTTACACTTAAGACATAATCAACAGTTTTTCGAGGATACTCACCAAGACGGGTATTTCTAAATAATTTTGTATGTATTTGTCCATTCAAGCGCAAGAAGAGGCAAAACTCAAGTCAGTGTTCAAGGGCTGTGAGACACCCTGTCACGCCTTCTCTCTGTGCGCGCGGGTGCTGAATTAAGCTTTTCGCATCTTTTTGTGCTTGCATGTTTAAACTGTGAAGGTGTATTTGTTCGTTCAAGCGCAAGAAGACTCAATTCGGTGTTTGCCCGCTGTCTGAGACACGGCTTTCTGTGTGCGCACCGACCACAATGCGCGAGTACTCAGATTAGTTCTTTCGCGTCTTGTGCATGAATGATTTAAAATCGCTTGAATGCTTAATTTGGCAAGGACACACAGCAGTGGTCCGTCAACTGTCCTGAACGTCTTTTATGCTGGCATTGGGCAGTCAGTTGAATTCTTCGGGGCAGTCGGTTGAATTCTTCGGGGCCCCCCCCTCACAATCCTGGGTGGTATATTATTTTGGTTAAAGATCTGGGCTGGCTACTGCCTTGGTTGGGCAAAATTCTCAATTTGGCCTCCTTTCAAATTCATGTGTGTGAATTTGAATTAAATTTGCCCGAAAACAATTCAAAGGATGTTGAATTAGAATTTGAATTGGAATAACAGGAAGACATATACATGTTTAAAAGTTTGGGGTTGTTAGAATTTTTCTTTTCTTTTCTTTTTTCCTTTCCTTTCCTTTATTTTTGTATTTTCTTTCTTTATCAAAAGTAAGAGTAAAGACTTTTACATCGTTACAAAACATTTCTGTTTCATGTAAAAAAAAAAAAGTAAATTAAATTTAAATTACATTTAAATTAAATAAATTAAATATTTTGAACTTTTCATTCATAAAATAATTTTAAAAAGATCATGTGACACTGAAACTTGAAATAATGATGAAAAATCAGCTCTTAAATTAAATTGATTGCATTTTAAATTAAATGTAATTAAAATGTATTACAATTTTTATTATAATTTAATTAATGTTGTATTTTAAAATATATTAAAATAGAAACTTTAAAAATTTATATTGTAATATTTCACAATATTACTGTTTTTATTGTATTTTTGATCAAATAATGCAGGACAGTATGCTTGAAATTTATTATGAAAAACTACATGAAATTCCTTGCTTAAAAAGTATCAGTTAAATGGCAAATTAGTAAGTAGTTATCCTTACTGCAACAAGGTGACAATGTTATAAAATTGCCTTCAAGAACATTTCTTCCCCCAAATTCTAGATTAAACTGGACCGTAGCTATTTAGTGGAGTTCATGCTAAAAGGTAAAGGTGTGGATGAAGACCCAATGGGTGTCCTGTCAATCGATCCAAAAACAGGATTCATTAAAGTCCACCGGAAAGTCGACTATGAGCAGTACAGCGTTCTGATGGTAAGTGGAATCAGATTTTTCATTAGATGGTAATATGAAGGGCATACGTTTGAAATTAATTTAATCATCCCTTCAAAGCTGACTTTTCAAGCAAGAAATAAGTCCAACTTGGCCATAGATACACAACTAGGCTTGGAGGTCAACATACTGGACATCAACGACAACCCGCCGGTATTCCAGAGGAAGGTTTATGATGTCACTATAAAAGAAGCAGCAAAACAAGGTTAGTATCAATGCCGAACAGTTGAAGGAACACAAATATATTTTGCTTTTATGAATAAGCTTTTATTTATAAGGTCTTAAAATATGAATTAGTAAATACTATGGCTGTGGCAAATATGTGATCTCTTTACTTCACTGAGATTTTAAAGGCATAAGTTTATTTTCATACTCACATTTATTTAATTGCAAACCCTTATTACTTACTTTCTTCTGTGGAATTTTTTTTTTTTTTTAAGTACTGGTTGCTTTTATTCCATACAATTACAAAAAATGGAGATTTCAAAATTGAAACAAAAGTTAAAAAATGAGCACCGTGAAAGTAATGTTAAGGTTGTCTATATGACTTGTTTTATATATTTCAAGATTTTTAGTGCCATATCAAGCTTTGTGTGACAAAAATATATACATTATTATTATTATTATTCATTGAAAATCTTCATATCCCTAAGATAAGTAAGTGTCTGATTTATGAAGTAATTTTTCAAGTCAGATCTTTTCAATGAATTGCTGAATATGAAAAACATTGAGTGATTCATACTGCTTCCATTCTCAAGTTCAGATGACAATTTTAATGATTCAGTCAGAGCAGTTAACAGCTTATAAATTTATATTTGTACATTTGATAGATGCTTTTAATATTATATGACTTACAGTTAATGATTTTTTTAACTGTATTCAAAGTAAACATTTAATCAGTTTTCACTAATTTCATTAACTAATAATCAAATCAACCTTAGCTTTGCATGTACTATTGTAATAGTGGAATATTAAAGATAATTTTACCTTCATCATCTTTGTGAGTGTTTTGAGTGCACCTGAGTGTGACAGAAGATCCGACCCAAACAAGAAGTTTAGCGGCGTGTTTTTTCCACGTTTGTTTTTCGAAAGTCTTTTACTTTTTGTTATGGATCACCCCAACTTCCTCCTCCTCCTGCTGGAGCAGGAGGAACTTTCCCTCGAGGACCACACCAGACTATTCCTGGACATTTCCCACCACCTCTTCATCAGTCCTCACCACCACCTCCGCCGTCCCCTGTCAGCCCCTCAGCCCACTATATGTGATGTGGGTTTGCAGCGGGTCTGCCAGTCTCCATCTGCATTGTGGCTGGAACATCCCTTGTCTCCGCCTCCAGCCTCCGAGTCCCAGACTCCGCCTCAGCCCATCGACCCAGCGGCTCCACCTTGGCTCCTAGCTTCCTCCTCTCCGCCGTGGCCCGTCTGTCCACCAGCTCCGCCGGGCTCCCTCGTCCCTCCGGCTCTGCCTTGGTCAGTCGTCAACCCGCCATCACCTCAGGACTCCACTCCTCCGGCTGCTCCTCGTTGATCCGTCCCACCGGTTCCGTTGGGCTCCTCCCTCCAGCTCCACCTTGGTCCTCTGTTGCTCCGGCTCCACCGCGGCCTTCCAGATCCCCGCCTGTGCCTCGGTCGCCTGTGCCATCTGCTTCGCCTTGGCCCTCCGGATCCTCCCCGTCGCCCTGGCTTGTCGGCTCTCAGTCTCCGCCCTCGGGCTCCTCTCCCACCTGCTCCGCCACTGTCGGGTGGCCCCCTGAAGTCATCAGCCATTCCTCCACCATGGCTCCTCCCTCCATCGGCTCCACCATGGGCCGTCATGTTGGCTGCGGTCTGAGTCCCCCCTGGCTCCTCCTGCTCCAAGTCCCTACTGTCTCCATCCTGGCTCCTCCCTCTGTCTGATCCGCCATGGTTCCTCCTGATTCCTCCGTGGCTCCTCCCTCCGTCATCGCCACCCTATTCATCCGCCTGCCTTCCTGCCCTTCCCCATCCCCTGTTACCATCCCAACTCCGCCACTTTGTCCTCCTCCTAAGTCCCCTCCGTCCCTCCTTTGTTGTTTTTGTTACAGCGCGAAGTCGTGCCTGGCCGGAGGGGGAGTACTGTCACGATCATGGACTTTTAGTTTGTTGTCTTTCCTCTTGTTTTCCTGTTTTGACCTAGTTTTCCCTCGTGTCTGATTAGTTCATTCTGTTCACCTGTGTCTAGTTTATTATCTTAATTTGCCTGTGTATTTAAGTTCCTGTTTGTTTGTCAGTTCTCGTCTATGTTTTCAAATGTGCTAAGCCTTCCTCTTGTGGATTTACCTTCTGTGTGGATAATTAAAGATTAATCTTACCTTCATCTTTGTGAGTGTTTTGAGTGCACCTGAGTGTGACAACTATATGTTTGAGGAAGTGCTTTTGCATCATTTTTGAAGCATAATCAGTCCCTATTCAATGTAATTGTATGGAAAAGAGTGACTAGTACAGTATTTAGATTTTCTCATTTTGTTTTCCACCGGTGAAAAAGTCATATCGATTTGGAACAACATGAGGATGAGCAAATAATAGATTTTTATTTCATGATAACCATTCCTTAAAGAAATTAATTAACGTTTTGATATTGTCTTTTTGAAGGTGGTTTTATTGTAGGTGTATTAGCAATTGATAAGGACGCACCAGGAACTCCGAATTCCACAATTGACTACAAAATTACTTCTCTCACTCCAACAACTAAAATTGTGGAATTCTACATGCAAGAAAGTGGTGCAATATCTTTTAAAGTATGCTTTGATTATGAGGTAAAAAGCCCAATTAAGGCATAATTCGCAAGTATAGAAATGATTAGTCAATGCATATATTTATAATTTGTTGTTACTTGCAAAGTGTATACCATACTGAATGGCCTATAGCATATATGCATGCCTGTGTCATGCTAGGATTGGGATATTGCAGTAACAAGACATGAGCCATCATGTTTGTGCCTGACAGATCCAACAGGCATCACAGTCCAGTTTCAGTGAAACGTGAAAAAAGTATCTTGACATTTGCCAGGTGATTTAATGTTAGCGTGTACATTTTTTTTGAGTATGTATGTGAAGAGTCTAATCAGTTCTCTTTTCAGGTGGCTAATAAATACACTATAACAGTTGAAGCAAAAGACCGTGGAGTTGTAAAGCTGTCAAGCACAGCGACCGTAATTGTCAACCTTCAGGATGGCAACGACCATCTACCGGTTATCACAGGGCAAACGGTTAGAGTAAAAGAGGTTAGTTCACCCCCCTCAAAAAACAATAATTGTCATTTACTCACCCTCATGTTGTTCCAAACCTGTATGAGTTTCTTTCTTTTGTTGAACACAAAAGATCATATTTCGAAGAATGTTGGTAACCAAACAGTTGTTGGTAGACATTGCCTTTTTTTTTCCATACAATGGAAGTCAATGGCTACCAGCAACTCTTTGTTTACGAACACTCTTCCAAAGATCTTCTTTCGTGTTCAAAAAAAAAGAAAGAAACTCATACAGGTTTGGAACAACATGAGGGTGAGTAAAGACAGATTTTTCATTTTTGGGTTAATTATTTTTACATTTTTCCACTCATCCAGGGTTCAGCTAATGTGTTGGAAGGGACAAATGGTACTTCACCTCTCAAAATACATACAGCTGATGCTGACACGCGTCTCACTGCTGCATGGAGGGTCAGGTACTCCATACAAGGGGATAAAGGTGGCCACTTCTCCATCTACACTGATCCAGACACCAATGATGGAATCCTCACATTGGTTAAGGTTTGTTTACACACTCTAGGCAATTCTGTAAATGTCATGCTATGTTCACATCTCATTATAAAGAAAAAATAAATTCAGGGTTATTGAGTCATTTATAGGTCTTTAGTAGAATAAAATGTGGCAAGATGCCCAACAGTTGCCGCATTGGTCATCTTACACTCCCCGCCTTATTTTTCTCTTGACCACAGATTGCACAATCTATCTCGGGATAGATTGTAAAATCTTTATTTTTAGGTTTGGTCTTGGCGGACTAGATCTGCTATGCTGCTACAGAGCAAGTAGAATTGCTTTTGCTAAATACTCGGATCATAAAATTTAAAGGAAACATGCTGCTGCTGCTGTTGCTGCTGCTAGAGAAATGAAGATCCCCCATTGCAGATCTAGGCAGGTCGTGCTGGGAAAGAGGGGGCTAAGATGAGGATACGAATAGCACGCAGACACAGCGTTCATTGAATACGTCCTGCTTGTACAAGTAAACAACAATGAGTATGTGAATCTGATTGGCTGGGAACATTAAATTGAATGAACCAATTAGAACTGGGACCTGAGCAGCATGTTGGTACTAGTGTTATTATGTTTACATTTAATACTTACTGTAATTCATGGGGTTATTATTCAGTAATTTACGCAAGTTAGATGTACATTTCAGATGTCTTTGCTATTCATTAAAATCTACAGACTAATTGGGTGAAATCATTCAGTTTGAAGTGTTGCTATTATGACATATGTTCAGTAAAAATGCCTGTAAGTCATGGAATAAATTTACCTGGTATACTGATACTGTGTGTATGTTTTTTTTTTTTTTTTAATGCAATTCTTTGCCAGCCCTTAGACTTTGAAGTAAAAGCAGAACAAAAACTAACCATCTTTGTAGAGAACGAAGAGTCTTATTTCTCTTGTGAGGTTAAAGAGAGATCTGCAGATGGGCTCTGGACAATCATCACAAATCCACCAAAACCATCCTCTAGGGATATTACCATTACAGTGGAAGATGCCAATGACCCTCCGTTCTTCCTAGATCCAGTAAGAAAAATAATTTTGGAAGAAAATGGTGTTGTTGGAGCTTTTGTGGACAAAGTGACAGCAGTCGATCCTGACACTGGACGTCGCCACAAACTTGAGTACGTGTTCAATCATCAGAATCATTTGGCTCCAAGAACTTTCTGGACAATGAAGCCGTAATTAAAATGTGCCCTGTAGTTGCATTCTATTAATTAAAAAAAAAAACATTTGGCATTTATTTAAAATAAATATAGTACAAACAGTTTTCAAGCAAAATATTTCATAAAGGGAAGTTTGTTCCCTGGTTTTAGATGATACAACAATAGATATATTGATGTCAATGTAATGAACTAACCTGTGGTTACTCTATTAGGGGCCACTGTTTGACAGCTGAAGTTAATTCCTCTTTTAAATATCTAACCTTGAAACCAATTTCTTAAAAGTCACTGAAAAATCATATGCTTGATATTTTGTATCTAATATAATATAACCAGGATACAATGCTTAGAACTGCAGTAATGACACACACAAGACTTAGCAATGAATGCCAAAATGAACCAGGTTTAAGGGTGAGCAGACAGGTTTAAGGAGACAAAAGTGCAAACAATGAGTGCTGATGAGTCCAGGCAAAGGATTATTGGAAATGAAGTCCAAAGACTGAGTGACAGAGGAATGTGATGGAGGAATGTGGTGGTTATCAGATCGTGACAGAGCCAGTATATTTGTTAATAATAAACAATTTATTTCTTCCCCCATCAGGTATTCTATCGAACAGGATCCTGCAGGCTGGTTCAGAGTAGACAAAACAACTGGGGAAATCTTTGTAAAAGAGTCTTTGGACAGAGAGTCAAGTCATGTGACCAATGGGACTTATACAGTCACTGTCCTTGTGACAGAGAAGGGTAATACAACATTTTATGCATTTGGCTTGCAAATAAACTGGTAACAACTACATTCATCCATCCTCCCATGTTCCAAACTGCTTGCCTTATGTAGGGTCTCAGGGATGCTAGAGCCTATTCCAGCATCTTGAGCTATAGAAAGAGACAATACCTACATAGTTTGCTAAAGCTATCACCTCTATAGAAGTATTATTTTTTTTCATTTTTATCATTTAATTGAATGTTTTTTCACACCAGATGACCATCCTCCAATGACAAGCACTGCTACGATTCAGATCTACATTGAAGACAAAAACGACAATGTCCCCATTTTAAAGGAGAGCGTGATTTCTGTCTCAGTCTGATGAAGTGTCACGTGCAGAGATCACAGCCTTTGACCTCGATGGAGATCCGTACAGCGGCCCGTTCAGTTTTGAAATAGTAGGAGATCATAAGGAAGAATGGAGCTTTGACCCCAGTCATGGTAAATAATAGTTCAAATAAAGTGTTTTATATAATGCTATATATAGAATCTTATATAGTCTTCTCAACATTAGATTAGCCTTTTACTAAACTCTGATGCAAAACATAGTCATCAATCACCTTTCATCTTTTTTGCTTTGTCTTTTAGGTAGCACAGTGCATTTGGTGAAGGATAAAAGTGTTCATACCAGTCTGTACACACTGATTGTGAAAATCTCTGATAAACAGGGCAGGTTTGTCCTCCAGAACCTCTCTGTTGCTGTGTGTGATTGTGTGGTTTCACCAAACTGTCTGACGCAGCGTAACACACAGCAAAATGTGGGAAGTGGCATGATAGGAATTTCCATCCTTTCCGCACTGATGATTTTGGGTGAGCACAGGATTCTGTTAAATTCCCTATAAAATGATTTGATAAAGATATTTCCTATCCTGTGTTGTCCTACTATTATTGGGGCAGGAGGATAGTTAAGTAACATATATATTTTTTTAAATATTTCATACATTTCACAAATTAAGTTATTTTGATGTGACCAAATTAAGTAGTTCCCTTTCAGTTGGTCACTCTCGACGTCACGTTGGTGACCGACGAATTGGGATCTCGCTTAGAGAGACCAATCCACTTTGAGTGTAAACTAAACGAGCCAATGCACATTGGCATGTGATGATTGCATCTAACTGCCGCTGATCACAGCATGAGCACAAAAAGGCAGCAAGTGCAACGCATTCCAGATTTTCGCTTCGGAGCCGAGCGATCACATTGTTTTGCTCCTGACTACTCTACTGAGAGAAGAAGACTGAATGAGTTCAGGGCACTCTTTGGAGCTCTTGGTGTTGGCGGTACGGCATTTCCCGTGTCGAGGGGGTTGCACACATCAGACTGCACTACCCCGTTTGTGTTAAAGGTGGCCATCTCCCCTGTGCGCTTCAGCATGCTGAAAAAGCTTTTTTCCCTAAAAGAGCATTTACGGGTGCGTCTTTTTAAAGATGACGTTGCGTCTGGTAAACTCGACTTTGCGTCTTTTTAAAGACGCTGTTGCGTCTGGCAAACTCGATGTTGCATCTTGCTACAGACAACGTATCACCCATGCGTTTCTGGATGTGGTCATTACCTGGTGTCGGATGATGGTCACGTATCTGGGCATTAAGCACACCGAGGTGGCCTTCGTGGATGAGTCATGTTCTTACTGCGGGAAGATGACCATCTCGGAGTTGCGGGCCAAGCTCTGTTACCTCAAAAGGGGCGGAGCGTCGTTGCCTCTGCCTCGATCTAGTTCTCGTCATGGTCAGGTGGGGGCTACTTCAGGCAGTAGCATGGGTGGCCTGAGGGTAACTGTGATAGCAAACCCTCCAGGGAACCAACCCTCGGGGGACCATCGCTCCTCTTGCACTCCGCAACCAGTTGAGCTGCTAAAGGAACGTGTTGGGCCCTCTACAAGGAGCGTACCAGCAGTATCCTTCGTTGCTCCTCCCGACGATCGGATGTTGATCGCTGCATCGGAGGGTGAGCCGGAGCTTTCTGGAGAGGAAGATTCGGCTGCGCTGCTGCCCTCTGGGACTGTAGCAATGCCTGAATCGGATCCGGAAATGACGGCTATGCTTTCCCGGGCTGCCGTGAGGGGTAGGGCTCGAGTGGAAATCTCCACCGTGTCCCGAGCCCTCAAGATTGGATGATTGGTTCTTCGGGGTGGCCTGCGCTGGATCTCAGCACCCCTGCCATTCTTTCCGGAGGTGCATGTGGGGGCTTACCAGGTCGTGGAAGGCAACTTTTTCCACCGGAAACTGACCTGCTAGCTCCTTCTCCCTCACCACTCTCGACATTGGTGCAGCTAGGGGGTATACAGGGGTCCCCCTGGTGGAGTGGTCGGTTGCAATGCAGTTGTGTCCTCATACCGCATGTAGCAAATTAGCTCAAAAGGGAAATAAATTACAGTTAATTATGATTAATTACAATTATTTATATCAGCTGCCAGTAGTAACTGTAGCATAATTAAATTGCCTTCAACCAATCTGTTCGTCCAGCGAACATTCAGTGTAAGTTCATATCAACTCTAGGAAAGGATATTTCCGTGGCCACAGAAAATACTTTTATACAGTATTAATGCATTAGAGCATGTAGTAAGGATCAAAATCGTAAAGGGACATTAATTTGCAAGGCAGAATCAGAAACTCATGTAATTTGTGCACAAGAGTTTTATTAACTAAGCACTAACACAAACTAGTCTAACAAAGAAACAAACAAACAAACAATCCCTCATACATGGGAAAAGGCAAATGAGGCTTGATGGATTAAGCTATCAGTAAAAACCAGAGAATGAAGCTATGAAAAAAGTCAGTTAACCACCTGAGTGAAACCATCAGCGCCGTTTTAGAACGGGGTCTACAGCTTATACTAAACCTCTGTTTTGGTTAGTTAAATGTATGATACTTGCTTTGCCTTGGCTTGGAACGAGCGTACGGATGCAGTCTCGGATGAAAGCTTGATGGTTTGGAGGTTCGTTGGTCTAGGAGTCGCGATCACCTTCTTCCGGGTTTGAAGAGTGATGAACTCCAAAGATGTTCTGACTCGATGGTGATTGGGAGTTTCTTCGCAGTGGAAAGTGAAAAAGAGCTAAGAGAGACATCAGCTGATTAATGTAAAGTCAAGGCCGAAGCCTGGCAGGAATTTAGGGGTTGCAGAAGCATTCTAGCTCACATCCTCATCTTCTCAGTGTCTAACAGAACCGCAGACTGACTAAGGCGGGTCACTGATGTGAGAGCTTTATCTCCTATTGAGCTCACACCTCCTGGAGGTCACAGAGCCAATGGTGGCTTTCACTTTTGGAGGGAAAGTTTACAACTCTTTGTCTTCAAGCATGGTATTTTGCATATGTAATTCAATTGGGTGTTGATGCACAAACTAGTAAAGATTCTTAGAACATTAATATATTGCCTATGTACCAACATATAATATACACTCTCGTTTAGATCATCAGAAGACGAATTCATAGATACTAAACATGGTAAGATTACATATAGGTAAGATTACATGAACGAGTGGTTCTATCATAAGCATGCATAAAACAGTATACAATACAAAAGACAATATACAAGAACAGTAATGGTATTCACAATGTCCTGAGGAGATGTATGTTCATTCACAGAAAGGTTTTTCTATGATTTAGTTAGAGAAGAGTCCATTTTATGGGCATTGTGTGTCTTTCCTAAAGGTAAATGAATGGTGAGTTTCTCTGCCCGCATTCCTTTGGGCAATAAAACCAGTGATAGCAGCATTGGTTGCCATGGAACCAGAGGCCTGTTCTGCCTTTCTAAGGTGTTAGATGCATTTCGGGGGAAGGGTTCATAGACCCTCATAGTTGGTTTGATGACTGAGGGGTGTTACAGAGTATTTGTTAAATATAACTAAAGAAATTCTGTGTCTGATTGGTCCAGACGCTACAGGACATAGTAGTATACATAAAGTATGATGTAAAGTTCACTTAAAGGGGTCATATGATGCGATTTAAATTTGTCCTTTCTCTTTGGAGTGTTACAAGCTCTTGGTGCAT
>NW_015558618.1:994532-999175 GCF_001515605.1 Sinocyclocheilus anshuiensis | reverse complement strand
GGTAATTTGCATATGGAACTTGAATCGAAATTACTAAAGATTCTCAGGACACTAATATATTGCCTATGTACCAACATATAATATACACTCTCGTTTAGATCATCAGAAGACGAATTCATAGATACTAAACATGGTAAGATTACATATAGGTAAAATTACATGAACGAGTGGTTCTATCATAAGCATGCATAAAACAGTATACAATACAAAAGACAATATACAAGAACAGTAACAACATACACAATGACCTGAAGTATATGTGTGTTCATTCAAAGAAAGGTTTTCCTATTAATTAATTAGAGAAGAGTCCATTTTGCTGTGCATTATGTGTCTTTCCTATGGAAAATGTAGTGAGAGGGAGAACTCTCAACATGCCATTAGGTCATAAAGGTTTATCTGATCTGGCTGAGGGGTCCTGGTTGCCATGGTAACCAGGGGCCTGGTGTTGTTCCCAGACATGCTGGCACCCAGTATGTTTATTGGGTGAGGCGTCTGTGATTATTTGTTAATCTAATGAATAATTGATTTGTTAAATCAAATGAAAAATGGTGTGTCTGATTGGTCCAGACACTACATGCCTCCACCCAGCAGGGCAAACAGTGCCTCCCCTCCCGGGTCTGTAGGTACTCGTCTGGTCTGTCCTGCGATGCTTATGTGGCCTGTGGAGAAGCTGCCTCTGCCTTACACGCTACGGCGTTACTGCTGGTTCTTCATGCTAAAGCACTGAGGGACCTGCATGAGGATGGTCACGATCCAGAAGTTCTGAAAGAGCTCCGAACCGCAACTGACCTCGCGCTCCGAGCGACGAAGGTCACTGCGAGTTCTCTGGGTCATGCGATGTCCACACTTGTGATCCAGGAGCGCCATCTCTGGCTGTGTCTGGCCGACATGAGGGATGCCGACAAGTTCGGCTCCTCAAGGTTCCTGTGTCCCAGACCGGCCTCTTCAGCGACGCGGTTAAGAACGTGGCCCAGCAGTTCTCGGCTGCAGAGGAGCAGACTGAGGTGATCCGACATGTCCTGCCCCGGAGGGAAGCTGCTGTCTCCACCCGTCCGCAGCGCCCCAGCCTGCTCATCGCTCCCGCACCACATCCGCAGCAGCCTCGAGCATGCGGCGCCATGGAGCTGGGCGTAGGCAGGCCACCTGTCCAGGCCCCGTCAAACCTGGTGGTGAGCGGAAGAGCAAGAGGCCCTGTGACGGGCGACCCAGAGAGAGAGGAAACTGCTCTTTGGGGGATGGTGAATGCACCTCTCCCTCCCCCGGAGGAGGGCCGGGTGGAGAATCTGGTTTCCAAAAATCTCGACATGAGAGCAGTTTTCTCTGTCTCTGGGTCCCAAGAGGGCATGGAGAGTCGCGGACGGACCAACACCGAACCACACTCATCCTCGTCTCTTGCCAGCAGGCAGCAGCAGGCAGTTCGAGAGCGTCATCAAAGGCCCTACTCACGCACCCTCTGCCAAACCGTGGAACCAGGTAGGCATTGCACCGCACGCTCAGACCCCACTTCGGTCTGCCCAACTGACGGGTCTCTGCGTTCCACCTCGCTGCCCCACCGCTGGTATGTCGGTGGTCCCGCTGGTCCAGCTTGTACAGTGTCTGGGTGCCTGGCTACCCAAATGTCTCATTGGCTCCTGCGGACCAACAGACTCGGCTATGCAATTCAGTTCGCCCGGCTTCCCCCCAAGTTCAGCGGCATCCGCTTCTCATCAGTGAAGGTGGCCGATGCTCCTGTCTTGCGTGCGGCGATCGCAGTCCTACTGGCAAAGGATGTGATAGAGCCGGTCCCTCCAGCCGATATGAAGACAGGGTTTTACAGCCCCTACTGTATTGTACCCAAGAAAGGCAGTGGTTTACGACCGATCTTGGACCTGACACAGAAACATATCTCCGGGTGCATCCGTCCCCGAGATTGGTTTGCAGTGATCGACCTGAAGGACGTGTACTTTTATGTGTCGATCCTTCCGCACCACAGACCATTGCTGCGGTTCGCATTTGAAGGACGAGCATATCATTACAAGGTCCTGCCCTCCGGGCTGTCCCTGTCACCCCATATCTATTCCCCTGAGAGAGCAGGGCATTCGCATTCTCAACTACCTCGACAACTGGCTCATACTAGCTCAGTCTCAGAATCAGTTGTGCGAATACAGGGACTTAGTGCTCTCAGAAAAGAGCAAACTCTCCTCGATGCAGAGGATCTCTTTTCTCGGTATGGAGTTGGATTCGGTCGAGCACGCCGCACGCAGGAACGTGCTCAGTCGGTGTTGAACTGCCTGAATATGTTCAAGAGCAGGGCCGCGGTCCCACTGAAACCGTTTCAGAGGCTCCTGGGGCATATGGCAGCTGCAACGGCAGTCACGCTGCTGGGGCTGCTTCATATGAGACCACTTCAACACTGGCTCCATGGCTGAGTCCCAAAGTGGGCGTGGCTATGCGGCACTCACCGGGTCCAAGTCACACCGGCCTGCTGCCAAACCTTTCACCACGTGGTCAGACCTTGCGTTTCTCCGGGCAGGAGTGCCCCTGGAACAGGTCTCCAGGCATGCTGTGGTTTACACGGATGCCTCCACCACTGGCTGGGGGGCCACGTACAACGGGCACGCAATGTTGGGGATTTGGAGGGGCCCCCAACTGCACTGGCACATTAACCGCCTAGAGTTGTTAGCAGTACGCCTTGCCTTGAACCATCTCAGAGAGCGCTTACGAGGCAAGCACGTGCTGGTCCGCACGGACAACACTGCGACCGTTGCATACATCAACCGACAAGGTGGTCTATGCTTCCGTCGCTTGTCACAACTCGCCCGCCACCTCCTCCTCTGGAGTCAGAGGCATCTGAGGTCACTTAGTGTCATTTACATTCCGGGCCTGCACAACCGTGCAGCCGATGAGCTGTTACGAGCTGCGGTTCCCGGAGAGTGGAGACTCCATCCCCAGATGGTAAAAAAACAAACAAAAAAAAATGTTGTGCAAGGTCAAGGAGGACGAGGAGCAGGTCCTGCTTGTGGCGCCATATTGGCCCACTCGGACCTGGTTCCCAGAAATAATGCTCCTCATGACAGCCCCTCCCTGGCAGATTCCTCTGAGGAAGGATCTACTGACTCAGAGACGGGGCACCCTGTGGCACCCACGTCCAGACCTCTGGAAACTTCATGTCTGGTCCCTGGATGGGACGCTGAGGTTCTAGGTGACCTAAACCAGGAGGCAGTTGACACCACTTGGGCAAGAGCACTGTCTACGAGATACACTTACGCCTTGAAGTGAAACCTGTTCATCGAGTGGTGTTCTTCTCACCGAGAAGACCCCCGGAGATGCCAGATCAGGGTCGTGCTTTCCTTTTTGCAGCAAGGGTTGGAGCGAAGGCTGTCTCCCTCTACCCTTAAAGTCTATGTCGCTGCAATTGCTGATAACCATGACCCCTTGGAAGGGAAGTCGGTAGGGAAGCATGACCTGGTCATCAGGTTCCTTAGGGGGGCGAGAAGGTTAAATCCTCCCCGGCCCCCCTCTATACCCTCTTGGGACCTGTCTCTAGTGCTCAAAGCACTACAGCAGGGCCCATTTGGGCCTTTGTAGTCAGTTGAGCTGAAGTTTCTATCAATGAAAACTCTGCTCCTGCTTGCACTGGCCTCAGTCAAGAGGGTAGGGGACCTGCACAAATTTCAGTTCACGATTCGTGTGGAGACGGTATCCCCCTGTGTCCTCATCTAAACGGGTAGAGGCACTGAGAGGCCCCAGTTTAGTAGAGACCTAAGTGGATCCCATATGTGTAAAGTCCACGGTATAGCCTCAGAGCCCGTGTTTCCCCAGCAGACTTCTGCCATTTCTAAGAGGGTTATAATCACTTCTAATCTTCCATATGCACCTAAACAGTTGTTCATATGTGTAAGTGCTTCTGAAACCTCCTTCGGGAAGGATGGGGCTTCCACAACGTTCCTGTTCCAAGTGGTACGGGTACGTTTTCCAGGTGTTATCCAATCTCACTGAGTGGGTAGTGCTACGACAACAGTGACTGGTCTTCTTGTTGCGAGCCCCGGCCTACACCAAAAAGGGGCGCAGGAGGCTCATGCAGGACACTGGAAGGGGCAGCATCCATGGCGCTTTGGTAGGGATCCCAATTCATCGGTCACCGACGTGTCACGTCCCGTCGCCATGGCTGCTGTACTACCGCTGAGCGGCCGGGTCACCGGCTCGGCTCCTCAGAGAAAACCGGGTATGCGTTGCACCGGCTGCCTTTTTATGCTCACGCTGTGATCAGTGGCAGCTGGATGCAATCATCGCATGCCAATGTGCATTGGCTCATTTAGTTTACACTCAAAGTGGATTGGTCTCTCTAAACGAGATCCCAATTCGTCAGTCAATGACGTGACGCCTCTGTTCCCTCCTTCAGGGAATGAGGGTTACATACATAACCGAGACGTTTCAAAACAAAACATAATACTAAAATAAGCACTCCCAAATTCCCAATAATTTTTTACTCTCATTGTTAAAATTCTATGCAAAGCATGTTAGGAACTATATATTCTTTTTAAAATATGTATCATATTTTCTGTTATGTACTACCAACACAATTAAAAAAAAAATAAAAAAAAAAAAATATATATATATATATATATATATATATATAAAAAAATGGGAAACTTTCTGAAAAA
>NW_015558618.1:980223-994353 GCF_001515605.1 Sinocyclocheilus anshuiensis | reverse complement strand
GCGAGATCCCAATTCGTCGGTCACCGACGTGATGTCTCCGTTCCCTCCTTCAGGGAATGAGGGTTACATACATAACCGAGACGTTTCAAAACAAAACATAATACTAAAATAAGCACTCCCAAATTCCCAATAATTTTTTACTCTCATTGTTAAAATTCTATGCAAAGCATGTTAGGAACTATATATTCTTTTTAAAATATGTATCATATTTTCTGTTATGTACTACCAACACAATTAAAAAAAAAATAAAAAAAAAAAAATATATATATATATATATATATATATATATACTCATACCTTTTGTTCTTTTAATATTTTGAATTGTTTTTAGCTTTATTTTTTTGTTTTCATTTAAATGTTTAGTTATGAAATGTTGTTGTATGCATGTCATTTTTATTTAATTTCTTTTATTTTCTTAAATGTGTATATATATATATAGTATTTATAGCGTTTTAGCTTTTAGTTGTAATTACTTTTTCTTATTTGTAAGTCGCTTTGGATAAAAGTGTCTGCTAAATGACTAAAAGTAAATATAACCCACTGTAATTTCTGCAGTGTGTTCTGCCCAACAGCAAACTGGAGTCGAGCGAAAATACTATTTAAACAAAATTGTTTCTTTTAATTTATTCTTTTGGGAGTGTTGTTTGCTTTTTTAATTCAAACTGAATGAAACAAGTTTCCACCTGAAATCATGATTTTTCATTAGGATTATACACAAATGTATGTGCACTAAGTTCTAATATGTTGTTTTTAAGAAGTAAAAGCATCTTGAATCTAAAAACTGCTTTTCCTTTTAGCATGTCTGTTGCTGTCTCTTACTTGCTCTTGTGGGACTGTGAAGTCTCTGGTGCAGGTAGACAATGTCTTAGAAGATACCCTTCTGCCTTCTAACATAGAGAAACCTGGCACTGATTGTGTGGTAATACCTTACATTAAGATTTCTTATGAAAAGCTAAATGGCACTTTCACAGTGAAGTCTAATACAAAGATAACAAATGACGATGAAATGTTCTACTCTGTTATTTACATTCATAAAGGTCCCGACTATTCTATTGAAGAAAACATCTGTAAGTCACTCAAAGGACACAACTTTTATCAATTATGGGGTTCAACAGACAGCTGACTTTCAGAGGGTAAACATTTCTATTTGTTGCATGATGAGGTCTTGGAAAAACTAAGAAATTCTTACAGAGCCACTGTCATTCTTTACACTACAAAGCATTGTATTGTATTCATTTTATTTGTTGCTTACAGGTATCTAGCAAAATTATAGCTGCTCAGAGTCTCCCAGTTCAAATCGATGAGTACTGGTCTAGAAACAGATCACAGTGCTATTCCAGTGAGGTAATACAGCAGCTCAATAGTTCATTTCTGAAATTGTCACAATCAAATATCATTTGAAATTAAAAGTGGAAGTTCAGAATTTACTGTACTGTCTTCTGTTCCAACAGACATGGATGTGGAAACAGTATCAGAGTGACAACTGCTACCAGGTAAATCTTTATCATTTTCTGACGTTTAAACTTGTTACTGTTCAGTGAAACTTGTGAAATCTTAAAATCAGTAATATACAGGGTTATTCTTACACCCTTAGGGTTCAACATTTAGCAGGAGCTCACAAAGAAGACAGAGTACCTATTTCATCAGCCGCTCGACTTTACAAAGCTTGCTCTCTCAGGTACGTTCGCCTTCAGTTTTATCAACAGATAAATTCAACATTTGTTCATTCATTCATTCATTCATTCATTGACTAAACACAATTCTTTCTCAACTTTCAGAGGCTGCATTCAATACAGTGCCTAGAAAATGAGTTGCTTCATTACGAACCTCAGCTTTACGCCCTTGAGGACAACTCTGATAATTTTGTAGACCTGGATCCCATAGACTTGCCTTTGAATGAGTTTGATCCTGAGCAGCTCTCTGATCTTGGACCAGCATTTAAGCATCTGGCTTCTATATGTAGCCCAGGGACAATGTCAAAACCAGAAGTGATGAAGAATTCAGGAGGATGACGATGTTTCACCTATTTATTCAGGACCGACATTTTGAACAGAAGGCTAATTGTTGGAAAAAAAAAATCAGTGGAGAGATTTTAAAAAATGTCCTTCATAGATAAACTGCTCAGTTTGATTGGGATTAGAATAATCTTTTTGTTCATATGTTGTTGTTATGTCTTAAATAGGTTGGTATGATAGCATCGTTTCTCTCCGAATTTCTGTGAAAAATGGCAGTTATTCAAACATGCAAACATTTACACACATTCAGTCAAACATTCGGTCAGAGAATGTTGAGAGCATTTTGCAACCGAAATTTCTTAATTGGCCACTTATACAAATGGTCTCAAATCTTGCCATTTGTGAGTGAAGTTCACCTTTTGAGTTTTATTTGAGATATATTTCAAGCGCAATTAAAATGCACCTGCAAAGAAAAGTTATTATTACCTCAATTTCAGAAACTGCAATGATCTATATTTAATTCATGTTTACATATTTTAAAACATATAATGCAATTAAAATATTGTACTCAGGGTTACATAGAATTATATCTTTATTAATCTTTCCTTAGTTGTACTGCCTGTTTTGTGAGAGGATTGTATACCTTAACATTTGACATTTAAATGCCTTTTTATCCTTACACAATTAAAATGTAGAAAAAAAAATCTGCAAAAATGTGAAGGAAATCATGGAATAGTCCAAAAATGAATCAATTACCTGTAGCAATGTATTTTTGCCTTTGATCCAATGACTGAAGTAGAAAAAAATTGGCGCCAATTTCTTACCTTATTTTCTTAATTAAAAAGTTTGCTTAGTGAATGTTTTCTTTTGAGATCTCTATAACCACACAACTGTCTTACCTTAAGGGCAGTCATGGCCTATAATGGTTAGAGAGTCTGACTTGTAACCCAAAGGTTGCGGTTTGGGTCTCGGTACCGGCAGGGATTGTAGGTGGGGGCAGTGAATGCAGAGCGCTCTCTTCCACCCTCAATACCACGACTGAGGTGAGACCCTAGATTAAGGGCCCCAACTGCTCCCCGGGCACCGCAGCAAAACTGGCTGCCCACTGCTCTGGGTGTGTGTTCACGGTGTGTGTGTGTTCACTACTCACTGCTGTGTGTGTGCACTTGGATGGATTAAATGCAGAGCACAAATTACGAGTATGGGACACCATACTTGGCCACACGTCATGTCACTTTAACTTTTTTCACATGCCGTGCCTTTCCAGCTGTCACGTATTCTTTTAATTTGTGAAAATAAAGATGATTTTTCATGACCATACTGGCTGTGGAGTAATATTAAATGTCAGTAGCTTACTGTCTCACTTGACTAAAATAAAACAGCAACCTGTACATTTTACCAAATTAATGTTAACAAAAGTTTCATTTTTAGGTGAAGTATTCCTTTAACACCTCAGTTTGTCATTTCCCAGTTAAAAGCTGAAGGAGGCATTCTGTGTTTCCTGTGGTATTTGACACGTTAAGAGACAAGTATGTTAGTAGTGACAGGAAGGATGCAGGAATAGGTAAAGACATTTGTAATTTTGTAATCAGTTCTTTACCTCAGTTTTGTATTAGACGAAATAGATAATTCCAGTGGTAGCTCACTTTATGCTGATGATGTGACCTTATGGATGAGAGGGACTCATATAAAAACATTTATGAATGATATATTTAGTGGATATAATACAGAAAATGCAGAATGCTGATTGTTGGTCCTGGAAATGGAGATTTAGATTTTTAGCTGATAACTAAAATAGTCTTTGTTAAGGGTAGATAAAGATCTGAACTTAAAGTTATATGTGAATGTTGAAAAAGTTATGGCTGTTCCATTCTTAAGTAGGCTATGCTTTTTGATGTTGCCTAATGGGAATAGAAGGCAGGGTGCAGACAAAACTAACATTTAGACAGTATATGTGGGACGGGTTAGAACAGTTTTAGGCTAATGATGCACAGGTTATGGATCAGCATCAAAAATACAGGATTGTTTTTTAACCAATCAGAAATTATTTGGGTAACACTTTAGAATAATGGTCCGTTGTTAACAAGTAACTATGCAGGAAGTAATAGGTAGTACTACATTAACACTTAACTTAATACTATTAACTAATAGAGAAGCAAGATTAACTAAGCAGTAAGTAGTAGCAAATTTAGGACAAAGGTAGTTAGTTCCTTATTAGATATTTGATAATTATTAAATAAAAATATCCTCATTGAGAACTACTTGTGAACTATGACCAGTTAATAACGAATAACCAATTAATTAATCACAACAGTAACGTCTTAAAAGTGAACAATTGGGTTCTTTGTGGAAACTAATTTATGAATATGATATCCCCCAAATAAGTCGGCTACATTTTAAAATTGTGACTACTACTCTTACCAAAGGAGGGATGTTCTCTGTTTATTTAAAACAAAAACATAAAATAATAATAAAAATAATTCATTTAAAAATGCTAATAATTAGACTAATTCAATCATGAGCTTGTCAGCATCACTTCTTAATTATTAACATTTTTAAGTGAATTTTCATTTTTATTATTATTCTATGTTTAAGTTTGAACATCCATCCGTTGGTAAGAGTAGTAGTCACAATTTTAAAATGTAGCCGAATTATTTGGGGGATATCAAATTCATAAATTAGTTTCCACAAAGAACCCAATTGTTCACTTTTAAGACGTTACTGTTGTGATTAATTAATTGGTTATTCGTTATTAACTGGTCATAGTTCACAAGTAGTTCTCAATGAGGATATTTTTATTTAATAATTATCAAATATCTAATAAGGAACTACCTTTGTCCTAAATTTGCTACTACTTACTGCTTAGTTAATCTCGCTTCTCTATTAGTTAATAGTATTAAGTTAAGTGTTAATGTAGTACTACCTATTACTTCCTGCATAGTTACTTGTTAACAACGGACCATTATTCTAAAGTGTTACCATTATTTGTACTTGTGAGTCATGGTGGTTTATATGGTTTGTTGACATTGGGTTGACTGGTATGTCTTTGAACGCCAGGTTTTGGACAAAGTGTTTGTCACCGAAGCCTAATTCACTTGTCTAAATACATGGTTATGTTGCAATATGTTGACTGGAAGCAAAGAACATTTATCATATAATATAAACTGTAATAATTATGCGAATGGTATCTTCACTAATAGGTGTTTGTTTTGTTTCACTGTCTCATCCTTGGGATGTCCCGATGGTACCAGAGACTGACAGATTCAGCTGCACCCTACTTCACCTCTGTTTTATTCTTTTTTTTTTTATTCTATAAACTACTAACAACATTTCTCACAAATTCCAAATAAACACATTGTCATTTAGATCATTTATTTGCAAAAAATGACAACTGGTCAAAATAACAAAAAAAGATTAGATATTTTAAGGCCGCAAATAATGCAAAGAAAACAAGTTTGTATTCATTTTTAAACAACACAATACTAATGTTTCAACTTAGGAAGAGTTCAGAAATCAATATTTGGTGAAATAAGCTTTCTTGCGTCTTGGCATGCTCCCCACCAGTCTTTCACATTGCTGTTGAGTGACTTTATGCCACTCCTGACTCAAAAATGTAAGCAGCTTGGCTTTGTTTGATGGCTTGTGACCATCCATCTTCCTCTTGATCAATTTCTTTTTTTTTTTTTTTGGACTAAAGTCCCTATTCATGAAATCGTTCTTTTAATCTTTATTTGAATACATATATTGTATGTATTCAAATATATATATATATATATTGTTTATCACACAATATTATAGTTTGGTTGAACATTTGATTTGTTATCTCATACTTTTACATGAAAACATTCGGCTGAATCTACCCTGATAACATCTCTCTCCATTAAAATTCTGTTTACTTCCCACAAGGTTACATCTTGCCGTTCAAGATGGAGAAAACTGAGATTTCTTATATTATCACCATGTTAAAGATGCTCTAAGAATTGCTCGGAAATCCATGCACACTACACACATTTAGCCTAATCTAAGTCTGCTTCTGGGGTTACATTTCAGTTAGGATGCTGCCTTAAAAACTAAGGCAGATCACTAGGTTTTCAACAAAGCCGGTGTCTGCTTTACATTATACACATGATAATTATGTGGAAACCTTGGACTATCTAACATGGGTCGCCGTGATTTTGCCAAGCACCAAGTATTTTTTTCCCCAAAAGAAAAATTACTTGAATACTGTCAATATATTGGATATTTCCCATTAAGAAATAAGAGTTATTATAGCGTTACTGACCATGGCATGTTTCTGTACAGCTGCTGTTTCGGCTGCTCAGACAGTAGGCTAGTTCTCCTGCTTTAGATGCTCGATCTCTTTCTTATTTTCAGTGAAACTGTTTTGGACACAGTTGAATATTTCATCGGCTACTGCCATCATGCGCTTTATAAAAAATTAATACATGGACTCTAGTCCCATCGTGCTCAACTTTGTTTCAAACTAATGTGTTATAAACTCTTCTTCTGTCTCTCAACTATTTCTTCTTCACACCGATTGTCCACCATCATTTAGAGCTGTAGCGCCACCTAAAGCTCGAGGAGGTACTTTTGAACTTCACACCCACGGAGCGATGATCTGACGCGACGGGGACTCCCTTCCTTTCTTAAGCTACCTGAAATCTTATTGCACAACGCCAGTGAAGTTGCACTTCATACTGGCCAATGCCAACCAAGATGGCGAAAAAGGGGCGGAGCCTCGCCGCTATATAATGCGCCGCCTTGGCGGCATGAACTCAGAATCTTCCGACTGAACTACCAGCACAGCAGATCTGAACAGTGAACACGGCCTCGTACGCAATGTCTCGGCCTCGTATGCAATGTCCCGTCTCTCAGGGAACCGAGGTTACGAAAGTAACCTGAGATGTTCCCTTTCGAAGACTGGTCTGTTTGACCAGTACAGAGCGACTAGAATCACCGGCGCCCTTTGTGGATTTTGTGCAGCACTTGTGGCAAAACTTGTGTCGGCCACGGCATTGTTTTGGAGCGTTTCTGAGGTTCTGAGAAGCGCTCCGCGATGGCCTCCACGGCATCTCTAAAGAGGCCGGAGGGAGACAAAGGTGCGTTGAGCAGAGCCTTCCTGTCCTTCAGCGCTGTCAGCGTCAGCCACAGATGCTGGTGGAGCACTACCATATAACCCATGCTCCGTTCGATTGCCTGGGCTGTATTTTTTGTGGCTTTTAAGGCGAAGTCCGTTGCCACGCGCAGATCTTTAAACGCCAAAGTACTTTAAATGCCAAGTGCCGAAATCGCCTCTCCCGAGGCAGCGTATGCTTTGTCCGCGATGTGGGTGGTCAGATGGCAAGGTTTTGATGGCAGCATCGCCTCCACTTTCAGAGAGGCCGACGAGGGGCAGAGGTGGGCGGTGACAGACTCCTTGACGGGTGGAATGCACATATAACCCCGGGCTTCTTCTCCGTCGACTTTAATGAAAATCTCCGATCCACCGGCGTGGGTGCAAGCCGACTGGGGCGCCACCCACGCCTTAGCTACTTCGTCGTGCAGATCAGGAAGAAATGGGGCTCGCTTCCTCAGAGCGGCAGCTCGGTGGCCCGAGGAAAGGAACCACGAATCCAGCTTACTCTTAACTGGTTCGTCGGGGGACTCCCACTCCAGACCGAGATCCCTCACGGCCCTGGTGAGAATCCGGATGAGCTTGTCTTGAAATGCAGTGGGCCCCTCTACTTCAGAGTGCTCCTCTGGAGTGTGGGCCCAGTCCTTCTCGGAAGCTGTTAGAGACATCGCTTCACCAAAGTCGTCACCAGCGGCTCACTGGCGGCAGTGGGACGCTGCCGGGAGAAATCACCAAGTGCTATATTCCTCCGGGTCCTAAGTACCCGCACTGAGAACTCCTCGCAGTCGGACCCGGCGAGATCACGCTTTCTTTCTCCCAGTCTCTCTCACAGACGCACACACAGTGCAGGCACACACTCGTGCGGAGACGCGAACAGAAACTTGTCAGCGCTGCACCGACGGAAGGTTTGGGATGAGGTGCGTAAAAAAATTAGTTCAACCCACGCGAGATTTCAGGACGGAAACATGTCAAATGTCTTGATCTGAACAATGTCTTGACGTGTGGTTGTGACTCCAGGCCGATAAAATTATTAGAGAAATAATGCACTCCCGGGGGTGGTTATGTGGCCACGACTATATGGTATGGTCTTTCTCAGTTCTCAAACTAATTAAGAACTATTCGATTTTTATTGACTGAACGCAAGCGCTTATTCCGATAGAAAACACTGTATCGGTTTCCACTGATTAAGAAATATTTTTGTTTGCGTGGGTGGTAATATTAGGTCTATTATATTAATAGGGAAGGGGGCCCAAAAATGTTTGTTACATTTACAAATGCCATGTAATGTTGCTGAAATTAAATATGTTATTACCTCTGAGTCAGAGCAGCGATCATGGAAGAGAGAACACAAGCAGACCGCGCTGGAAGCTGCTAATGCTCATCAGTAAATCAGTGGAAAATAAATAGAAATCATGATTCTGTCTGAGCTATGCGTTTTAAAACGAACACTAACTAGTGTAAATGTAGCCTAACAGATGTGTAAACTGAAGACTATTTGAGCTTTATTAAAACTATTTTGCACTGATTTATTGTGTTGGTTACATTTTGTTCCTTTGTGCAGTGGCTCAGGAGATGAGTCTTTGAGTTTGTATAAACATCAGCAAGCTGAAAAATAAAACCAACGGTTTTTTTTTTAGATAATGTAATCTTGTTAAAATTGATTTAATCAAATTGGTATCGAAAAAAGTATCGTTCAGGAACCGGTATCGAAGTCAAGGTATCGGTATCGATATCGGAAAATTTTGAACGATACCCAGCCCTAGTGTCCGGAGCATCGATGGGTCCCGAACACAGCGTGCAATAGCTTGACATGCTGGAACGCCAAGAGGGAAGTCCGTCTTCTTGCGTCTTCTCCACAGCTGTCTTGAAGTAGGATGCTTGAAAGAGGAAGATTGTGAGTTCATACCGCCAAGGCGGCGCATTATAAAGTGATGAGGCTCCACCCCTTTTTTGCCATCTTGGCTGGCATTGGCCAGTATGAAGTGCAACTTCACTGGCGTTGTGCAATAAGATTTCAGGTATAGGTTATGAAAGGAAGGGAGTCCCCGTCGCGTCAGATTCCTGACGCAATGTCGAAGTGAACCGTCTTTGAAAGGGAACTAGTACTCCACACAGCCGCTTAAAGGGATATTACTTTGTTAGTAGTACTTTTGTTACTGCAAAAAAAAAAAAATATATATATATATTGGAGGGTTGATAGAGGAATGTGGGTAACAAAACAGTTTTGGTTACCATTGACTTCCTTTGTATTGTTGATAGATAGATTTTTAAGCATTTCACATATTCCAAAATAATAACGCAAGGCAGTAACAAATTTAAACAATATATTTTATTTGTGAACTTATGCAGCTATTCTTTTTAATAGTTAACTTTTAACTATTTTTGAATTTTTCGGATCATCGAAATAAGATCACTGCTTAAAGTTTTGGAGGGTGGCAGTATTGCAACAAATGGTAGGCTAATCACCATAAGGCACAAAAGAAGATGACAAAGAAAAGACGACAAAGAAGAAAATATTATTTTAGCAGTGCAGGCACAGTCTTTAAGAATAGGAGCCTTTAGATTTTCCCCAATACCTGCAATGCAGATGAAGATGGGGAAAATACCTGTATCTGTCTGTAGACTGAAAGTAAAAATGGCATATTGGGTCAGTTTGAAGGGATGTGATATAAACAGTGGTGTATGAAGTACACAAATCAAGTACTTGAGTAAAAGTACAGATCCGTATAATAAAATATTACTCCAGTAAAAGTAAAAGTACTCCTTTTTCAATTTTACTCGAGTGAAAGTACAAAATAACTCGATTTTTTATGTACTTAAGTAAAAAAGTACTGATAGATAGATTCATTTTGCAATTTTATATAGGCTACTTAATTTAATTTTATATTAGCACATATTTTTTATAATCCTGCTGCTCAAAATACCTGGGATTTTCCCAAAATAACCACTATATGGAGTCAAGATATATTTTTGTTGTTGATATGGACTACGTTGACGAGAGTGATGTAGTAATGTTCACTGTGAAGCTTACACTGCGATGTACCTGAGAGAAAACAGATTTGACCATCTGATTTTCACCAGTAAGAAAAAAGTGTTTTAAAGCTTGTTGTTTGGCAGAACATCACAGTTATATATGACATTAGAATAAGGCCTGAAGTTAGGAAGAACATTTTAAGGAAAATATAATTATATTTTCATAATGATTTTTTTCTTCTCAAACCTCGTCTGTGGTGTAAACACACCCCTGGCCAAATGCCCCCGGAGGGTATCACTTCCCACTTTGATAATTACTGTAGTTACCATGTTCTGAACATTCTTTTTTCCCTCAGATGTAATCTATCTAGGTGGTTGAATAAAAATATTTGGACTTTATATCTAAACATTACCTCAACTTAGCACCAGTTAGCATCAGCTAACAATATTTACTTATTTTCAGTATGGTTATGAATAAACATTCATATCTGTCTACTCGGCTAATCCAAACAATATAAAAATTTATACTGTTGATAAACAATATAAAAACAGACGTCACATAGGGCTAAATGCGTAGCATTTTAATAAACTGTTAATGTTACGGCAGCGGGGAATATGAACGTGCATGAGTTTTTGTATTTAAAGTGTTATTTTAATGTTTCATTTTTATTATTTTTTTTACCTAAAACATAGAGAAACTTATGTTGATGTGTCTGCATTCAAACATTTCAGTGGGCTTAAATAGATCACCCTTTACAGCAGATTTAGTTCACAAACAACTGACAGTTTTGACCTAAATATGATTTTCAGTTACAATAATTAATCCTAAAATTCGACATTAGTAACTTACTTTTAGCAGCATCAGACGCGCGCGCGCACACAATATCTCCCGGATCTTACTTGTGAATTCAGTTCACTGGAGACTAGCACTAAACGGTTCATTTGAATCAGTGAGTTGTCTGATTGCGAACAACTGCAATCGGATCATTCTAATTCGTGAATGAATCGGTTGGTGCGATTTGCGAACCGATTTAAAAGGTTCATTGAAAAGAATCAGTTCGTTCTTGAATCAGACACCGCTTCTGCGTCTCGGAGCACGTGATATATTATAAGGAGTAACGATATGTTTTATGAAATGTAGTGAAGTAAAAAGTACGATCTTATGTGCTTTGGAATGTAGTGAAGTAAAAGTAAAAGTTACTCAAAATAAAACTACTCCAGTAAAGTACAGATACTTGAAAAATGTACTTAAGTACAGTAACGAAGCTAATCCGTTACTGTCCACCACTGGATATAAAACATCCAGTGTAGTCCAGCGAGTGTTGGGAACATAAGAACAGAAGTGTAGTAAAAATGCTCAAATAGTGGACATTATAGAAATATTGATTAACCCTACTGTTGCGCTGCAAACTATAGCGCTCTTAGTAAATATGTCCAGAGTTGATCTCAGACTTAAGAAAAAAACAAAACAAGTTTTTATTCTCCAATATATTTAGCAAGAGTGTTAGAACTAAACATATTTATAGATGGTTCTGATTCTATTTCAGGTCAAACACAAAAATCAAAGTAAGCAGATGTAAAACCTATGAATGTTGTATATCTGATTCATCTTCAGCTTTATCAAGCAAATTAAGTGGACAGTCTAAATCAAGTAAAAATTTAATATATGAGTTCAGAGTTCCTTTTAAACTTGCAAAAATCAACAATATGGGGATGATCCTGAGTTTTTTTTTCAGTAGTACCTGCACTGTAAAAAAAATTCCGTAAAATTTACGGTAAAAAAACGGCAGATGTGGTTGCCGGAATTTTACCGTAAAAAATACGGTAGCAACGTTTTAGGTTTTACGGTTTTAACTTAAATTTACAGTTAAATACCATAATTTCATTAACTATATAATGTTAATATACCAACCTATTGAAGTACTGAAATCTGTTTTGTACCTTTGTAATACACTGATAACCACCAAATGCAGGTGGTGATGAGAAAGTCACATGATGAACCAAAGCCCATCACAAGCAGCTTTTAAATAATAACATGTATAGAAGGTGCACAGTGTCATTCACACAAACACTAAACACCATCATGGTAACACACATGAAACTGAAATAATGCAATAAACATTCATTTAGCAACATTAGGTGTAACATACAACCCTAATATACAAAACTGATAAGAAAAAACTAAGAAACATAGTTATTTCAACAAAAAAACATCAAATTTGAAATGTAATGCAGGGAATTCTGGGAATGATTTATTTACTGTAAATTATACAGTCTTTTTCACTTCCAAAAACGGTATACTACCGTAAAATTAATGTCCAATACATGTAATGTCCAATACAGTTTTTCACCGTATATAGTAGGGGAATTTACCGTTAACCATTTAACAGGTTTTTACTGTAGCATTTTTACAGTCTTTTACCGTTAAATTCACGGTCATTTTTTACAGTGTGCAATGGCAATGAAATGGTTGACAGATTGGCAAAACAAGCAGCTGATCACTCGGATGTAGACATTCAAGTAAAGAACAGAAAAATAAAAATAGAATAATAAGAACAGAAAAAATGGCAGCATAAGGAAACTAGGGCGAGACAATTTTATACCATATCTACTATACCATAATCACTCATTTCCTCCCATTTAAATCAGCCATTATTAAGAAGAACATAGAAACTTGAAACGGGATTGTTTATGTAGGCCTACTGTGGTCAAGAAGAGTTGAGCATGTAACATTACATTTCAAGGCATATTAAGAAGAAAGAGAAAGTTTGCACAGATAAATGTGCACTACGATATCTCATTTGTTCCCTGGGACAAGCAAAATATACAGGATAATATTAAACTATCTTAAAACAACCGGTTTAAATGGAAGGATGTAAGTAGGACGGATATTCAAATCGGATGAGTGTTTTTCTTCTCCTCTCTGTGAACGCTTCAATGCAGCATTTTAGCTGGTTTGCCAACCACAATAAAACATCAAAAGAAGAAGCAGAAGCAGAAGTGTTGGAATCTGGAGTTTAATTTTATCTGTAAAATCAATTCTTAATAACAAGGACTATAAAACAACAAAGGCCGCTGGAAAAATGTTACACCTCACTGGATTTTATGAGAGAATTTAATCTCTAAGCGCAGTTCTTCAAATGGACTGAGGAGGGCAGCAATACGCCTTTGATGCGTCTAGTCTGCCGCAAATTCTATAAGAAGAAGAAGAAACAGAAGTAGCAAATAGACGGAAGAGAGTTTGTACCAAAAAAAAAAAAATCAAGATGGGACTTGTGTCTATTCAATCGTTTTTAATGAAGCGCATGACAGCAGTAGCTGAAGAAATATTTAACGCTCTCAAAGACAATATCATTGCATACGAGCAGGAGATAGAGCGCCTGAAGCAGGAGAATAGTTGTCTGAGGAGCGCAATTACTGAAACACGCCATGGTCAGTCAAACATTCACTATAAACTATTTAAATTTTCTCGGTCCGTGTAAATACCATGCTTTTTTAGGCATGAACAATGATAGTACTATGGAATTAATTGAAATACTTTGTACCACGTAACCATCATGTTATATGCATATGGTGATCGGTCAGTCATTATAAGCTGTAACCTTATATTTATCAACGCCAAACCTTAAGTGTACTTAGCTCATATTGTAATGAGTGCCAATAATTATATAAATTTCATTTAAATGATAATTATTACTTTTTTTGTTTTTTTTTTAATTTAACACTGTAAAGCCTGACATGTGAAATAATAGTAGGCTATAACCAGGGCTGCATTAAAGGGGTCATATGATGCTGCTAAAAAGAACATTATTTTGTGTATTTGTTGTAATGAAATGTGTTTATGCGGTTTAAGGTTAAAAAAACATAATGTTGTATGCACCTGGCAAACTCAACTATTTGTATTACAGTCTAATCTAGTCCACCTTAATTAAATGTAAACTGCTGTGCACTGCTGTGCTACTACAGATATTTTGAACAGTGCAACTTGAAATTGTACGAAAAAGTTGTGCAGACCTTCAACAATTGGGGCATTTGAAAGTAAATTACTGTTAAATTTAAATTAAATTAAATAAAACATGTAGTCTTACA
>NW_015558618.1:976756-980040 GCF_001515605.1 Sinocyclocheilus anshuiensis | reverse complement strand
CAAAGATTAATAAATACTGTAATAAATGTATTGTTCATTGTTCGTTCATGATAGTTAATACATTAACTAACATAAACTAATGGAACCTTATTTAAAAGTGTTACCTTAATATTAAATATTAATATATTATTTTTATTCACTTCTATGTAACAGAATCAGATATAAGTTGTTTTTGTTTTTTGACTAATTATTCAAATAATGTATAATCCTACAAAGCTATTATTATCAGAGCATATGAGCAGAGCATAGCATCACTGAAGGGAGCATCATTTATTATTATTATTATTATATGTAGCCTATATTTTCGGTGCATCCCTACTTGCATCCCCACCTTGTTTACAATTCCGAAGTAAGTTCATATATCCGATTTAAACGCGGACGGGGCTTTCCTGATAAAAACGCAACTCCACCATCTAGTGGATTGTAAAGAAATAGATTTTATTATTCTACCAAATAGTATAATAAAAGATCGATACTTGGCGTTCGTGTATCGATACAGTATTGCCGCGTAAAATATCGCGATACTATGCTGTATCGGTTTTCCCCCCCACCCCTACCATATTGTGATGCCGTGTCCCGGCCGGAGCGACAAGACAAAATCATTAAAACCCATTATAAACGAGGCATTTGTTGCATCCAGTGGGGACATAATTACGGATTATAATGATTTATACTGTCTTTTTACGCGTTGCGTTGCATCGCGCCATGTAAACATAAAACCATGTCTGCATTTGTGATCAGAGAAATTACATACAATAAGTGCTACTCTACACTGCTCAAAACTCGCTGCGTTTGAATCGTCAGTGGCAAATCCTTTAAATATGAAAAACCTACTTACAGTATGTGAGTTAGAGCTACTCTCATTGTAGACATTGTAGTCTACTCTCCCAGGATCAGGAAACAGTCCTCAAAGTAGTTTCGCTTTAGGCCGGAGGGCTTGCGGCAACCACATGTGACGACCCCGGGCTGGACTCCGCTTCGTCTACGGTGAAAGCCGATTCGGCGATTCACAGCGCGAAGTTGATGTATTTTCTCAGCAACCAGCACGTATCAGCTCTAGGCATGATGAAGCGGATATCGTCCTAGGCTTGCCGCGATAGACGGTGCAGACGGTTATACCGGTGTTAAGCCGCAACACCAAGCCTTCTTACTCGTTTTGCTTCAAAGTAGTTTCGCTTTCATAACGAAACACACGGCAACAACAATACTATATCGAGAATCAAAGTTACGCCTTCTTTCTTTGCCTGAACATTTGGGCGGTGTTATGCAAATCTTCCCACATCGTGACGTAGACATGTGAGGGCGTGTTAGAACGAGCCGTTTTAGGTAGGCGTGGTTGACTCTTAACTTTTATAAAGAATATCTCTTTGGATTTGAGACTTTAGTCTTTGCAACTTTACAGATCTTCTTTATGCACCAAGAGCTTGTAACACTCCAAAGAGAAAGGAAAAATTGAAATCGCATCATATGACCCTTTTAAGATATTGTTGGTCATTCAGGGTTTCTGTACAAAAAAAGAAAAGATTTAATAATAATTGCTGTTAACTATTATGATAATACTACTAATACTACTACTATACTAACAATATACAACGCACTAAGTATTGATGAGCTGCTGAGTTCAGAAATATTAATTATGTTGTCAGCGTTAGCCCGAACTGATTTGCTGAAATCAAAAAAGGGACGTTAATAGATGAGCGTCAGCCAATGAGATTGCCTTTTGCGCATTAGTTCCAGCCACTACCAGAGAAACCGGCATATCTACTGCTTGTTCTTAAAAGCTGAATAATTCTAAATGAACTCTGTTATTTTGACAGGAAAATACAACAAAGAATATGGTTTACATGTAGCGCGTTGATTCCGCGTGGTATGTAAGACTGTCGTTCTCTCTCTTTGCATGTGTGAGAAACAGCGCTTATCAGCAAAGCGATGGCGTGTCGTGCGCCTTCACACTAGAGTTTACTTTGCATCAAATACAGGTACGCTGCGCATTCATTGAGCTGAACTGAAATAGTACAGATCGCTTGATGGAAAGCGAAACTCTCAAGCGCTCAGAGTGTTCAGCGTGTTAAAATATATCCATGCTAAACTATCTAATAATCTAATAATTTATTAGCCAATGGCTAATACATTATTTAGTCGCCCAGAGTGAAGATTTAGTCGCATATGTGAGTGATTTTCTTGCAATGTAAAAAAACCCCTCTGGTTGCATTGCTATGAAGATAAAATATCTGAGTCTTTTCCCATTATGCACTTTACAGTTTTTGCAAATCGGGGCAAACATCTGTCTGAAAAAGTTGTGAAAGGCATTCCAGCCTTTATCAGTAAAATGGATTGTGAATGGCATTTTGTGTAGACTTGAACATTGATATTTGTTTGTTTCTCTGTTATACGGTTAAAAAGTAATTTTCTGCTTCATGTCACACAGATACTCAGCAAGATGGAGTTCTGCAAGGTCCAGTGTGTTCAGAGCTCTCAGAAATACGAGTAAAGATGGAGGTTGCCACTGTGATGTCCCATGAGCCTTTGACTCATGAAGCTTCTACCTCTACTTCACACCTTTCTGAAGATTTTAAATGGCAGGAACCTCATCAGTTCCTCTCACTTCTGCCGAATGTGCTGTTGAAGAATGAAGATCGTGGTGGCACAGATCCACAGTCATCCATCACACTTAAGTCAGAGCAGTGTGATAATCAGACCGGTGAATCAAATTCATCTGCAGTGCAGTCTAGCAGCAACTGTCACGCTGAAATTCCAGTACCTGAACAAGGCCCACCGTCTCTTCAAGTTTACATTGAAACCTCTGATGAGGTGTTACAAAAGGGAGTTCAAAATCACCAGAACACCTCAATATGCAAGATTTGTAGCAAGTCTTTCAGCACCAAAGGAAGTTTGCAGAGACACATGCTGTTGCACCAGAACATGGCACCTTTCTGCTGTGTTTCATGTGGGAGTCGTTTTAAATCGAAATTCCAATTGAAAGAACATGAGAGACTCCATACAGGTGATTACCACACTATTTATTGATTTCTCTGTAAAATCGTACCTGGTATTTATCCACCCATTTGAAAGTTTCATGCTCCAAAGTTAAGTGATCCGTGTGACTCCCAATAGTTTCATGAAGCAATGTGATTGCTTTGGGTGTAAAAGAAAAATAAACACAATATTTGAGTCACTGAGGTATTTATAAAGTGAACCGAAAGATGTCTTAAATTGGTGCTTTAGTCCAAAGAATGCAATTATATTGCCTTATGGAGTAACCCATATCAACATTGTGTTTCTAA
>NW_015558618.1:972031-976723 GCF_001515605.1 Sinocyclocheilus anshuiensis | reverse complement strand
CCTACAGAAAGACGAGCAAAGAATCGGACCGAAGAACCAGTGAGCTCACGGCTCTCCCATGTGGAAATTATTCTGCAGCCGGACAGTGTAAATGTGAACGCAAACTCACGGCAGTCTACTAGATTAAGTCTCTCTGCTCAGGTCCCTGGGAAGTTTTCTTTCCGTTGCCAGATATGTGACAGGCCATTCAAACGTCAAAAGAACCTGAAAAACCACATGCTTTTGCACCAATGTGATCGAAACTACCCCTGTATATTTTGTGGCAGAAGGTTTTTTAAGAGCTGGCATCTCGCAGAGCATTTAAGAATTCACACTGGTGAAAAACCATTTGGATGTAGTAAATGTGGAAAGGCGTTTGTTCAGTGGAATCAAGCAAGATCACATATAATTAAGCATCATGAAGGAGATATGTCACTGTTATCAAAGGAAAAAACCTAAACCTGTAAATATTTACTTATTACCACCTCTTTAGCAAATAAATTAGAATAGTATGTTAATTTTGAATGTACTTTCCTAATTATTTGCATGCAAAGATTGTTACAGAGAGACTTTTATCTCATATGTTGTAGATGCATACTCTTCCTTTAACTCATGTCTGTCATTAAAAGAGCTTTCATAGTGATTTGTTTCTAACTATCGCCATTTTATTTTTTTATTTTTATTTTTTTTATATAGTACATATATTATAATAATCTCTTAAATTCAATAGGTCATCATTGTACAGTTCTTTTTAAAGCTTCATTAAACACTGCTTTAATTGGTTTGACATTATTGTCATTGTTATCCCCACCAAGCAAACCAAAGGCAACTTATGCTTATAAGCTTTATTTCATATTGTTTGCAGTAAGTGTGCTTTTTCTTAGTAAGGAGTATTTTTTTTATGGACTCTGGAAAATGTTTCAAAGTGCTTTAATGGCACGAAAAGCCATTATAGAATATGTGCGTGGGTTAGGGAGATTGATTCATTTGTGTTAAATCCTTAATGTAAACCTCTAATATCCGTTCCAATCATGCAAGTAAGAACAATATACATACCTACAGTGTTGGGGGTGAGACGCTGCAAGTAACGTGAGTTCCGTAATCAGATTACTTTTTTCAAGTAAAACATTACTTTTTAGTTTACAAAAAAAATATCGGAGTTACTTTTTCAAATAAGTAACGCCAGTTAGTTTTCAAATTTATTGACTGACAGATCTTCTGTCCCCATGTTGAGAGAAATCGGGAGTAAGTGCAAAGTACAAGCATACACAGAATTATAATGATTCTGTTTGTTTGAATGGGTTGAGCATCATGCTGAATTCTGATGTCGGTCAGTTTTACAACAGCAGTAAACCGACTTCATTTTATCAGCCCTTATGAACATGTACAAGATACAGGTCAGCATATGGGTTCAGATCCAGGAGACGCAATAGGAAGTAGTGAACTTTAAGTATTCAGGCTAACCTTAAAGTGGGGGGAAAAAATACTCATTCCAAAATGTCATTCCATACCCATGAGATTTTCATTCATCTTCTAAACACAAATTCAAATATTTTTTAATTAAACCTGAGAAATTTCAGTCCCTCCATTGAAACTACACACACACACACACACATTAACTACACTAGATGTAGGCCTAGTTTGTGATGGTGCTTTTGATTAAACAACAGTGGAGGTGAGCAATGGATGGATGATGGTATAATTTTGGATGATAAACAATGGGACAACACGGGTAAGCTTACCGAAAGAGACAAGAAAATCCAAGGTGTGATGAGGAAACCACTACAGAAGGGCAGTACAGTCAGAGGAGTCTTGTTTGCAAGACTAGACAATAAGGCAGAATATGAGGTGAGTACTTTTGGAGTCCTTGATGAAGAGCTGATTGATTAAATGTGTGTTTAGAAGTTCAGGGAGAGAAAACGGACAATGGGAGGAGTGTAAGGCACTAAAAGTATAAAACCTATGCAGTACATTTAGTATCCATCGTTTACTTTGGGAAGTTTTTTTTTTTTGAATCTCCCACTGCCCTATGTTGAGAGAATGTTTAGTGGTATGTTGACATTGCTCACAAATCTGCAGTCGTTACACATGAAATACAAAACTGACAATATACAGAAGAGTACATGATCTTTCCTGGAATCACTTTACCTTTTTTTTTTACATTAGAGAGTCAACATATGATGTACAACTGTACTACATGTGTTATGTTTTACATACAAATATCCACAGTGACACTAGTATGATGAGGGGCTGATGACTCCTGGAACCTAGGGAACCGGTGTCAGGGTCATTGTCACCCAAGTCTCATTGATGCACATGGGGAGTGAAGGCAAGTCTATCTGGTCAGATCACACAGAAGAGCTACTGTAGCTCAAATTACTGAAAAACGTAATGCTGGCCATGATAGAAAAGTGTTAGAACACACAGTGCATCACAGTTTGCTGCGTATGGATCCTGTTTATCTGCAGACATTGTCTTTTAGATCAGATGGACGGCTGGATGTGTGTCTCATTTACCTGGGGAAGAGATGGCAGCTGGATGCACTATGGGAAGAACGCAGGCTGGCGGAGGCAGTGTTATACTCTGAGTACAAGAGATCAAGATGTTACCTTGGCCTCCAAATTCCCCAGATCTCAACCCGATTGAGCATCCACATGCTGGACCTGATCCACGGAGGCCCCACCTTGCAACTTGCTGAACTTAAAGAATCTGCTGCTAATGTCTTGGTGTCAGAGACCACAGAGTGGTGTTTCAGAGGTCTTGTGGAGTCCATGCCTTCGACACATCAGAGCTGTTTTGGGAGCATGAGGGCGACCTACACGATAATAAGCAGGTGGTTTTAATGTTGCAGCTTATCAGCAGTTCTAACCTGGCTTAGAGGAAGATAGGAACAACATCGTTGTGGCAGTTTTTCTGGTGATTAAGGGAAAATACAAGACTTATAATTGTCACTGGTTCAACATGTAGCTCTTGTAAGTAACTAGCAGTGGCTGGGACAGACTTTCAGTATCACCTCTAATTAAAAGATGCAATCTAATCTTGTTTACTGTCACGATCACCCACTGGAGTGCCCATGACCTCCAGCAGAGGGCACTCCATCCATGACTTTTATTATTCACCAGGATTCCATTTCCCACAATCCTTTGCCCGGACTCGTACCAGTTCACAGCTGCCTCATATTAGTAGGACTATAAGAATAGCACACACACACACACACACTCACTCTCTCTCTCACACACTCACTCTCACTCACACTCTCTTTTCACTGGTGATTGAATATTGTTTAGCTCTTCCGTGTTTCTTAGTTTCCATTAGTTTCCGTGTTTTGATCCCTGGACTGTCTCCTTGTTTATTATTGTTTGCTGCCTGCCCTGACCTTTGCCTGACTTGTGGATTACCCTTTTGTCTTTGCCCTGGATGTGTTTGTTTGCTGGTGTTTGACCCTGCCTGTTCTGACTATGCTTTTTGGAATAAAGCCTGCACGTGGATCCCCACTTTGTTGTCATGCCTCCCTACATTACATTTATGTGAAACAAACCTCAACCGAGCAGATTTGAGCAATGACAGCAACTTCGAGGATGAGTTTCAAAGAACAATCCAGGATGATGCCAAATTATCAATAGTAAAGTGATAATTAACGAAGTAACTGAGTAATCCACATATGAAGAATGGGCCCCTGGAAACAATTTTCTGTTTAATAGTGTGGACTTTTTTCATGGACATGGGAAGCACTTTGTCTTAAAAAATGTATTACTGGAACTGCCTTGTGGGTAGTGCTGACACACCGTTTGGCAACATGAGTTCAAGTCCAACAATGGTTCCTGTCCACTCTATACTCTACTATACTAATATATAAAAATGCAAAGAAAGAAATAAATAAAAATAAATAAATAAATAGGAATAGATTCAGTTGTGGTTGCACATAATTATTTAACAACATTAGTACAATACACAATAGAAATGGAATGAATTCACTTAAAAAGTTACAAACAGCACAAAACAAAACAATAAAGGTGATGTACCTTGCTCAACTTGCCAAAGGATGTTATTGTATAAATGTTTAACTGTGGAGTTTTTATTGCAATACGTTCTCACTCCCAACTCGTCACATATTAACGCTTGGTCAGGACCCCTTGGCGTCACTTTTTAACACTCCGGGTACCCCTTTAGCATAATTTTTCGATGTGCAGGTTAGTCTGTTGCTTTCAGTTGTATGCTTTTTGCGTCAGCTCAAAACGCATTTAATTCTTTGCATGCATTTTTAAAGGGGTCATATGATGCGATTTCAATTTTTCCTTTCTCTTTGGAGTGTTACAAGCTCTTGGTGCATAAAGAAGATCTGTAAAGTTGCAAAGACTAAAGTCTCAAATCCAAAGAGATATTCTTTATAAAAGTTAAGAGTCAGCCACGCCTACCTAAAACGGCTCGTTCTAAGACGCCCCCACATATCTACGTCACTATGTGGGAAGATTTGCATAACGCCGCCCAAATGTTCAAGCAAAGAAAGAAGGCGTAACTTTTATTCTCGCTGTAGTATTGTTGTTGCCGCCGCCATGTTGTGAAGGCGCTGTGTGTTTCGTTGTGAAAGTGAAACTACTTTGTTTGGCCTTCCAAAAGAGGACGATATCGCTTCGTCATGCCTAGAGCTGATCCGTGCTGGTCGCTGAGGAAATACATCAACTTTGCGCTGTGGATCGCCGGATCGGCTTTCAC
>NW_015558618.1:970353-971787 GCF_001515605.1 Sinocyclocheilus anshuiensis | reverse complement strand
TAAAAAGACAGTATAAGTCATTATAATCCATAATTATGTCCCCACTGGATGCAACGAATGCCTCATTTTTGTTCTGTTTTTGAATCATCGCTCCGGCCTGACAGGGCATCATCACAGTATGGTAGGGGCGTAACATTTCCGTCACACGCTTGAGGTATTCGGCCAATCATAACGCACTGGATAGCTGGCCAATCACAGCACACCTTGCTTTTCAGACCGATGAGCTTTGTAAAAATCAACGCGTTTCAGAAAGGCAGGGCATAGAGGAGAAACAATAATGTACAGTATGTGGAAAAGAATGTGTTTTTTGAACCTTAAACCGCATAAACACATTTCATTACACCAAATACACAAAATAATGTTCTTTTTAGTAACATCATATGACCCCTTTAAAAATAGAAGTAATTTTTTATTAATTATACTTTCATGGATATTTTTGGAGTACCTAACCCATCCCCACCCAAAACCTACCTACTTCTCAACAATATATACACATAACAGGCAAATGAACGTACAGTATTACAACATATTAAAAACAAGTAGTTTTGCATCCCAACTCTTATAAAGCCATACGATACCTTTATGAGAAGAACAGAGTAAAACATAAGTTCAAAATTATTAACAACAGAACTATTAATTCCTTTATAAAACATAGCAATGGTGTCAACAAAGGCATTCCTAAAACTGAACAACTTAATATATTTCAAAAGAAATTGGTGCTCAATCGTATCAAAGGCTTTGTAAAAATCAAGAAAAATAATAAGAATATTTGAGTGCACAGAATTAGTATAGTCAAGCAAATCCAAGACTAATCCTATATTGTTGGATATATGACAGCCCTTTAAAAAAACAGATTGAGTTTCAGAAATGATAGAGTCAAGATTCATTATTAATCTACTGGCATACACCAAAGCCAGAATTTTATAATCTACAGTTAAGAGCGTAATTGGCCGCCCAAACTCTACCTAGTGTCCTTATTCTGATGTCACCGAAGCCATACGGATCCAGTCTGTATCCAGATCAGATGGTCACCGTAGCCACCCAGATCCAGTCCATATCCAGACCAGATGGTGGATCAGCACCTAGAGACGACCTCTACAGCCCTGAATGTCAGTGGAGGCCATGTCAACTAGATGCGCCCCAGAGGCAGATCCCCTGCTATGACCTCGTCACCTTGACGATCATCGGCACAAGACCACAGAAACCAGACAAGTCCTCTGCACAATCTGTCCTGTGTTGCAGCCCGGAATTAAACCACGCCATGCTGGCTTCGTCTGGCCAGAGGAGAACTGGCCCCCCGACTGAGCCTGGTTTTTCCCAAGGTTTTTTTCTCCATTTCTGTCACTGATGGAGTTTTGGTTCCTTGCCACTGTCACCTGTGGCTTGCTTAGTTGGGGGCGCTTGACTGATTGCACAGACACTATTGGAAGAGAG
>NW_015558618.1:965505-969481 GCF_001515605.1 Sinocyclocheilus anshuiensis | reverse complement strand
CTCCATTTCTGTCACCGATGGAGTTTTGGTTCCTTGCCACTGTCGCCTGTGGCTTGCTTAGTTGGGGGCGCTTGACTGATTGCACAGACACTATTGGAAGAGAGCTGAACTGAATGATGACATCACTGAATCATCAATGAACTGACTTTAACTGAAAAATTATTCTTTGTTATGGTCCTCTTGCATTATTGACAATCTATTTACTGTTTGACACTGTAAAGTTGCTTTGACACAATCAATATTATATAAAGCGCTTTTCAAATAAAGGTGACTTGACTTGACTTAAAGTGCTAGAAAAGAGAGAGTCCATACTTTGTTATAACATCATGTTTTTCTGAGCTATTGAATTTGAATTGATAGGCTGAATATTGCATTGAGACAAGTCAGGAAGATTACTTAAAAAGCAGTCTTTTGTTGCAGAAGTGATGGTTCTACCATATTTGTAAGACGGGGTTGAGTTTGCAGCTTTAGCTATACGTAGTATACATGAGACTAGATAATGATCCGAGATATCATCACTCTGCTGCAGAATTTCAACGCTAGTAATATCAATTCCGTGTGACATTATTAAATCTAAAGTATGATTACGACAATGAGTAGGTCCTGACACATGTTGTCTAACCCCAATAAAGTTCAGAATGTCTATAAATGCTGATCCCAATTAATCTTTTTCATTATCAACATGGATATTAAAATCACCATCAATTAAGACTTTATCTGCAGCCAGTACTAACTCAGATAGAAAATCAACAAACTCTTTGATAAATCTGCATGGTGCTCTGGTGGCCTGTATACAGTAGCCAGTACAAACATCACAGAGGATTTATCATTAACACTTATTACTCTAGAAAATGTTATATTAAGCACCATTACTTCAAATGAATTATACTTGAAACCAGACTTCTGAGAAATACAAAAAATATTACTATAAATTGTAACAACACCTCCCCCTTTACCTTTTGGGCATGGCTCATGTTTATAACAGTAATCTTGATAGGTAGACTCATTTAAAATAATATTATTATCTAGTTTTAGCCAAGTTTCTGTCAAACAGAGCACATCTAGGTTATGATCTGTGATCATATCTTGTGAGGTAGACTCATTTAAAGTAATGTAATCATCTGGTTTTAGGCAGGTTTCTGTCAAACAGCACATCTATGATCTGTGATCATGTCATTTACAAAAAGCGCTTTTGTAGAAAGGTATATAATATTCATTAAGCCAAGCTTTATCATTTGTTTATCTGTATTATATCTGTTTTTTAATTGTTGAACATCAATTAAATTGTTACCCTTAAATTTGTTTGGATGTTTTTTGTATTTGCTAGTTCGGGGAACAGACACAGTGTCTCTATAGTATGATATCTAGGTGAAGAATATAGAATCTCTATGTGGTGCTGAGAATTAACTGACTTCTGTGATGTGAGGCGGCTAGCAGACAGTCGGTTTAGCCAGTCTGTCTGCTTCCTGACCTGGGCCCCAGTTAGTCAAATACAAACTCGAAGACAATATACAAAGATAACTAACAATATGAAGATATGAGATTATGTAATCCTACATGGAATAAGATATGTCTCATTAGTAGATGATGATATTTATGAACTGATCTAAATCAAGATGACAACTTTTAAAATTAAGAGTGGTTCTGGACCTAAAAAAAACAAACAAAAAAACTAAACACCCAAAACAATTACATTTACTTTCCTTAAAAATATTCTCACTCCACAGTAGTTAAGATAGTTAAAGTCCACAGTAGTTAAAATCCACAGTAACACAGTGACAGTTTAAAATATAGATGAGACAATTAACACATGAGATGACATGGTTTAAATTCAGAGATCATACAGTGCCCTCCACTAAAATAGGCACCCTTGGTAAATATGAGCAAAGGTGGCTGCTAAAATAAATCTGCATCGTTTATCCTTTTGATCTTTCATTCAAAAAATTCACAAAATTCTAACCTATCATTGAAGTAAAACAATGGAAAGTGGGGGAAAATCTCATTATGAAATAAATGTTTTTCTTAAGTTCACCCCACTTATTTTCTAAAGGGTTCAGGTCAGGGAACTGGGAAGGCCATGGCAGAAGCTTCATTTTGTGCTCAATGACACACTTTTGTTTTTGTTTTGTTTAAACATTTTGATGTTTGTTTTGGATCATTGTTCTGATGGAAGATCCAACCATGTCCCATTATAAGATTTCTAACAGAGGCAGTCAGGTTTAGATTTTTTATCTGTTGGTATTTGATAGAATCCATAATGCCATGTATCTGAACAAGATGTTCAGGACCTCCGGCAGAAAAATAGGCCCACAACATTAAAGACCCAGCAGTTTATTTGACTGTGGGCATGGGGTACTTTTTATCCCTGTTTGCACCAAACCCATCTGGAGGGTTAGAACCACTTGCCATCCAGCTCCAGGCTTGGGAAGCCATCCCGGATGTATCAAGCTGAGTTCTAAATATCATAAAATGAGGCTACTCGCTTCAGTTCACTCGCAGGCCACCTCGCTTCAGAGGTATTACTCAAACTTCAGTATGGGACAATGAAACTCTTGTTCTCCGGTCTGAAGTGCAAACACTGCTTGCAAAAAGGCGTCATAGAGACGGTTCCTCCAGCAAACAGTGAGTCAGGCTTTTCAGCCGCTACTTCCTCGTTCCTAAAAGAGATGGCAGGCTCAGACCCATTCTCAGGCATGTGAATCGCTCACTGATGAGACGGCCGTTCAAGATGTTTTGAAACAGATCCTTGTACAAATATGTCCTGATGACTGGTTTCTGACAGTGGATCTGAAAGACGCTTACTTTCACATCCACATAGCCCCCCATCACAGAACGTTCTTGAGATTTGCATTTGAGGGAGTGGCCTATCAGTATACAGTCCATTTGGACTGTCTCTGGCCTCACACACTTTTACGAAGTGCATGGACATGGCTCTTTCCCCTCTGAGGCAGATGGGAATCCGCATCCTGAATTACTTCGACGACTGGCTAGTTTTAGCTAGATCAGAAAGGGAACTCGATGCTCACAGGTCGCTGCTGCTCAGCCACCTCGAGCGTCTCAGGTTAAGAATCAATTTAGCCAAGAGCTCCTCGTCTACCAGACAGCAAGTGGTCTTTCTGGGGACCGTTATAGCCCAAATGTGTGGATGGATTATGCCGGAACGCTTCCTGACTATTCAGCTACTGGCAGCGTCATTCAAATTAGGGACTTCACGTCACCTCAGGGCTTTTCAGATGATGCTTGGTCTTATGTCAGCCGCCTCCTCTGTGATTCCTCTAGGCCTACTCCATATGTGGCATCTCCAGTTTTGGCTCAAAGCCCGTGTCCCGTCCCACGCCTAGCGCCTGCCACTTTTCAGTTAGTAAACAATGTGACTTAGGTGGAGGCAGAAATTCCCTTGACCGCTTCACTAACGCTAGCTATGAAGTTTTGTTAGCTTGTTTTTTAACAATGACCGGAGAAAATCCAATTTTACCTGAATATGTAAGGTCACTCACTGTCCGTAACAGCGATTGTTATTTGAAAAAGTTAACTTTAACGGACGCAACCAGACTGGCCGACCCGTACACACTCACTCAATGAATGCATCCCTCAGCTGCTTAAAGTATTAGACTTGGCCACTTACATTTAGTCAAAAAACTGTTTATCGACCTAAAAAGAACTGTGTTTAGCCTACCTGACATTGTAGCTTCATCATTTGCTCAAAGAAATTAAGTGGATTATTGGAAGAGCTTTGCATTGACTTTATTTAAATCTGAGATCAGCTGCAATTGCGACGAGAGGATGCATCTGTGGATTACACACGCACGTCTCTCCTACTGGGTTACGGACCATCCATCAGAGCAACGAAAGACAACGGAGCTGTTCTACAAACGTCAGCAGAGGAGCTTTGTTCAAACATTGGTGCCCAACGTGAAGACCCTTACGAAAAATGGTTATTCAAGTGTGCTATTAGTATACTTCTTTTAAACTAAAA
>NW_015558618.1:939368-965291 GCF_001515605.1 Sinocyclocheilus anshuiensis | reverse complement strand
TATCATTTTGAATCCAGTTCATAGTCTTTTTTCAGCTTTTTGTTCAAAATGTTGTTTATTTCTTAATTTTTTTATTTATAAAACTTACATTCAAGTGTTTATAAAAAAAGAATAAAATCTACTAAACTAGTAGTTTACTGAGACTATACTTCAAAGTGTACTAAAAATGCTACAAGTATTTAATTAGTAAAATATCAGTATACCTATAAGTTCACTTTTATTATAATTGCAGTACAAACTAAAAACATAGATGTAAACTAGTTGTGTACTCAAAGTTTACTACTGTTATACTAAAAGTATAATTAAAAGTATACTTTTATATACTAGAAAGTGGGCCAATTTAGTCCCAAGGAGTATTGAAATAGTACACTTACAAGTATACTACTAGTACAAGGATATTTGTATACTTACTACATAAAGTATACTTAAAAATATACTTGAACTTTACTTAAGTATACTTAATAAAATAAACTTGAAGTATACTACTTTTTGGTACCTCGAGGTATGTTTAGTAGTGCTACTTATTGTTGAATGGCCATTTAACTTTGTGTGCACACATTATGGGACGTAAATCCAATACATTGGTTGTCAAAGAAAATAATTAACTTTGTGAACTAGTTTCATTATCGCTTCGATCGTGCTTTTGACTTTCTATGGATTATAGAGGCATCTGAAAGTGAGCACAGGCCTATGGAAACGCCACAGTTGAATGTTTTAAATTATGTTGATGTTCAAATGGACAAAGAAAAACGTGTTGTGAAATTAAAGCATTTGTTACAAAGGTTGTAAAGTTGCAGAGTGATAGAAAATCTGTGTTAACTAAAGCTACTAATTTAAGAAAAACTATGCAAGGTCTGATGCAACAAAGAAATGTAAAAGATGTACAAAGTGCTTTTGATGATCTTTTAAATTTGTGTGATGAAGCAAAAGGTATTCATGGTTCTTTGATGGGTATGTTACCTGAAAGTGAGAAGGAAAAACATGACATATGGTTTAAAGCAAAAATGATTGTGAATAATGATTTTATTTCTGAAGTAAAAATGTGGGTATCATGTACTGAAAATGAAGTTAGGCCTACTTTAAATGAGGTCATGCATGACAAGGTTGATGGTGTTGTTCCACATGATAATATTTCAAATGTTGGTGGTAAACGTTCAAATAAAGCGAATACATGCAGTAGTGTTTCTTCTGCCAGAGTCATAGCTGAGGCAGATAGGGCTGCACTGCTTGCTCGTATGGCAGCGTTTAAGGAAAAACATGCTTTGGTGAAGCAAGAGCAGATGATAAAGAGGAAAAAGGATCAGCTGGAGTTGAATGCAATGCTAGCAGAATCTACTGATAAACTTGCAGTTTTACAGGCCTCTGAAAATCACAGTGTTTCTAAAGCCTCTTATAATATGCATTCTCAATTGGAAAAGGAAAGGGAGAAAGCATCCTCAGTTATATTGAATCAGGTGGCAGAGGAGTTTGAATCTGCTGTCTGTAGTAAAATGGAAAACCAAGTATCAGCAGTGGATCCTCCTTTGGCATCTCCTTTGCAGTATCAGGACATTCGGCAGCAGCCTTGGCAGGAATGTACTGACTTAGAAAGTTCCCAGCATATACTAGGAGACACATCAGTTCAATCTCATGGACCTCTTGAATCTGATAGGATTTCTCAACATCTATTAGTTCAATCTCATGGACCTCTTGCATCTGATAGGACTTCTCAGTATGCATCAGTTCAACCTTATGGACCTTTTGCACCCGATAGGATTTCACAGCATGCATCAGTTCAACCTCATAGACCTTTTGCACCTGATAGGATTTCTCAGCATGCATTAGTTCAATCTCATGGATCCCTTGCATCTGATAGGATTTCTCAACAGACATCAGTTCAGTCTCATGGACATCTTGCATCTCATGTGATTTCTCAGCCACAAATCGAGAGTCAGAGTGGTGACATTGTCACCATAATGCAAAGACAAAATGAAATAACAGCAGCTCTTGTCCAACAGCAACGTTGCTCATCCTTACCAGCAAGATACATTTCCTTGTTTGATGGAGATCCTCTTCAGTATGTTTCATTTATAAGAGCGTTTGAAAAGGGAGTGGAGAAGAAGGCAAGTCATAGTGATTGCTTGTATTACCTGGAACAGTTTACTAGGGGGCAGCCTAGGGAGCTGGTCCTCGGTTGTCTTCACATGACCCCTGACTCTGGCTATGCGTTCACGCAAAATTGTCCCAGTACTTTAGTACTGTACATTTAGTTCTGGAACTAAAGCGGTGCGAAAGGCCATTTTCTGCGTGGTTGTTGCAATGTCACTAAGGAGCTGCAGTACCTTCGGGAGTTATATATGCCAAGCGTCATTATATCTAAATTGCCTTTCAAGCTCAGAGAACGGTGGAGAGCTGTTGCACATAACATTCTGGAAACTACTAAATGCAGAGCTTTGTTCAAAGATCTTGTTCAATTTATTTAAAAGACAGGTTGACATCCTAATGGATCCTTTGTTCGGTGATATTAGAGACTTGCCAACTAGCATGAGGCCTGTTAATCGGCCAAAGCTACGTCCAGAAGGCAGAGTTAAAGGAAACATCTATGGCACTACCGTTGCACCTGTGGAATCTGGGGAAACTACTAAGAATATGAGAACAGAATTGCCATCAAATAATTCTAAAGTGATTCCATTATGTTTGTGTTGTGCTAAGCATCATGTATTGGAGTACTGTCCACAATTTAAAAAGAGGAAGCATAGGGAAAAGATGGAATTTCTAAAGGAGAAAGAGCTTTGCTTTGGTTGCTTAAGTGCTGGGCACATGAGTCGTAACTGTGGCAAGCGGTTGACTTGTAGGATATGTAGTCAGCACCATCCCACTGTGCTTCATGTAGACAGAAATACAGCCAACTCCGACATAGCTTCCAAGGAGTCAGAGGCACGCAAGTTCTTGGGATCTACTGAAACATGTGGTCATACAGGGGCAGGAAAGGATCGCTGTCTTCTTTATATCTTACCAGTTCAGGTCAAGGCCAGTAAACCCTGCAAACATGTCCTTGCCGGGCCCATGCTGGCTTTTTGCAGGCACAGTGGGCTAGGGCCAGCCCACACCAAACCTAAACAGGCCCACAGCTTTGGGCTCACCGCAGGCTCTCTGTGAGCAGCCTACACTATGGCACTGCCCACATTAATCCCATGATGGCCTAGTGTGGGCCAGACATGAGCCTGTTAATAAGAATTTTGTGGGCAGTTTTCTTCCTTACCAGTAGGGATGCTAGGTTGTTTTAGGTTTCCTTAAGTAAAGCCATGTGGTAAAGAGAGTTAGCAATAGCAAGCAGCAGTAGCCAGCATGGCTCACTTGCTGAACACATGGTGCTGTGTCCTGGTTGGGAAATGTGTCATTTCAAGCCCAGTCTAAAGGAGTTTTTTTTTCTATTTAAAAGTGTACATTGCTGATGTTTTTTGCAGAGATGGTACATACGTATGGCCTATGTTTGAATTTATGCTAAGTTTAAGACGGTGTATTGGTATGCATTTTAGAAGGATCATTACAAGAGGTTGGATTATTAATTTGCTATCAGCCAACTTCAGCTACGGACAGTGTTTTTTGTACTTTTGTGTATTTAGATGTTTGGTTATATGTAGCTATATTAACCTGAACTGAATGTTTTCTATTTGTATTTAATAAATCCATTGATTTGAAATCCCTTTGACTACTGTACATTTTTGACAATATAGACATTAGTTATGTGGTGACTGCCTCAATTTCAGATGTATAATAACTGTTTTTCCTAAATACTTAGTTATAGTAGCTGAAAAGTATTTAAAGTGAAACAGATGTATTGTTATAGATCAGGGGTGCAGCCTGTTCCTGGAGATCTACCTTCCTACAGAGTTCAGTTCCAACCCTGATTAAACAAACCTGTCTGTAATTATCAAGTGCTCCTTCAGATCCTAATTAGTTGGTTCAGTTGTGTTTGATCAGGACCAGGTTGGGCACCCCTGTTGTAGATTAAAGTGTGGGCTAAGTGAGGGCCAGCATTAAGGGACCAACGTTTTGCCAATGAGCAAAGTCTCAGAGGCCCTGCACTGGCAGCCCGCTGGGGGCCCTTAGGCTAGCCCTAAGTGGGCCCGTAAAGGGCCGGTGCAAGCTTGTTTGCAGGGAAGGAGATCAGATCATCCAGACATATGCATTCCTGAATCCTGGCAGTTCAGTGACCTTTTGTACCGAAAGCCTTAGGCAGCGGCTTAATCTTTCTGGTAGAAAAACTCAGTTTCTGTTACAAACTATGGGGCAGGAAAGAGTTGTACCTGCATACGTACTCTCAGGTTTGGAAGTATCTGCTATTGATGTTAACATCTTCTATCAGCTTCCACAAACACTCACACAGAAACAAATGCCTGTAAGTTCTGACAACATGGTATCTAAAGGGGATTTGTCCAAGTGGCCTTACTTGGCAAAGGTTAAAGTTCCTCATATAATGGCTAACGTTGAGTTGTTGATTGGAAACAACGCTCCCAAGATGTTGGAGCCTTGGAAAGTTATAAATAGCCATGGGGATGGCCCTTATGGCATAAGAACGGCATTAGGTTGGGTCATCAATGGTCCTTTGAATGCAGGCAGCTTTGAGGCTGAAGACTGTTCTGCAGTGGTTAACATAATCTCTGTGTGTAGACTGGAGGAGATGTTGCTTAAACAATACAACCATGACTTCAATGAGAGAGCTGTAGAAGAGCGAGGATTGTCAAGAGAGGATATTAGATTCTTGGAGATTGCTGAGAGTTCTGTCAAGCTTGAGGACAATCATTATACCTTGAAGTTGCCATTTAAAAAGGAAAATGTGTATCTTTCTAACAACTTCTCTTTGGCAAAACAGCGGATACTTGAATTGAAGAGGCGATTCCAGAGAGATGAGCAGTTTTATCAGGAGTATGTAGCATTTGTCAAAGAAATGATCAACAAAGGATATGCAGAGCAAGTGTCCACTCAGCAGCTGAAAGGAGAAAGCGGCAAGGTGTGGTCACGACCTCGAGGTCAAGAAGGAAGCTTTTGTTAATGTGGTAAATACTCAAGGCTCACTGAAGGGTACAAATAGGTTGATGGCTTACTTTTCAGATTGGAGGAGACTTCGAGTATCAGTTGACTGGTTGCTTCAGTTGAAGAGGATGTTGTTGAGAAGGATTTGCAAGAGGAGAGAGTCAGATACTGCTGATGCCAACAAGCAGAGTGCCCTGGTGCAAGGGAATCAAATAGCTAAAGGTACAACAGGAGGACAAACCTTGTCGTCAGAGGATCTTATGGAAGCCGAGATAGCTATAATCTGCTATTGCCAACAGCAAAGATTCCCTGAGGAGATCGTTGCTTTGTCTTCTGGAAAGGATACAGTGAGCAAACAGAGTGCCATCTATAAGTTGGATCCATGGTTGGATAATGGGCTTCTGAGAGTCGGAGGGTGGCTGACACAGGGTTCGTTGTCAGAAGACACAAAACATCCACTACTCCTCACTGAAGATCAGCATGTGGCTATCCTCGTACTGAAGGATTTACATCAACAGCTTGGCCATAGTGGGCATAATCACATGTTGTCTGCATTAAGAAGGAGGTATTGGATCACAGGTGCAACCTCAGCTGTGAGGAAGATCGTAGTAGAATGTTGCTTCTGTAAAAAATATAATAGGAGGATGATGGGGCAGAAGATGGCTTACCTGCCTAAGGAAAGGATTCTGCCAGACCATCCGCCGTTTACCAACACAGGCGTTGACTATTTTGGACCAATAGAGGTGAAGAAGTGAAGAGGCACAGTGAGACGCTATGGTGTCATCTTCACCTGCTTGGCCAGTAGAGCTGTTCACCTTGAACTGGCCAATTCTCTTGACACAGATGCCTGCATTAATGCTCTGCGCCGATTTATCAGTAGAAGAGGGCAAGTGGAGCATCTTCTTTCAGATAATGGCACAAATTTTATAGGAGCAGAGAGGGAACTTCGGGAGGCACTTTCATCATTGAATCAGGCTAAGATTCAAGGAGTTTTATGTCAGAAGGGAGTTAAGTGGAGTTTCAACCCTCCAGCTGGATCCCATTATGGTGGGGTTTGGGAGCGGGTCATCCGCATGTTGAGGAAGATCCTCACTGCAGTTCTCCAACAGCAGATGCTTGATGATGACAGTTTTCATACAGTCTTGTGTGAAGCTGAGGCGATCTTGAACGATCGACCAATCACCAGTGGTGATAAAAACGTTTATTAACGAGCTGCAGTTTTATTACATCACGCGCAGACACAGATGCAGTATATTAACGCCACGGGTCATCAATAAGATGCAGATTTGGTCCTCAACGTTAAGTGGTCTAAATGTATTTATCTGCATTTATATATTCTGTGGACGGCGTAGGACCAAGAAATGTTCGTCCAATCAATGGACAAATGGGCTAATGGCCTTTCCTAACTGCCTGTCAACATATGTATTTGCATACCTCTGCGCACCCTGTTCTCGCAGACAGGATACGTCATCAGCGCGTTCACGCACACTGTGCAGACAGAGCGAGAATGTGACAAGCTCTTGTAATATGCGGAGAACATTTTGAAAATGACATCTAATCAATATAATTTATAATCTTTTTAAACCTAACTATTTTGTACCCTATCCGGGAAATTCTCTAGCCATAAAGGCTATCTCTCCCGGGTTTTCTGCAACCATGATGCGCGCGCATCCTGAAGGTTTACAAACCTATAATTGGTCTATACCCGCAACCAAATTTCAGGCCATGTAGATAGGCAAGCATGTAACGTGAGTATTTGTAATTCGTTACTTCACACCCCTGCCAATCACCAAATTGTCTGACGATCCAATGGATCTTGAAGCTCTCACTCCCAATCATATTCTGTTGCTGAAGGGAAAACCATCCTTATCTCCTGGGTTGTTCGATGTTCATGACTTATACATAAAAAGAAGGTGGAAACAGATTCAGTACATTTCAGACCTGATTTGGAAGAGATGAGTGAGGGAATACCTACCTTTGCTGCAGGAGAGGCAGAAATGGAACAAGGTTAAAAATAGCCTCAAGTCTGGAGACATTGTGGCCATTATGGATCCAACGGCACCTCGAGGATCCTGGCCACTTGGAAGAGCTTTGGAAACATTCCTTGATAAGAAAGGGTTGGTGCGCTCTGTTCGCTTACAAACTAAGACAAGTGTTATTGACAGGCCTGTAGCAAAACTTTGCTTTTTACATGAGTCTATAGGTTAAGGGGTTTTAGCAGCAGGTATGCAATGCAATTTCAAATTGGAGCCTGTACTTTGTTGATTCTGGCACCCAATATCACAACAAGATGATATTTTAAGCTCCTTATATAGCTGAATCTCTACTGGTTTGAATTGGCCGCCTCCAGTTTTCCCTTTGTTTTTCCACCAGCTAGTGCTGTGACATAATTGTGACGTTGGCACTAAAATGATATCAGGGTAACCCATCACGGCATCAGAGCTGTGGCCCCCTGGACAACTTCTCGCCTGTTTCAAACAGGCGTCCTGTTGGGACTGACCTCCAGGAGGAAGGTAGTTACGACAGACGCCTCCGACTCAGGTTGGGGAGCTCTGTTATAGGGCAACCCGGAGTTCTGCTCCTGGTCAATCCTGGAGCAACACCTGCATATCAACTGCCTCAAAATGAGGGCAGTCTTTCTGGTCCTGAAAATCTTCCTGCAAGCCTTAAGAAAGAGGGCACCACATCCTGGTCCGTTCGGACAACACGACGCTGGTAGCGTACATCGATCACCAAGGTGGTCTCAGGTCACGTTCCCTCTAAAGGATGGCTCGGTGCTTCCTGTTATGGGCACAGGGCAAACTCCTCTCACTAAGAGCAGTTCATGTGCTGGGCAGATTGAACCTAGGAGCGGACATGCTATCCAGAGGCAATATAGATCCAGGAGAATGAAGACTACATTCTCAGATGGTTCACACGGTCTGGTCTGTCTTCGGGAGAGCAGAGGTGGACCTCTTCGCTTCAGAAGACAACTCTCACTGCCCAATTTACTTCTCGAAACAGCGAGATGCCCAGTCAAAACTCAAACGCTCAGTCCTACTGGTGGCCCCACTCTGGAGGAACCAGACATGGTTCCCTGAGTTGATTCAGCTGCTATAAGCAGCCCCTTGGCCAATACCATTGAGGCGGGACCTTCTCTCGCAAGCGAGGGGCATGATTTGGCACCCCCTGGCCAGAGCTGTGGAGCCTTCATGTTTGGCCCGACGACGGGAGCCTGTACAGCTCCCTGCGAGTGTCTATAATACCATTTTAGAGGCTAGAGCCCCATCCACAAGATGCCTTTACACCCTTAAATGGTCAGTCTTCTGTGACTGGTGTTCAGCACGAAGCCTGGACCTGGGTTTTTGTGACGTGTCCCATGTGATAAATTTTATACAAGAACTGCTGGACACGGGACGATCCCCTTCCACAATCAAAGTTTATATGGCAGCTATCGCAGCGAATCATCCCCTCGAAGCTGGCCAGTCAATCTATAGGTGTGAGGGCCCACTCCACCAGAGGAATGGGTGTAGTCCAGTGGAATTTCTATTGCGGAGATTTGCGCGGCCGTCACCGTCTACCTTTGCCAGATTCTATAACATGGACGTCCTTGCCCTGCAGGCACGGATTTTGTCAGCTTATTTCTACCTGTTTCCCCTTTGTAAGTGGAAAAGGCTATGCCTTGTGGTCCTCAGCCTAATGGCTTGGGTCCCATCTTTGGCTCATGCTTATAGGAGTCCTTAACACGAGTGATCGAGGGATAGGAGCATTTTGTCATATAATCATAAAACTGTAGGCTACCTGTTGAATGTCAGCCTGCATTTAAAACCAGTTAGCAGTCATTTAATAACAAACATCTAAATTTTTCTTTCTTTGTATAAAAAAAGGAAAGAAAAAAATAATTTCCATAGGTATTAAACGGTTAAATTTGTCAGACACATGCATCACATAGGTTGTCTCATTTCAGAAAGGCAGGCAGAATGTGATCATCTTTCACAGGTATTTGGGGGATGTGGGTGGTGTATCCTTCATTGGTAAATAATCTTTTTTTTTTTTTTTTTTTTGCATCATTGTGAACAGTTGTCATTTGTTTTAAAACTTTAAAGGATTTAACTCAAGGTTTAATGACGTCCTGATAGGCACTAATATTTCCTCCATTAGTATTTTCCCTCAACATCCCTTGAGTATCATAACTGCACTCTCCCGGACAAAATTAAATTTGGTCTCTATCATTAGAAACCATTTCCCCATATTAACATTGTAAACATTGTGTGTTTTCCTGGAAAAAAGTTTTGTCTTGAAAGCTTAGATTCAATTATGGTTGCACTTTTCTTGTGGGTTCCTATCAGCATTAGTTCATTATGCATGCCACATATATCCTCTCATATTCATTTCAGCACAGGTTTGTTTAAATTTCACTCCGTTGAAGGCAGACTGGACATCACTGGATCCACATACAGGTTTATTTCTTCTTGTATTTTCGAATGGTGAATTACAAATGCCATTTTTGTGCCCTTGAAGGGCACTATACAGTAAATGGATGCCACATGAAGGGTAATTTCAAATGAAAGTGAGCAACTTAACCCTTTCACAAATTTGTTATCCTACAGAAAAGAGAGCTGGTCCTAGAGACCCCAAAATATGTCAGATTACTATTTACGACCACCACTTTAAGTGTACCAAATTTCATAATTGTCCTATGATCTGTTGGTAGGGCTGCCATTGACTACCATTTGGGAGAATTAGAGAGATTGTTTCTTGGCCATTGTCTTGCTGACTATTGGTATCTTACCGGGACTTGGTCAGGGAACACCTTTCACAAGTGGTCTCACACTCAGTTCCTGGAGGGCCACAGCCCTGCAGAGTTTAGCTCCAACACTAATTAAACACATCTGAACAAGCTCATCGAGGCCTTCAGGATTACTAGAAAATTACAAGCAGGTGAGTTGGAGCTAAACTCTACAGGGCTGTGGCCCTCCGGCAACTGAGTTTGAGACCACTGCCTTGCCTGCCTTGACACCGCTGACAGAAAAGGCAGTTCTATTCCATGGTCAAAGCCGAAAGTAAACAAACAAATAAAAAGTTGAGGAACAAATGACATGCAACTCCCAGTGAGGAAAATTAGTTTAAATGGTTGAGCACTCACTTAGCATGGGAGAGTTAGTGGGATCAAAAGTGAAAGTAAAAGTGACGTGACATGTGGCCAAGTATGGTGACCCATACTCAGAATTAGTGCTCTGCATTTATCCCATCCAAAGTGCACACACACAGCAGTGAACACACACACACCGTGAACACACACCCGGAGCAGTGGGCAGCCATTTTTTTGCTGTGGCGCCCGGGGAGCAGTTGGGGGTTCGGTGCCTTGCTCAAGGGCACCTCAGTCGTGGTATTGAAGGTGCGAGAGAGCGCTGTACATTCACTCCCCCCACCTACAATCCCTGCCGGTACGAGACTCGAACCCGCAACCTTTGGGTTACGAGTCCGACTCTCTAACCATCAGGCCACGACTTCCCCGTGCCTGCATCAATGCCTGCATTCTCCATGTAGGGGTCTTTCATTTTTCTGCTCACTTTCCTTAGCCATCACAGACCATCACAGCCCAAGACACTCATTTCAGACCATCAAAGACCAAGATACTCATTACAAAAGAGTGGTTCACTGAAATTTGAACTCACTATCCAGAGTGCTAACCATTACAATATGGAACCCAACAAAAGCTGTGTATTGCTTTCTTGGATGATTCACAGCAGGTGTCAAATAGGTCTGTTGTATGAAGACATAATTTTATGAAGTGGTAGTATGTCCCAAAATATCCATACTCTTCTGATAGAAAACCAAAAGTATATGCTTTTGATCACACTTTAGACAGGGGACCAATTCTCACCATTAACTATGACTTTTGCTTCAATAAACTCCTAATTTGCTGCTTATTAATAGTTAGTAAGGTAGTTGTTAAGTTTAGGTATGGGTTAGGATTCAGATCACAAACAGGAGAACAATAAACGAAAGAAACACAACTGAAAGTCTATAAACGTGACATATTGCCTCCCTCCCAGAAAGCGCGTCCTCGCGCCTAAAAAGGTCCAACTGAGGAGGGAGGGCAGGGCTCTGGAGGAGGGCGTGGAGCAGGAGAAAGGCGAGGACTGGAAGAAGGTGATGGCGGGAGGAACCATGGTGGAGAAGACGGAGGGAGGAGCCCGGAGCAGGAAGAGCCAGGTGTTGGTCCAGAGCCCAGCCAGGATGGCGGCCCATGGTGGAGCCGATGGAGGCAGGAACCATGGTGGAGGAAGGGCTGACAACACCATGGGGCTGACTGACGGAGGCAGAGCAGGTGGAAGAGGAGCCCAAGGTGGAGACGGAGAGCCGCAGAGCCAGGGCGACACAGAGGATCTGGAGAGCCAAGGCGGAGCAGATGGCTTTGGCGCCCGAGGCGTAGGCGGGAATCTGGAAGGCCACGGTGGAGCCAGAGTAACAGAGGACCAAGGCGGAGCTGAAGGGAGGGAGGAGCCCAACGGATCCAGAGGGATGAAAGGGACAAGGCGAAGCCGGAGGAGTGTAGTCCCAAGGCGAGGACAGGTCGACGATTGACCAAGGCGGAGCCGGAGGGACGAGAGAGCCCAGCGGAGCTGGTGGACTGATGGGCCACGATGGAGACGAGGGAGCTGTAAGCCATGGTGGAGCTGCTGGGTCGACAGGCCGAGGCGAAGTCTGGATCTCGGAGGTTGGAGGCGGAGACTGGGGATCCTCCGACCATGATGAAGCTTAAGACTGACAGACCCAACGCAAATCCGCTCCACAGATGGAAAGCTGAGGGACTGGCAGGATGGCAGAAGATGGAGGATGGCTGATGAGAGGAGGTGGGAGAGGGAGGCTGGATGGGAGTTCATGACAGTCTGGGGGTTCTGGGATGATGTATGCTGCCCACACACACCAAATAGCAACTCCCATACCAGGAGCGCTAGGAATAGGGGAACGATCTCCGTGGGTATGATAGGGCTGACAAACAGTTCAGGGCAGATAAACAGTTCAGGCACAACCTCCATGGTTGTGACGGGACAGATAGATAGATGATTCAAGGCAGGCAGACAGTTCTGGGCAGACAGACAGTTCTGGCGGGAGGAAAATGGGCATGTCTGCATATAGATCCTCTGAGCTCAACCACAGCTTACCCTCAGCGGTGGAACAGTGGGTGGTGCTTTCCTCCGCGCCCTCGCTCTCCACTGTGTCATCCTCTGTGGCGTGTTTTGTTGCAGGATCTTACACCTGGTCAGATGTCAGATGAGGCTCTGGCTCTGGGGCGATCCTCAGCTCTGTCGCTGGCTCGTCGGTCAAGGCAGGCTTTGGCTCTCTCTCTGTGGTGGGATCTGGCTGATGCTCCACGCAGCGGGGTGGTGTTTGGCTGGGCTCTGGGTCTGGAGTGGGACTGGTGTCGCCGTCCGCTAGTCCGACAGTCAGGGATGATCCACACGATACCAGCACCCACTCCACGCAGTATGCAAAGCTTGTGTGGTGGTGTTAAGGCTAGCGTGCAGAAACGAGCACAAACAGTCATCCGGGAAGGTGGTCTGACGTGCAAGACTCAGGAATTACTCCAAATGTTCCCTCGAGGTTCCCCTGCTCCAGGCAGAGCAGGTTGACAGCGGCAAAGTGATCCATTGAAAAGACAACAAAAACTGACAAAACGGGAAAATAAATGGGTTAAAATCAAGATGGTATTACTTCTTTGTTGGTTGGGTCTTCTGTCACACTACTGTGCAGAGGAACGAACAAGCAGACAAGATCGCAAACAAACAGGCTTTAATAATCCACAGACAGATATAATCCAGACAGGGCAGTTTGGTGACACACGAAGTATTGACGAGACCCAACAAATAATGAACAGAAAGGGAACAACTTAAATACACAGACCAAACGATAATTAACTAGACAAACCTGAACAGAATGACACAATCAAACACAATACGGGAACACAGTAAACTAGGTCAAGGAACTAAACTAGGCAGGAGAACAGGAAATGAAAGAAACACAACTGAAAGTCCATAAACATGACAATAAGACATTAATAAGGCATTCATTAGCCGCTACAGATATATTATTGGACAGAAAAGCTAGTTCATGCATTCATACCATCAAGACTGGATTGATGTAATGCACTACTAGGTGGTTGTCCTGCATCTTCAATAAACAAGCTACATTTCTTACTTAGTCAGGAACGTATGATCATATCTGTAACGTTGGGAGGCTTGACAACACAGTAGAGGATCCAAGTGCAGGCTTTATTCAAAAGAGTGGTCAAACAGGCAGGGTCACACACCAGTAGTGATGGCCGCTTTTGAAACACTGCTTCATGAAGCTTCGAAACCTTTGTGAATCATTTGTTTCGAAACAGTGGTTCGGAGCGTGTATCAAACTGCCAAAGTCACGTGATTTCAATAAATGAGGCTTCGTTACGCCATAACTGTTTCGAAATGTTTTGAAATGTCAATGGTTTGCCTTTGGGGGGCGATCTATGTGAACCCATGAATCATGCGAGTTCATTGAGATCGCCCCTCAGTGACGAGCCATTGAATCAGCGTCTATGGCTTCTACCTGATCTCGGATCAGTTTTATCAATTTGTATACATTTTAACAAAACATTTGTGTAATTAAAACGATGAGTAGTAAACGAGTTAACATGCTCTCCATAAAACAGACAAAACAAGCCCTACAAATTAATAATAATAATTAAAAAACATATTATTCCCACATGTTTAATGGTATATTATTATTGTAAGTGCATTTAATGTATTATACTTTCAGTATGCTTTTGTAAAATGCATTTTTTGTTCAAAACATTTCAATATTCCTGTTCGACAGTTATTTTTTTCATCTTCTGTACATCACTGAAGGCAAATTACTGAACTTTGCAAAAAAACTGCAAGCAATGCATATTTGATGTGTAATACAGAGCTGTGGAGTGGAATTTAAGACTGATTCAATTTTTCTGTTGGCAGAGCAATTCAGCATGACAACAGAAAGAGAAACAGAGTGACCAACAAAATTACACTTTTTTTGCATAGTGTTGCTTGTCAAGGTCCTAGAAACCTGACAGAGACAGATAATACAGTAGTTCAAAGTATACTGCACAGAACAGTAGAAGAGATAACCACATACTGTACAAAGGAATATTATTCAAACTTATTAATTTATTAATTCATTCATTCATTCTGTCTTTTTTGTATAATTAACCGCACTAAATACATAAATTGATAAACTGACACAAATTGATATTTTATAAAGTTAGTGGATATTTTCAGTAAAAGAGAGCTTCATTAATCATTTAGGCTACCTATTGTAAACAGCCACTATTTTGTTTAAATAGTATAAACAATTTGTTTTACACCCACATATAGAAAAAAAAAACACAAATACACACAAAAATTACTGATCTCAACAGAGTTCAATAGACAAAGATCTACAAATATTTCACAACTACATCAAAGTGCTTCAACACTTTGAACACCAGTTAGTTTACTACACATTATGTTACATGTTGAGTGTTTGTACTGGACGAGAGTCATGATGAATTCTGATGTCTGTCAGTTTTACAATAGCAGGGAACAGACTTTATTATATCACCAACATCAGCCCTTATGAACAAGTACAATAAACAGTCAGCAAGTGGGTTCAGATACAAGAGACAACCCAGAAAGCGGTCAGCCTTTTCAAATATCATATTCATTCTTTCTATAGAGGTAAAGTAATCAATAAAATCCATGATTACAAGGGGGAGAATGAGATGTGTAAGTCAACAACACAAGGAACAAACTGCCCAATATTATTTTTTGCGATTAAGAGAAGTAAGTGATATTGAATGTGAAAGACACGATAAGTACCAACAAAACAGAGAATGATTTTTGGGTAGGGGATAAAACATGATATAGTTTGAAGCAGGTCTGTGAAATACAGATTAGGAGGTTTTATTATGTCCACAAAGATCAGAGGCACAAACCAGATGATCAAATAAATAAAACAGGAGCGTTTTAATGAATGGTGAGATTTGTACCAGTGAGGATGAGAAACCAAAAGATATCTTTCAAAAGCAACACATGCCATAAAATACAGACCTGCAGTCAAAGAATAATAATATACACTCATCAATTAATTTGAGTCTAATTCGGCTGTGAATAATAATATACAAATGATCTGTATGAGATCTGAAAAAATCTAATTAATGACATAAACTGAAGCAATACGATTAGATTTGATGATAACACACAAAGCAAATAGAGTTGAGAGCATGATTGGAATCTCAATGACTGAAACAACCCAGATATATAATGATTCCGCCATGGACTGTTTAGCACGAAAAGCAACAAGAAATTTGTAAAATGTCCTAGGTCCAGGAATAGGCGGGCGACTGACGCTGTTGTTGCATTCTGTCATTTCTCACAAAATCTTGACAGGCAGCACAGAAATAATAACAAACCAGTCATTTGTTTTACTATGTAAAGAAAGCATATATAGTATATATCAACATATCATGCACTTGTTTCTTGTTTTAATTTCTGGTATTCAAGTTCCACATCAGAAACTAACTTTAGATTAATTAAACGAATGTGTGTATATTTCCTACATTAAAATACTTATGCTATTAGGACATTTGTAGGTTGATATCCTTAATAGTTTAACAGTGTAGCTCTGTTTGTCTTTTTGATACTTAATACTTTTTAATAATTTTAAGCCGTTTTAAAAGGTAACACTATTTTAATAGTTCACTTTAGACATTCTACTTGCAAAGTTACTTACAGTTAGTAGAATGTCTAAAGTGGACTACTGAAATAATGTGTAACCTTTGAAAATCTCACAGTGACTTTTATTGAGAGAATATTCAACTTTTAAAAACTAACCGATTGCTGTGCACAACTAACAGAAAACAAGACGCAAGCTGAGTATCAGACAGCAGTATTTTAACTTACATAAAACTTTACATTATTGCTTGATAAACCAAAAAATTGCAACGCATACTTTAGTTTCTCACAAATTTACATTTACCCATGAAGGACTACAAACAATTACAGTTCAGAATCACAGTGACCATGAAATAGAAAGATACCTGGGAGATTACCTGGAATTTAAGTGTGTATTCATGTACAGGACTGGAAATCAGTAGATGATAGTTTTTGTGAACTGTTCAATCATCTAAGTGAAGGACACAACCCTTAAAATGGAGATTTTTCAGTGAAAAAACAAAACAAAAAACAAACTTGCATTATGTTAGACAATATTTCTGTTCCTCAAACAAACACACTAGAGAGTCAACAAATATCATACAAATGTACTACATGTTAAATTATTGATAAATATCCACAGTGACAGAAAACAATACAGGCAATTCATACATAGGATGAGATGAACTTACCTGGAATCAGACTGTGGATCCACGTACAGGATTGGAGATATTGTTCATCAGTAGATTATGGTGTTTATGAGCTGTTCACAGTCCTTTTACAGTCTGAATTAACTGTGGAAACATCACTTATAAAGGAGTGGTTCTGTCAGATAATGAAAAAAAAAAAAAGATGAATTAAACATAATTTATCTGTAATGGAGTTGAAACCACAAGTAAATGCATTTGTAATTGCAGTCTAGATGTTAATGTTTGCAAAGCACTGTATAACTGAACCTTTTCTTCTTCCTTTCCTGTCTTGTAATGAATCAATATATTGAATCATACACTAGGCAATGTTTCTGCATAATTAATGATTCTTATTAATATTCAGACTTTTTCTGGGATAGTTACCCCGAAAATGAAAATTCTGTCATCATTTACTCACCCTCATGTTGTTCAAAACCTTTAAGAATTACATTGTTCTGCAGAATACAGAACAACATGCTATCTTATTGACTTGCATTGTCTAGACTCGAGATGCTCAAACCAGGGCCCACAGACCATGCCATAGGCCTATTATTAAAAAAATGCTATTACTGGAGATGTCTGACATTTGCATCAACTCTGACACGACATCTTGTTCCCTCATTTCAGGGAACCAAGGTTTGGAAAAGCCCCTTTCACGCATCATGCCTCCCTCAATCAAACAACACAAACACAGCTCTAACGGATCTATAAAAGTGAAGGCGTGTCTCAACAGATAAAAGCAGGGTACTGTAAATAAAAGGTTCAACATATTATGAATACTGTTAACTTGAAGTTTAGCTTACCCGTCGAGAAGAAACTGCAAGTTTGTTGTATTGATTGAACCCAAACCACTCCATCAAATTCCTCCATCTTGTACAATCACTGCCAGTATTTACCCTTGTTTTACCCCATTGTCTGTCTCCGTGTATTTTGTAAAGTTTTTTAAAATTTTGCTTGCACTTCTGTAACGGAATCTGAATTTGTTTTTCCACACTGGCTACACAACCTCTGGCTCAGCCTGCTACAGTTGCTACGCACCAAACTCTTGCTCTATATATGATAGGGGAGTGAGGTGATTGTTGAGGGCTCTCACAGCCTGGGGGAAGAAGCTGTTGAGCAGTCTGGAAGAGCGGGCTCAGATGCTCCAATACCATCTTCCTGATGACAGGAGCTTAAAGAGACAGTGGGAGGGATGGGTGGGGTCCTTCACGATACTGGTGGCTTTGCTGGTTATGGGGACTGTGACAATATGGTGAGCACAAACTTTAGATTGTGAAAACTTATATGTACTTAAATAAACCTATATGTACTTATTATAACAAAGTTAACTGGCATTAGCTACTGAAGGAAATTTTATTAAACAGAACAACAGGATATTATAACAGAACATCTACACTTTTGTAAACTGATTATGCTAAATAAGCCGACATAAGGTTATAAAAGGCTTAAGCCAGGGGTGTCAAACTCAACTTCTGGAGGGCCGGAGCCCTGCAGAGTTTTGTTCCAACACAAATACCATGTAGTTTTCAAATGAGCCTGAAGGACTTGATTAGTTGGATCAGGTGTGTTTAATTAGGGTTGAATCTAAACTCTGCAGAGCTCCGGCCCTCCAGGACTTGAGTTTGACGGCCCTGGCTCAAGCATTAACCGATCAACACAGCTAGATTTTTGCCCATTACCCCAATTTCAACCAGCATGTAAAGACTGCTGTGCTCTGTTGGCCTACTTAAGTGCGCATGTGTAATTTGTGACAGAAAACATCAGGAAAAATGTCAGATTTAAGCATATTCAGCCAAAGTAACTATTTGGTGGTAGGGAAGGTGGAAATATATCACAAACACTTCCTTGACTCTTCCTCAACTCAATAAATTATAAAAGAAATATGCTCTCATCTTGTGCATAATTTTATAACCATCCAAATGTAATGTGGGGTTTGTTTCATGTTCTTGTTTTTCATGCCTTCTTCTTCCGTTTTTTGGCGTGTTACATCCTGTGTGCATATCGCCACCTACTTTTGCTATTATGCAGTCATGGTTTATTTATAATCAAGTTCTTCCTTGTTTTTGCTTTTCCTATTCTTACACATGTATATGCACAAATATTCCTACTTAAATAATTATTCGATGCTCCATCCCATTCTTTCTCCCCAGGTTCCACCTGGCATTGCATGTTCATGTCTTTTATTTTGTAATTTGATTTATGCTGTTAGTGTCAAGCTTCCCTTGTCCTCTTGTATTCCTGCTATTGGTTCCTCTGTTCAATGTGTCAAGTTCTGATTGGTTGTCCAAGTCATGTGTCTTGTTCCTCATTGGTTGGTTTATGTCATGTGACACTTAGTGTTTGCTATAAGTAGCCCTCATGTTTCCATTGTTCTTTGTCGTGTATTAATTTATGTACCTGCTGTCAGTGAGTCTAGTCTGTTCATGCTACGTCGAGTCAAGTCTTTGTTTGGATTATGTTTGGATGTTTGGATCACTTTGTAAATAAACTGCACATGGGTTCTTCAACTTGCCGTTCAGTGGACTGCTCGTTACACCAAACAGCTAATGCTACCCTCTAACCTTGTTGGCAAACAATAGTTTCTTAGCAGATAGTTAAAATCAAAGTAATTTTCAAATGATTATTTTTTAAATATTCAACTTATTGTACCATGACTATATGCAATTAAAATAAATCCTGAATATATTTTTTTTGGCTTTTCTCTGTTGCATTTTAAATCACTTTAGAACTAAAGACATGCAACTGCAGACATGTAGAATCCTCCATTTCCTCCGTGGATCACAAAGGAATTAAAAATTATTGCAAACCATTGATTTTTACTAATGACCAATAGTTCCACAAAGCAACTATCTGTGCTGATTAATCAGTGAAAACAATATATTGGTCAACCTCTAAATTAAACATTTCCTGAATTCTGAATTAACTCTATGATTTGCTGCAAGTTGCACAATCAGAGGCTTTGCTATGCATACACCTGCTATTCAACCATTCGGTCAGGTTAGACCGCAAGTTTAACAGCATGAAGGGTGTCTGGTCATCCAGCTAATATTCTCCTTTCAGGAGTCCAACTTGACTCAGTGATTATGCAAGCTGTAATAATTTGGCTTCTCGTGGGCACCAGAAGTGAAGTTATTGACGTAATTTCGGGAGGAGTACGCCCATCTAATCTTCCAATTAATATCCAAATATAAAAAGAGCCTCTTACCACTTCCGTTGTTAGTTCTTTCAGCATTTGGCCCGCCCAATCCCGCAAGATAACCAACTTCCAGGAAATCGAATTGTTCCCCTCTGACAATGAACTCTCAAATCTTCCAGAAACCCCTACTCCGGATAGGTCTGATCCTCCTTCTCATCTCATGTCATCCATTGATCACTCCGGTTGCAGTACCCAATGCTCTACAAACCAGCCCTATGAAATTCGCTCAAGAAGACCTCTTTCTCCCCATCCTTCTAGATCATCTCGGGGCTTCCCAGCTACAAGCCGCGATGCATCTCATCATTCTTCAACATCTTCTTCAGCATCAAGATCTTCTGTCCCACCAGTTGAGAAATGGTCCGTCAACGCTCTCAGGCAAGCCCTATCCAATGCCGGCATCCATTTCTCGTGAAGAAATTCAAAAGCATAATTTCACGATCTGCTCGTGCACTCTCACCAAAATACTCTGCCTCCGCTCTACCCAAAAGAAGCGTCGAAGCAATCATCCACCACACAAGGTATAATGTTTGCCTCAAATTCGCCTTAGTTTCAGCCTTTAGCCGCGGCCACTGCTTCCTCATTTGCCACTCATTCCAGCTGGCAGTCTATCTATCCAGCACAGTATCCAGCGCACAATAGTTCCGCAGCCACTACGACAGTGACTGTGACTTTTCCCCCTTCCACAAGTGAGACAACCATTGCTTCCCCCGTTCACAATTCTAATATTTCTCTTCCTCCTGCATTCCAGTATCAACCAAATTCATCTAGCAGTGGAATAAATCAAAACGTGAGGCTGCCTTTGCAAACAGCCCCCCTTCCCCCTCTCTCTTTCACTATCGGAACAGATCCAAGCGTGAGGTTGCCTCTGCTAATGGTTCTGCCCCCCATCCCCCCTCTCTCTTCCATTCCTTCCTCCTCTGCTATCAGAGCTGATCTAAGCATGGGGTTGCCTCCTCAGACGATTTATCCCTCGGCTACATGCCTTTCAGCTACTGCTTTCCCAGCAGCACCTCGTCCCCCAGCATACACGCTCTCAACCACATCTGCTCTTCCAGTTCCTTCTAATGCTGTCGCCATGGAGCCACCACCCATCTCTACGCATCTACGTTCACAGATTTTAGCAGGTGCGGACATTGATCTCTCTACTCTTTTTCCCTCTATTTCAATAAGTGATCCCCTTCGCTCCCTTGACTGTGGTCCCATAACTATCAACCTTAAAAATTAAAATCCCAAATCAAATCGTATGTTTTCTATGGATGAATTTTGCATCGCCTTCGGAAGATATACAGAAATAATTTGTTCTGTCTTCCCCACAAGACGCAAAAAACTGAATGACTTCTAATCTATCATAGCTGAATTGGCACACTCTTATGGTGGTTCTCATTTCTTCACTTATTACAAGCTATTTTCAGCCAAATGCGCAGCCTGAGTCGCTCAGTGGAATCAATGTACTTACCGGGGAGCTCTTGACCGAGAGCTTTTCAATAAGGTTTTCCTGGGCTGCTGAAGTGTGTCTTGCGCAATTCTGCCAGCAACGAGCCCTCCTCGTATCCCCTTTTCAATCCCACCCCCTCGAGTAAGCTGGGCACCAATTCAGACAAATCTCAATTCATCAATTCTACATCTTATGTACCGCAGTCTAGGGGCGATTTTAAAAAGTCGCAATTTCAGGTTTGATTCTCGTAGACAAGTCTGCAATAACTTTAATCAATTTGGCTGCACCAGACAACGCTGCAAATATTTACATGTATGTAATTTCTGTGGCAGAGCACATGCTCGCTCTGAATGCCCTGTTTATCGCTCCTCAGCAAATTCAAATAAAGAACTGAGAAAGTACCTGTCTTCTATTATTGGCTCCTCATTGACGCAAGAATTGACAAATCACCCCGACCAAAATTTTACTCAATATCTACTTTCAGGTTTCAAGGAAGGTTTCGATCCAGGTCTGGAAAGCTTACCCACTACCAGCCTTACTTGCAAAAACCTACAGTCCGCAATTTCCGAACTCAAAGCAATCGATGTCTTATTATCTAAAGAGCTGGAGTCCGGGTTCATGATAGGTGCCTTAGACTCCCCACCATTTGGATTATTCCGGATTAGCCCCATCGGTGTAGCCACAAGGAAATTTTCGGAGTGGAGTCCGGGTTCATGATAGGTGCCTTAGACTCCCCACCATTTGAATTATTCCGGATTAGCCCCATCGGTGTAGCCACAAGGAAATTTTCGGAGAAAAAACGAATGATCATCTCTCTGCTCCCCATAACAGCACCCATCGAAGTATAAACAGCCTCATTCCGCTAGAAGAATTCTCCTTGTGCTACCATACCATAGACCAAGCTATCCATTTAATTAAAAATGCCGGTTTCGGAGCCTGGTTCACTAAAGTTGACATTACTTCAACTTTCAAAGTCATGCCCTTACATCCAGATTTTTGGCACCTTTTTGGTATTCACTGGCAGGATAAATTCTACTTTGCAGTACGTCTAACCACGTCCCTTACCTGGTTCACCTTGATATGATTCTATTACCTTGAACTGTTCATTTGTTAAATGAACATTACTTGGACTCATTCACTTCTGATAACAGATCACTCTAAATTGCTTCGGGGGTTACTACAAGAACGTCTCAGGTTACTTATGTAACCATGGTTCCCTGAGTAGGGAACGAGACTGTGTCCTCTAGGGGTCGCTATGGGGAACGCCTCGTCGTGACCCGTGTCTGAAGCATACATTGAAAAAACACCAACTCGTTGGCCGGCGACAGCCATGACGTCACTACCGGTGCGACTAAAGTATAAATAGGCGCCTGGAGCACACATCATTCACTTCTTCGTCTGAAGCTTGCGTCCGCAGCATGGCGAGAAAACCTAGAGGACTCAGTGTCTCGTTCCCTACTCAGGGAACCATGGGCCAGATCCACCTGCGATCCCCACGAGCTCATTCCCTTCCGTGCCTCAGCAGCGGCAGGTCCTGAATCGCCCTCGAAAAGAGAGACAACGAGAGCGGAGCTTTTTCCCCTTGGAAAAAACGCTCGCAGTGCACGCCGATTGCCCCCTCGGAGGCATCGCGTGCGTGCTCTTTGCCCAAACAAACAACACATAGATCGTGTGTGTCATCTGATGTCAAATAGCGATGACACGGATGCACACACCTTCTAAATGCTCTGCTAGTGCTCGCCATAATAAATAGAGATAGCTCTTACTTTTTCCTTGGAAATGCACGCTTCAAACAAAACAGTCAATGAAGACGAAGAAGAGAATGATGTGTGCTCCCGGCGCCTATTTATACTTTAGTCGCACCGGTAGTGACGTCATGGCTGTTGCCGGCCAACGAGTTGGTGTTTTTTCAATGTATGCTTCAGACACGGGTCACGACGAGGCATTCCCCATAGCGACCCCTAGAGGACGCAGTTCGAAGTTCCCATGAAAGGGAATCATTGGTTTGCTTCAACCTATACTCCTGAGCTCTCTGTCAAATCAGTATGCCGCATCCTCAGCTCTTTTCGAGTTATATCCGATCATAACAGCTGCCTTTTTGTGGGGTCATGAGTCGTCTTCTAAAAATATAGAATTCCACTGTGATAATCTGACCACTGTTCACTGCATAAACAAAGGCCTTTCAAATTCCCCTGAAATTATGCCCATCTTGAGACGCCTCACCTGGCTATCTGCCTGCAAACAGTTTGCATGATAGGACTAGGTGTTATGATCCCAATGTTCAGCATCATTTAGCCGCACCATAGAACATTTTCTCCTTCACTGTGAGCAGAACACAGCGAAACGCAACAATTGTTACACTCTGATTTTGGTTCAGCAAGAATCCAGGATCATGGCCTAATCCATGTCCACGTTTCTTGCCTCAATAAGCAATAATCAGTTGTGAATTTCCAATTGCTTTATACGTGACTGGGGAACAATAAGAAAAAGGACTACTATGGTAAGATGGATAGATGAAGACGGTACAATTCTTCACAGCAGCCATCAGGTGGGGATCCTTGACGTTTTGATGGTATGTTATGCTGTGCATGATGTGTACTTATCTTCCATGGATGTTGCCAGTGAGACACCTTATCCGATGTCCATCAGATCCCAGTTTCTGTGTGAACTTTAGCCTGGGTGAAAAATGCCTTTTGTTGAGGTAATGTTGCCAATGATCTTTGTATGGTGTTTCCACCAATGCAACACATCATCAGGATCCCAATATTCAGCACCATTTAGCTGCACCATAGAACATTTTCTCCTTCGCTGTGAGCAGAACACAGCGAAATGCAGCAATTGTTACACTCTGATTTTGGTTCAGCAAGAATCCAGGATCATGGCCTAATCCATGTCCATGTTTCTTGCCTCAATACGCAATAATCACTTGTGAATTTCCAATTGCTTTATACGTGACTGGGGAACAATAAGTAAAAGGACTAGTATGGTAAGATGGATAGATGAAGACGGTACAATTCTTCACTGCAACCATTGGGTGGGGATCCTTGACGTTTTGGTAAAAGAGTCGCACGATAACGTGCGTCATCACTATTACACACCCTTTACGGCATTGGTTCAGGCTTTTGTTCACACAGGGCTCGTTCTAGGACTGATCCCGGCAATGTTACTAGGTCCCCAACCTGGGATCGATCCCGGAATCAATCCCGGGACGTGTTTGTGTTCACACAGAAGGCACTCCGGCAATTTTCCGGGACCAACGTGCAGTGTGAAAGGGGTTTAAGTTAGATCGCTGCCCCTCGAACTTCAGTCCAACCATTGCCTGATTAATTTGATGCTGCCACTGCAGTGCCGCGCTTAAATCGATACTGCCGCTTCAGTGCCCCGCTTAAATCGATACTGCCGCTTCAGTGCCCCGCTTAATTTGGTACTGCCGCTACAGTGCCTTGCTTAATTTGATACTGTCGCTGCAGTGCCCCACTTAATTTGATACTGCTTAATTTCATGTTGCCGCTGCAGTGCCCTGCTCAATTTGATGCTGCAGTGCCTTGCTCAATATGATAGTGCCGCTGCAGTGCCCTGCTTAATTTGATACTGTCGCTGCAATGCCCGATTCATTTGATACTGCCGCTGCTGTGCCATCTTTTTGGGGGGCTTCCGAATGCTTGAATAATCTTTTATATTCCTTAATGACATTTCCCTTTAATTCAGTAACTCTCGCTTGCTGTCTTTTTTGGTTGGCATGTATGTTTTTAGGGGGCTATTGGAGCTCGAGTATAATAGTTTCTCTGAGCCCTCCATTGCAGACATCAAGCCAAATCGGTTTACCACTAATGCTAAGATTATGTGGGCACACAAACTCGTGAAGTTAAGTTATTAACGTAATTCCGGGAGGAGTACACCCATCTAATCTTCCAATTAATGTCCAATAGGGGTGTAACGGTACACGTATTCGTAAATAGCTTAGAAATGTTATTATTTATAAATTAATTTAAAAACTGTTCTTAGTGATAAAAAGAAAATCTTATTTTGGCAAATCTGCAACGTGCCGGATAAACCCCACAGTTTACATGTTTGCATACAATTATTTATTTTTTTATTTTTTAAAGTTGAGTGTTGATCATCTATTTAAAAATAAATAGTAATTAAATTTAAGTTTGGGTTAAGTTGTTAGGCCTAATTGTAACCTTATAATGTAAAAGGGCTCCCTATAGTTTTAAGCATAAGCTGAGGTAGATTTTTATCACTAAGAACATTTAAACTATAACTGAATGTATTTAAAGAAAGAGCAACTTGTTCAGTAAACCATTTAAAAAAAAATTTTTTTTTCCCCTGCTGTACTGAAATCATACCGAACCGTGACGTTAAAACCGAGGTACGTACCGAACCGTCATATTTGTGTACCGTTACACCCCTAATATCCAAGTATAAAAACAGCCCATTTATCTGTGGACTTGACCACTTGTCTACTTACATGACATTTTTCCTTTATTTGGCCCAAGTGTTCAAGTGAGTGTGAAGACCTTTAGGTCTTAGGTCAGGGACATAGACATAGGCCTCTGATGTAGGCCCTTCACATTAAACCCTACAAACCCCTGGATCACCCCTGGCTTAACCCATGTTGATGTTGATCTGTAAATGAAGCTGCACAGCTGGGTCTGCAGAAGATTTGTAGGTCAATCAATGCAATGGAAAATTGAATGTGCAAAAACAGATACTTACATTTTTGTTGAGTTTTTTTTTTAATTTGTCAAATAAAATCTCTAAATCAGCCAAAACACAGAACAGAAATATACAGAAATGAAGTGGCAACACTATAGCACAATGCAGAATTCTCATGAACTATCTCTCTCTCTCTCTCTCTCTCTCTCTCTCTCTCTCTCTCTCTCTCTCACACAC
>NW_015558618.1:934856-939140 GCF_001515605.1 Sinocyclocheilus anshuiensis | reverse complement strand
CACACACACACACACACACACACACGCACACACGCACACACACACACAAACACACACAAGTTGGTTCATCTATCATTATGAGGACATTCCATAGGTATAATGGGTTTTATTCTGAGCTAATAATATTTTGTTTCTCCAAACCCTACCTCTAAACCTACCCATCACAGACAATACATCTTCATGTACTAAAAATGTAGGAGGTGTGGCCTGAAACCTGAATACACATTAGGTTATAAGGAATTTGTCCTCATAATGCAGGTCAAACCAGTACACACACACACACACACACACACACAAACACCCCCACCCTCAAAAATGACCCATAGAAATAAATGGAGACTATCCACCTTATTTTCCCTGTAAGAGTGACATGACACCATAGCACATCCACGATGGAGAACAAATGCAAACACACACATATAAAAGCCTGGGCATACTTCACATTCCGCGTTCTGTTCTGTCTCACACACAGCCGCGTCCGCACAGCTTTCAAAGTGGATGAGCTCGGCACATGCGCAGTACCACTTACTCTGTCTCAACATTCACCTCGTGCATGCACTGTTATACGCGCACCGTCCGCGCAGTCTCAAAAAATTGCCTGCACGCGGACGGGGTGTGCGGCTGTCATCAAGCCCTCTTGATGACAAAAATGATGTAATGCGGATGGTGCGCGGATGCGGACGGCCGAAGTATACTTTGTCCTTAACACACATTCAGGTTTGTGTCATGGAGTCACCAGCCACGCCAGATCCTGCAGCTCCACCCACTCATTCACAATCCCCGCAGTCCTGATTCACTGCACCTGCCTTCACCAATCAAGCCACCCTCTATAAACCCTCACTGTGCATTTACCATTTGTCTGGTCTTGTTGTTACCTTACGCAATGAACCTGGCTACCTACCTGCGCTACTTACCTTCTTCGATCCGCCATCTTTACCCTCCTGTTGAGCATTCGCCATTGTGGACTCTTACCTGCTTGTCACTACTCACCAGTGTCTCAGCTAAGTCCGCTTTGCTCATCCGTTTACCTGCCTGCCTCTATATTGTCAATAAACATCCCATCTGTATCAGTCCCTGTCCTTCTGTTTCATAACAGTTTGACTGTAATAATGTAGCATAATCACATAAAAACTGCACAAAAATGGTAATTATTCACAAGGAGCAATAGTTTGTTATAATAATATTTTATAGAATATATAAACATAAATGTCAATGAAAAATTGTATGTTTGCCTATGTGGAAATTGCAAATGAGTCATTGAGTGATCCCCTGCGGCCAGTTTCAGTGCTGCCCACATGTGCGAATGAAATATCAAACCCATAAACCGATATGTAAATCACAATTGAAAAATTAGAAATCAAGCTGAAATCTAATTTTCTTTTTGTTAAACCTAAACGTAAACACGAGCAGACTTTCCCTTACTCTATTCCATTACAGACAGGATAACAAACAGGTAAAAGGTACATGATCCATAAATGTATATTGTTTCCCTAAAAGGTTTTTGTTTTTGATTGAAGTCATCATATTGGTGATTAGTGTTTTTGGTTGGGCACTTGGAACTTTTTTTTTTAAACTTCTGTATAATTCTAGTTAATTCAGAAGTAATTTGTTCAAACAAGATGATTCCATAGCCCACATTTTATGTGGCCATGTAAAGTTATTAAACCTATTAAAATTGTACTACTAACATCTGTATCACAAACAGCATGCTACTGTAAAACTATTATTGGGGTTAATATAATCTGTCTCAATCCCCTCTGACAATATCTTGCAAGTGATCTTAACTGTGTCACATGCAAACATCCACACTGAACATGGAAAGCACAACAATGGTAACAATTAAAATAATTTAATTATATTAATATAAATAAATCCAGAAAAATAGAAACACAAAGCAATTGCTTAATTTATTCATGTCACAATGCACTCTGAGAGTCAGCATAGTACTTTTGGCTGAGAACGAGTCAAGTATACTCAAAGTTTTTTGGTAAATGAGGCTTAGTTTTATATTTCATTTACGCTATTCTTCATATTTGCCATAAAAAAAAAATACAGTTTTATGAGAGATGTCAATAAAAATGTGACAAGAAACTGCCATAACACATATAATCCAAACTGTTGTGATTTTTTTTCCCACTGGTAATGCAGAGGTTGCAGCCATCACCCCATAAACTACAGAATGGGGTTCTGTTTACCAAAACATTTATGCTTATTAAATCTGTATGTTTTTATACTGAATTACAATCAGAAGTTTATTTTTTGCCAATTTCAGATGTCTCACAATCTCCATAACCACTGCAAATTCATACTGAGCATATATTTTCAGTAGGAAAAAAAAAACTGTTTTACTGTACATTTGAGGAGGTATGAGAAATACATAATAAATGAAAGCTGATGAGATGTGATAGGAAATGTGCAACCACAAATCAATGTACTGGTAATAAGATTTCAAGTTTTAAGCTTTTAAAAATGTCCAGGAACAAAAAACACTCACACAAGAAGGGAAGTGGTTTCCAATGACAGAACCCAAACCTGTTATGATACTCAATGAATGAGGAGCAAAAACACACTGTGGTGTTTACAAAGTCATTAAAGCTTAAAGGGTTAGTTAGTTCTCCCCAAAATAATACTTCTGTTAAAATTTACTCCCCCTCATGCCATTCCAAACTCATAAAACTTTTGTCTTTCATCGTTGGAACTCAAATGAAGACATGCTTAATATTTTCTTATCATGTTTGTCCACTCATTGGAAATCCACATAACCAAAAAATATCAAGCTTCAAAATGTTCCATAATACATAAAATAATTTAATACATAAAATAAACTCATCCAATATCACACAATTAAACATCAATAAATGTATATAATAAATTTCACAAAATGTATTTGTAATTACAGGGGTAACTACAAAAACTAATTACAGATGCAATTACATGCTGGTACTTTTTTAAAGTACAACATAAAAACATGAATGTACACAATAAGAGCATTGTATCAAATTATTAATTTAAATGTTAATGCATAGTGAAGACACTTTGTATAATGTAGGACCAACGCTGCTATAAGCCTATCACGGCGTTTTCTGGAAATTCCTTATCAATGGATCATTCATCTGTCAGCGGATTCGTCTTTGCAGCCTCTTCGGTGACGCTCACCTCGTCTACGCTGTGGTGGGGTGGATCACTATCATCTTCGTCCACTGTGTCGAGCATCACACTCCGTCTTGCAACTGGTTAGTGACTCATCTTCGATTAAAGTGGCTTTAGTGAATTCGAGATTGCTGGGAAACAAGACGTTTATTTTAAATGACTTAATAAACACTGGCAATCTAGACTTTCTATTTGTGACTGAGTATTTGTGACTTGGCTCTCTGTTGGAGATAGTAGTCCTTTTTCTGATCTCACCCCTCTTAATTATACATTTTTTAATTCTCCCCATTTTTCTGGCCGGGGCGAAGGACAGGCAGTTTCTGTTGTCGAATAATAGAAACGGACACTTTCACAAGTTTTGAAGTTCAACTTTTTTCATTGGACCACATGAACTCATTGGTGGTGGCAGTGGTTCCACCAAAAAAAAAAACTTTATTCAAAACTTTATTACTGAGTTCTCTGAATTTTTTTAAAGGGGTCATCGGATGCCCATTTTCCACAAGTTGATATGATTCTTTAGGGTCTTAATGAAAAGTCTATAACATACTTTGGTTAAAATTTCCCAATGGTAGTGTAAAAAACACCTTTTTTACCCTGTCAAAATCAGCTCTGTTTTCAGCAAGCCATTCTAGTCCATGGTGCTTTAAATGCTAATGTGCTCTGCTCACCCCACCCCTCTCTTCCGTGGAAGAGGAAAGGCGATTTGCAAATAATCATAAAAATATAAAGTGTGGGATTTACTTCTTCTGGAGGTGCAGCTGGATTACGAACAGTGGGTACTGATCCATCCTTGAATTTTAACTTTTTAGCAAAACCTGCCTTGAATCGTTCCTCGTTCAGAAAGCAGTCTAGAGTAAAATGATTCGCGCAGATATAAACACATTTAGGTAGATCGGGGGGCGCACTCCCTTAAAAAACAAAAGTAATCCACTGCATCTTCAGCGGCTCAGATGTCTGGAGTAAATGATGATTGCTATATTCATTATTACATCCAACAACAAAACACCTCAATCGCTTAATCGGAGACATTCTTGTCTTCCCCGCACCGGATTCGACACAATGGTAGACAGCTCACTCAGGGCGGGTCTAAGGTAAGATGGCCTTGTCAATCAACTATTGTGGGAGGGGCCTATG
>NW_015558618.1:921859-931422 GCF_001515605.1 Sinocyclocheilus anshuiensis | reverse complement strand
TGTGTTTAATTGGGGTTGGAGCTAAACTCTGCAGGACACCGGCCCTCCAGGACCGAGTTCGGGCACCCCTGCACTAGTGTCAATCAACTATCATAGGAGGGGCCTGTGCAGAACTATGTCATTCTGACAGGAATCTCAGAACAGCCTGATTTGAGAAAGGGGATTTTAAAATAGTTAAAAAAAAACAAACATTATAAATGTGAAATTTAGCTCTTTGTGTATGTGAATCTAACCTGCACTGCATGAAGAGGAAGAAACAAATGTCTCATGTAGAAAAACATTGTTATGTTCTGAATGAACATATAGGACTAGTTCATTTTTATTCTTATATTATTTAGAAATATATTCTGCTCTTCTATTAGTACCAACTCTTGTTGTGTTTCCCTTTTCATATGAAAATAATTAAAAACTATAGATTTACTGATTGAAGCAACATTATACTATAGGTCTTGACGGTCAATACTCAACAACAGTAGGTTAAAATTAATTACCAGGGGGCGCCAGGTCATCTCAAAACCAACGTGTGCAAAGTGTGATGCTACTCAATTAACCCACATTAATGTTTCTCCTCGCTTAACTAACTTGTGTTTGTTCAGATATGAATTTGTATTGTAGTTACCAGATCTACTATGGAAAATTGCTGAGCTAAATGCAATGAAGACTTCACTACAGTGAAAAGGTGAATACTCATAAATATTCATTAGGTCGTACTAATTAACTGACCAGTCACGTTCCATAGACTAAAATTACAGGCCCAAGACTTCACCTTGGCATTATTTATAGACTCTTCTCTGCGGATGAGTGATTTAGTTGTATGTTATTTGGCATTGAGAAAAATTATGCTGGATTTACATTGCTCAGATATGTTTACACCAATAAATAGATCAAACTTTGTTGTAGAGATCTCTTATACTGCTACATGGGAGATTTAACATCAAGACATGGTAAATAACTTAAACCAGGGTAAGTAAGCTATTTTCTTTAAATGTGCGAGACTTCCTATTCATTAGACAGTAAATAAGAGTGGTAAAGTGGTAGGCTAGCGTTAGTCTCATACTCATGTCATGCTCGTGATCATTACTCAAAAGGCCAGCAGAGGGAGCCAGTATATTTTAGATTATTATCTTTCAATACCAGAGTCCACCATAACCTTGTATATAAATAATGGAGGAACAGTTGATGCATTGTGGCTTATATAGTTTTAATATAAAAACAATAAATTATGTACAACTAGTACATGTTAATGTGTGTATCCTTTGATTGGAAAACATTGAAAAATATGTTAGTGTCTTTAACTCTCATAAAGGGAAAGTTACCCTAAAAAGAAAACATCATTATTGACTTACTCAGATGTCGTTTCACACCCCTTTTTTCTGTCATTTGGTAGAATCTGGACAGGTCATGCAATTGAGGGTAGCAAGCTTCAAAAAAAAACAAAAAAAAGAGACAATGCCACCTTAAATGTATCATAAACATGGCATAATGACACATAATGTTGTCCAATAGTTGTGTGACAAACAGACTGAAATGTCACCATAGTGAGATATTAACCATGGCAACTGAAGCTGAAGCGTCAGCTTATTAAAGGAAATAATCATTCATGAATCAGACTTTGCTATACTTATATTTGAGATTGGAATGTAACAAATTGTATGCAACATTTTCTGAAACATTTACAGTGCTTTTGTATTATTTTTTTTTTTTTAGACTTTAAGTCACAGTCTAATCGCTGTGCCAGGTCACTGCTGTTAAACAGCATATGTAGCTATAGGATAAGTTCCCATGATCAGGTGCTTTAGTTGTTTTGATGTAAGGCAAACGGTATAAATACCTCTAGAACTAGTAATTATTTAAATGGCAAAAGGGATGCATAATTGGCCTCTAAAGCTAATGAATGAGCAAAGGTGTTGCAGTAGAATGTAATTCTTTTAAATTAATGAATGAATATATAAAAAATATAAATGTTACTATATCATATTTTAGAGAATTCTATCATAAAACACATCAAATGGCTATACTATTATACTCTAATGTAATGTAGTAAATAAATTATTTAAAACACCGTAGCATTTATTTAATTTTAAATTTGTATTAACTTTTTAAATGTTGTCATTTTATGTTGTCATTCCCTTTAAAGGGTTTAAAGGGTTGCTAAATTTCCAAATGTCATATAAAATGAAGACAATAACTCCAGAATGTGATATCTCCGGATTTTGATCATATACAGCAGTTATAATAAATAAAAATATATATCAATATATATATATTAAAATAAAATAAAATTCCATCATAAATAAGTCCCTCGGGATGCCCTGCCTGACGATAAAGAGTGTTATGTATAGGCCTAATGACAACCCTGGAATAATTAATTACTGGATGACTAAAAGGTTTTTTGTTTTTTTTTAAATCAACCATATCTGCAATGAAGTGTCATAAATTCACCCATTTGGCCCGTCATCCCTCAATATATTTACATAGATGAGTGTAGCACTAATCTAATAGGAGCACACAGTTATTGAGGCATTGGTCTGGATTCATCTGTCAGATACGGCACAGTTCACGCGGAGTCCTTATGAGAGCGTGTTTCTAATTGTGTGGGTGCAGAAGAGGCCAGCAGGTGCCTGGTCTCAGATCAGATTTGAGGCTCTGACAGCTGCTCGAGTCCCCCAGATGGCACAGAGGCAAAGCCTCTCATTAAGGAAAGTAACTGCATGTGTGCATAAGAGCGAGAAAGAGAAATAAAAAAGTGACAACACATTCATTAAGAGTCTCGTTGATTCAGGTGTCAATTAGAAATCGTCTGCAAGGACGAGTCATGGTTTGTATTGGCAGGTTGAAGGCTGTGATCCTTAAATGGCTCTATATGACAGTTCAATTCCTCATTCAAATTGAGAAATAATGAAAAGTTACAAGTAGTATAAAGGCAAATATCTAGCAGCAGGTCAGATCAGAACCTGGCACTTTACTGTGGACAACAACTTTTGTGATTGGAAATGTCCATTGATTACAATATTATTAGGAGCTTCACAAAGTTGTGTTGCATGCATCATTTATCCTAAGGTTATTTTTTTGTCTTAGGACATTTTAAGACATGATGCGTTGGATAGGCATAGGCTAGTAGTTTTCAAATGGCAGGTTCCAATCACTAAAAAAAAAAAGAAGAAGAAGACGAAAATCAGTGTTAAATACAAATAATATAAGAGAGCAAAGTAAACTTTTAAGAGGAAAAACACCTTGGCAACAATATGGTTTTATTAGTTACTTGATTCTGATTGGTCAGATGCAGCATTCAGTGGTCGTCCATGGCAACGCTGTATCGCTCATCAGGTTAACTGAAGCTGTGTCCCAATTCAGAGTCTGCATCCTTACAAGGATGTGGACTTTAAAGGCCACACCTTTGAGGGCCAAACTGAGCGTTGTTAAGTGGGACGGTCTAGCTTCCAGCGGCCTGCTCCTGTGTGCTGATAATGAGTGGCAGTAACACTTGTTCACAACCTGTCCAAATATGTTCACAATGGACCATTTATGTACATATTAAATAGTATAAACTATCTACAAAATTGCGACTTAGAAAGGTATAAGTAATTTAAACGCTTTAAAGTGTTTTTGTAAGATTATATATTTAAGTTTAAATCGAATATTTACATTGAAAAGTGTGATCTGGAATTCTCTCTCTCTCTCTCTTTCTCTCTCGTTACCCGTGTGCTATGAATATTGGACTAATTTTTATAAAGAAAAAAAAAATAAAAGAAAAAAAAAAAAATAAATATATATATATATATATAGGTTTACTTGACTATTCATACTTTCTTTTTTTTTTTTTGAAAAATCATGTTAAAATGTTTTGAACATTTATTTGTCTACCCTGTTGAAAGAAAAGAAAAAAACTCCTAAAATCAGCCTATCCTACTTTTCTGGTCATACTCAACAAAAACCTATGCATTTTTTTTTTATATATATATTTTGTCTAAAGGTTTGTCTAAAATAAACTCTTCCATTTCATGTTCCATGCTTATTAGTTCATATGTCGTGCTTTACAGGGTTAATACATGTTAAGGTTTAAGCTTTTGCTTATTTAGTATGGTAAACATCTTTGCCAAATCACACCAAATCACTCCCGTGGAACACAACATAGTATTTTTGTTGATTATATCAGTAATTATCTATTTTAGTTATTATCTCCATATTTTCCCTCCATTTTTCTTCCACATTTTCTTTTTAGTCAATTACATTTTTGTTAAACCAAATTGAAAGTGCCTTGAAAATATTACTCACTCATAGCCTTAAAATAGTCTGATGCATTTCCTGAATGTGACTCTTGTCTCCTGAAGTGCTAATTTATCTGGTGCTCTTCATTATCTGTGAAGAACTGTTGAATATGTCACAGGTTTCCTGCATGACAGGAGCGGAGAACAGCAGGTCACCACATTAAGGGCCACAGTCTCGCAGTGAACGTGATAATGGGGGAAACCTTTCAACATACAGTCCAGAAGAATCTATAAATACATCCTCTAGAAAGTCTGCAACTGCATGGACATGAGTTTGTAAAAGACAAAGCATTTCACAACCCACCGTATGACAAAGATCATGTACAATAGAATTTGTTGGGAGCAAACATGCAAAAGAAATAAGAACAATAAAATGTGAAAAATGGTCTATTGTATGTTGCATTAATAAAAATAAATATTTAAAAAACATGATTTTTTTCTGATTTAAATGTATATTACAAGTTGTATTTTAATGAATTAATAATAATAATGGTCATGATATGCTGGTTGGCTGCCAATGCCTCAGATGAAAATAAATAATGATTATTAAAACATATTGTAATATATATATATATATATATATATCGAGACATGGTCTATTGTATGTTGCATTAAAGAAAATAAATATTTAAAGAACATGATTTTTGTGATTTATATGTATATTACAAGTTGTATTTTTAACAAATTAATAATAATAATGGTCATGATATGCTGGTTGGCTGCCAATGCCTCGGGTGAAAATAAATTATGATTATTAAAATATATTGTAATATACTGTATATATATATATAAAACATCCCAACATAACTACAGAAATAGCCAGAGAAAACAATCCCAATCAGTCCACTAAATTTCAGGCCATACATGCACAAGTATTCCAATGAAAACAGTCTCTACAGTATGTTACATGTGAACAGCACTCAATTTATGTGTTACAGGTCCTGTGTCAAACACTTCCTGTAATACAGGTATACATGCATACTCCTCTGCACTGTCTTATGAAGCGATTCAATCCTCATTGACGCTGGTCATTTTCGTTGATGAGGACTGTATTTAATAGCTTTTCGTACATTCCAGGCAGGAACAAAAATAAACAGATTTTCTTACAACATCATCTCAAGAAAGGGAAAAAAACAGATGCTTATTTAAAGCAGGCCTATGACATCGCAGTAAAGTGCTCCCTTAATGTTTCAGAGAAATGAGAATTGCTCCTGAAAAACAGTACACTGTAAGCTTTTGTAGGTCCGTGCTGGAAAACAAAACATCATACCAGTATACTCTCAATTCCCATTCAACACTGCTTTGTAGTTGTTTTTATCTATGTAAACATGCACTGGTTAGATGGACATATTTGACCATTGTGCCACGTTTTTAAAAATTCTCGTGAAGTTAAAAGAACTTCAGCTTTTAAAAACATACTGCAAGACCTGGACCTTTTTAACGCAAAGACATGTGTGTTCTGTGTGAACGGGCGGCATTTAATTCAGGATAGAGTTTGGGAGTTTTTCAAATTTAATGCTGATCACAAAGCTTTTGGGTTTTGTACAAGCAATTTTTCAAAGACATATCTGTTGATTTTCTGAACGTGAGATGTTTAAGTTAGAATCCACTCACCGCTCAAAACGCTGAGTTGCCAAAAATTTTCAAAAAACCCCCCCCCCCCCCCGTTTCAGTTCAATATGAGCCACATTAAGTGCAGCGAAAAGTTTTGCATATAGTGCAAGAATGCTACATTTGGACTTATACGTGTGTTGTGGAGAAACATTTATATGGCCAAATTAAATCTGATACTCAAATGGATAGCAATGCAATCATCAAAATACCTCAAAAAAGGTTCAAAATCTGTCACTGGGGGCGGCACCTTTTCAAAAAGTACACCTTTGTACCTTATTTACTCTTAAAGGCAGGGGCGGACTTAACCAATAAGCGAGGCCCGTTTAGGGCCCCAGGGAATCAAGGGGCCCCATCTGATATTGGCGAAACATGTTTGGCGAATGCTCCAGTGTGTATTTGTGTTCTGGAGAGCGTCAAATGTTTATATTTACAGCGTGTTTTGCAGCGTTGAGCAATGTAACCAATCGCAGACATATCTGTTGATTTTCTGAAGTTAGAATCCACTCACCGCTAAAAACGCTGACAATTTATGTGTTACAGGTCCTGTGTCAAACACTTCCTGTAATACAGGTATACATGCATACTCCTCTGCACTGTCTTATGAAGCGATTCAATCCTCATTGACGCTGGTCATTTTCGTTGATGAGGACTGTATTTAATAGCTTTTCGTACATTCCAGGCAGGAACAAAAATAAACAGATTTTCTTACAACATCATCTCAAGAAAGGGAAAAAAACAGATGCTTATTTAAAGCAGGCCTATGACATCGCAGTAAAGTGCTCCCTTAATGTTTCAGAGAAATGAGAATTGCTCCTGAAAAACAGTACACTGTAAGCTTTTGTAGGTCCGTGCTGGAAAACAAAACATCATACCAGTATACTCTCAATTCCCATTCAACACTGCTTTGTAGTTGTTTTTATCTATGTAAACATGCACTGGTTAGATGGACATATTTGACCATTGTGCCACGTTTTTAAAAATTCTCGTGAAGTTAAAAGAACTTCAGCTTTTAAAAACATACTGCAAGACCTGGACCTTTTTAACGCAAAGACATGTGTGTTCTGTGTGAACGGGCGGCATTTAATTCAGGATAGAGTTTGGGAGTTTTTCAAATTTAATGCTGATCACAAAGCTTTTGGGTTTTGTACAAGCAATTTTTCAAAGACATATCTGTTGATTTTCTGAACGTGAGATGTTTAAGTTAGAATCCACTCACCGCTCAAAACGCTGAGTTGCCGCGCACTCGAATAAATGCACAAATGCGATGACTGGAGATTTTCACAAAATAATAGATTACATTTTCGATTTGTTTCTCGGCAAACCGTACCGCATGACTTCAGACCACTTGGAATACGGAATGAGTTTCATGGGATAATCTTAAGACATTTGAATCCTTTATGTATAAAGACTGAAAAAGGTTACAATTCATTAAATGGACAAGTGCAAGCATTTTTATTTTTTTTATTTTATATATATAATATGTATATATATATATATATATATATATATCAGTGGCATTCCGTCCATAAGTTGCGAATGCGCCGCATAACCAGGCCGTCTGAGAAAATGAGTTCACGGGATAATTAATATTATAAGTTGATCCCTGGTCATTTGAGATGTAACTTAAGGTGAGTACAGCTCGTTCAGAGCAAAACAATGCAAGGTCTGCTCCGTGCAGTTTGATGAGAGCATGTGTTAGAACATATGGTACGACAGAACGGCTCAATTAACCCGTCTAAAAACAACGCTACTTCTGCACACTCAGACCGCATCACAATCCAGTCCTGTGGTGTTTTCCATCTTAATGTGTCATTTGACAGATGCTTTCATTCAAAGTGTGTTACAGTCAGTTCTCAGCTGCTTATAGTCAGAGATCAGCCATGATGGGGAACTGAACCAAATCTGCCCTGACTCACCTGCTTAGTGTTTACCCTTCGACAGAGTCGGTATATCAGCTGTAACCTACCAGGCAAGCTGAGGACTTTTCCTACCAACAACGAAAAGTTCCTGTTTTGTCGGAGCGTAACAGAGCCTGTGACCTTCAGCTATACTCTATACTCAACTATACTCAAAAGCATGACATTCACATGATGCTCCTGAAGGTCAGAGTTAATGAGTTAATGCTAACATCATTCTTGAGGTGAAGCCAACATATTCAGTCACAGCAATAAATGTAGGGCTAATGTAACTGTCATCAGAAACGCAAAGGTCTTCACCAAAAAATGCCAAAATAAAAGTTCAATTTAACTTGAAATTATGATGGAAAGATACTACTATTGTATAATAAAATATAATTCTCAAAAAACTAATAACTATAATAATAAAACAGTTGTTTAGCACTTTGTCAGAAAAAGGTGGAATTGTTTAATTTTATTTCGATTACATTTAATATCATTAATTAAACTGTTAAAATTGTATTAATGTATTTGATTACAACTGTTTTGGTAATTATTTTGTATTAAACCATAAAATACAGAATCCAGAAAAATTAAAACAGGCAACACAGAATTTCTGAATAAATAAATAAATAAATAAATATAGGGCTCTGTTATTTATAAAAGTTTAGTAAATAATTAAATTGTTAAGAGTTGTATTCATTCTAGACATCTTTATGATTTTCAGCAAAATTAACACAGAAAGCACAGAATTTTTGGGGAAAAAAAGTCAAATGTGTTTGATAGGGCCCTATGAATGCAAGGCATAGTGACACTCCATCAAACAAGAGCAAAGAGACTGACGACAATACGTTTTCCAGCGTTTCGCTTCAGCTGATAACACAGAAGGTCATATTTTCCTCTTATTAGAGAGGTGGCCATGACGTGCCAGAGTAACTGATGGTTGACAGAGGTGCTCGAAGAGAAGCCTTGATCCTCCAAAGCATCATTAAATAAGACCTTGTTCACGGTGCTTCTGTAATAAAGCACTGGTGCCTCACTCGGCCGCAAAGCAGAGCAGTCAGCTTTATTTGGCATATATACCAGTGGCGTTCTGTCCATATAAGCTGCGAATGCGCCGCATACCCAGGCTGTCTGAGAGAATGAGTTCACGGGATATATATGATTATAAGTTGATCCCTTGTCATTTGAGATGTGACTTAAAGCTTAATAAAGTGTTGGGAATAACTTTGTAAAATTATTTATTTGAAAACAACGGTAATTTTCTGTAAATCTACGTCAGTGACGGAAGCTTCCGGGCAAACGGATTCTCCACAGCTTTCTCGTCTCCGCTCTATTGCTGTGACTCGTCCGGATTGTAGCACGTTCTCAGTGTTTTCCTGGTATGCGGATGATTTCATGCGCTAGGTAAGCTGTCCGCAAAGCGCTCGCCCAAGCGGAAAAATGGGCTAGCGGTTGCTGCCAGATCTCAATTTCTGAAAATTACACTGTGCAAAACTAACTCGACTAAATTATATGAAGAAGAAAAAAACTGTACATTTTCATGCTTTCTCAAGCAAAGCAGATTTTGAAAGTCCACTAATAATAATAATAATAATAATTAATTACATGTTTATAGCGCTTTTTCTAAGCGCTCTACATTGTGAGGGGGTATCTCCTCATCCACCACCAGTGTGCAGCATCCACCTGGATGATGCGACGGCAGCCATAGTGCGCCAGAACGCCCACCACACACCAGCTTATTGGTGGAGAGGAGACAGAGTGATGAAGCCAATCAGTAGATATG
>NW_015558618.1:909567-921515 GCF_001515605.1 Sinocyclocheilus anshuiensis | reverse complement strand
CTCTACTCTTTTCGAAAGACATCCTGGGATTTTTGAATGACCACAGAGAGTCAGAACCTCGGTTTAACGTCTCATCCGAAAGAATGGTGCTTTTTGACAGTATAGTGTCCCTGTCACTATACTGGGGCGTTAGGACCCACACAGACCACAGGGTGAGCACTCCCTGCTGGCCTCACTAACAACTCTTCCATCAGCAACCTAGTTATCCCAGGAGGTCTCCCATCCAGGTACTGACCAGCTCAACCCTGCTTAGCTACAGTGGGCAACCAGTCTTGGGTGACAGGGTGATATGGCTGCTGTCTATCTGGTCATAGACAATGTTGAAGATGTTATTGTCAACATGCCTAAGTGGTAAACAAATAAAAAAAGGTTTATAAAAATGTATATAAAATTTTAAATAACAACAAACATCAGGGAAAAAAAAAAGAAACAATACCTTTGTTTTCCGTATACTTCTGTCGCTTACACTTAAAGTCCTTCTCTGATTTTATTATTGTTTGCAACGTTAGATGGCAATATTTTAAAGATATTATTTATTTTATTATAATTTTTTTTTGGTTTTGGTATTTTGCATGGTCTATTATTGGAGTAGTGTCACAAGGGTGGGAGTTTTAACTCCTATTCACTGGGAATAAAAAAATACATTAATAAATAAATAGCCTAAATAAAATTTAAAAAAATACAAAAATCATTCAGTCCATGCAGAGACATATTGAGCGGGGGAATCCCCCATCTCCCCACCCTCGGAATATTACGTATCATAACGTAACTACGTGTAAAAGTTATTTGGCGGCTTTTACTTGGAAAAGCAGCTGTTTTCTAGCATTTGCATAACTATGGATAAACCTGAAATGATAGAAAAAGGATTGGAGATGAATTTCATTTACAAATAAGGTAGGAATGTGCATACTTTTAAATCGACACCTGCCACGGTGTTTTCCTCTTTGAGTGTGTCCTAAAAACGATGAGGAGAGGAGAGGAGAGGAGGACGGGGGCTTAATTTTAGCACTCAGAATACCCGGCCGAAAAAAGTAAGGTAATATGGCTTTAGAATATAATCAGGTTGACTAATTATTTACTGAATTTATCCAATCGACAAGTTCTGAAGGGGTAAATAAACTATAAACTATAGAGCGAGCAAAATAAGGGTTAGGCATAAAAGAGCACATAGTTATTGTGTTGGGGCCCCATACCTGGAATTTGCTTAGGGCCCCCAAATCACTAAGTCCGCCCCTGCCTAAAGGGTGCACCTTGGTACCTTAAAGTATATATCAGTACCTAAAGTGTACATATTTATATCTTTTAAAAAAGGCAACGTCCAAGTGACAACTTCTGTAACTTTTTTCTGAGCGTCTACATGAAGTGTACTGTAAATATGCCCTAGTTCTTCAGAAGTGTTAGCTTTGGACAGCAGTGATGATGTTTACTTTACTGTCAGATTTCTCTCTATGGAATATGCAAAAAAGCTTGAACCTCCTTTGTGTACTTTTCCAGATAAACACACAGGGCAAATATCCTCTGTGCTAATTCGGTAGATCCAAGCTTTTGATCAGATATTACATGCACAGTGGCATCCCTGCCTGTAAAAAGGTATTGATGTCACTGACTTCGCAAATGACAAAGAACTGATGAACAGATGAACAGATTGAATAGCGTAGGGTTGCTACTGAAAAAGGTAATTAATTTGAAGGCATTGAAATGGACGAATGCAATTACTGTCGCAACTGTGCCTGGTTTAGAGAAACATCCAATTCTTCCGACATCAATGGCTCCCAAGATGATATGGACCCTCTTTGGGGAAACTGCAGCAGTGTAAACACTGACACTTTTGATTTGAGTAATTCCGGTTGTAACGTTTTGTTGTTTTTACAAACAAAATGAGGCAGTTATACTCAGTGTTAAGTATGAAACAGTTTTGTAATACGAAGTATGTTGCATTAAAATATCCTATAATGCTAGATTTAGAAAAAATTCCCCACATTGGACTGATTTCTGTAATGAAAGTGTGCCAAGCCTCTGTCTATTAAAATCATTTGATGATATGCATAGTTAAACTGGTTTTAATGATCTCACTGGCATTTACATGGAATCATTTGGGATAAAGGTTTATCAAACCTGGTTGTTGTCTTTCTGTAAAAGCAGCATTATTTCCAACGATTATCTTGAGGGCAGGATATTTATCAATGTAGCATACGGTGTGTAAAAATCCTATCATTTATTTTAAAATTGACTTAAACAGTGAAAACATAGAATAAAAAAAAAATAATAATAACAGTAGTGTGTATCAATTCAACCTAAGAAAATCAACAGATTTAAATCTGGGGGGAAAAAACATTATTTAGAGTTTTATAATTAGGTGGATAAACACACACACATAGAAAGAATAAAGATAATGACATCTGGGGGGAAAGGAAAAGTGATTTTTTAATAATATGGTATATGGTGTATAAAAATCAGATAACGTATTAAAAAAAAAGAAGAAGAAATAAAGCAATTATACTGTGTGCAACACAAATTAATTAAACTGAAATCAACTGAAAAAAACATGAATACATTAAAAAAAAAAAGGATTTTAAAACTAGGTCGATAAACACAAATATACAGAATAAAATGCATTAATGACAAATCTGGGGGGAAAAAACATTATTTAGAGTTTTATAATTAGGTGGATAAACACACACACATAGAAAGAATAAAGATAATGACATCTGGGGGGAAAGGAAAAGTGATTTTTTAATAATATGGTATATGGTGTATAAAAATCAGATAACGTATTAAAAAAAAAGAAGAAGAAATAAAGCAATTATACTGTGTGCAACACAAATTAATTAAACTGAAATCAACTGAAAAAAACATGAATACATTAAAAAAAAAAGGATTTTAAAACTAGGTCGATAAACACAAATATACAGAATAAAATGCATTAATGAAATGAGAAAGGACAGTGAATTATTAATGTAGTATATGGTGAAAAAATAGGATTTGTTTTTAATAAATAGAAAAATGTACTTAAATCATGAAAATGTTAAATTAAAAAAGCAATAATATTGTGTACAGTAAATACGAATCGATCAATCAATTCCACTTAAATTGGAAACTTAAAAAATGATTTTGAATTTTAAAATAGACAGAATAAAATGCATTAATGACATCTGGGGGATGAAAAGACTGTAATGCTTTGATGCTCTATGCCTTATGATGCTCTCAAAGCCTTATGGGTTGGCAAAAATACATCTGGGGTAATGAACGCCCCATACACAGTCACAGGGCTAAATGCTCATGGTTATTATACCCAGCCAGCACTGTAATGTGCTCAATTACACAAGCTCCTCCATTCAGCCCTGTACTGGCAGAGTACAGATACATCAGGCACTCTTATTTGATTAAAAGCCTCTAGACAAAATTGAATTGGTAAATGAACTACGGTTGAGTGGGTGACACCATTCCGAGCACACTCCAGGCCTCATTTCTGCCCGAGAGGGAGAGAGGACCCATATCGGCTGTGCTGCACTTACACAGGGTCGACCAAAATGGCCACTATGCATTCCTAGAGAAGCGCATGAGCAAGAATAATGCTGATTATTGATGCAAGTTGTGCTTCTACAGTCATTTTAGGCAGGTGTCGTGTGAAACTGTGGGAAAATAGTACATCTCTCATCACACCATTCATGGATAGGAACAAAATTATTCATTTCTCACACATGCATGCTTTCCTAAACCATAATGGATACGGACAGAGAATAGAAATAACATTTTTTCACAAGCAATGCTTAACGTAATAAACCCAAACTGACACAGGCCTGACCTGATACGAAGTGAAAGCGATACGAATCTAAAAACGTCACCGTAAAGCACACACTCTAGTATACCAATGTGGAGTAAGGATGTGGAGTCAAATTTCAGATTAGGGCACACTTGTCCTGGTACACTGAGACAGTCACAGACAGGCACAAGTTGAAACCATAAACATCATCCTCCTCCTGCTCTTCATTCTCTTGTCAACCTGATCCACAAAATAAGAAACAGTCACAGGCCAAGATATAGATATTTTTAAACAAAACAAACAAAAAAAGCTGCCCTTGGGTCAGATTCTTGGATCACACTGTCCTTCTGAGGACAAAAACAATTGGGCAGAAAATGTAAATGGCACAAACAGAAACACCACTGTACCTCAAAGTCTCTTGGAGAGTTCAAACACATGGTGACACTGGGAGCTATACCCTAAAAGCTCCGGTACTGTTACCCCATGACTCCAGGGAGAGGACCTGTTGTGTTAAAGCAGGTTTGGGAGCGTGTGCTCAGATCTGTGTGTGGTGTGTGTGTCCTGGCGGTGTGTACGGAGGTGGCGCTGGATTGGGTTTGATTCCCCGGCTCTTCATGTAAGAAATGAACTGGTCGGGAATCTCAGCCAGAACGTCTTTGGCCAGTCGTGCCATACTCAACACGTGGTTCCCTGTCCGGTCCATGTAATCCCGGAATGGCACAAACTGTGAGGGGCAGGAAGCAACATGCACATTTATTAATCTGTCCACTTATATAGGGGTTCTTAACTTTTTGACTCAAAGGCCTCACGTTGTCCAATACAATATTCAAGGGCCCCCAATATAAGGAAAGACTTTTTACTATGCTGATCTAGTGCTCAGTTATTGTTGCTACTCAATTATTGATTTAAATATTATGATCTTTCTTATTATTATGAGTGTTGAAAACAGTTTTTGTTGCTTATTATATATATTTTTATGGAAACTGTGATACATTTTTTTGATGAACTGAATGTTCAAAAGAACAACATTTACATGAAATCTTCTAACTAAATGTCTTGACTGTCACTCTCGATCAATTTAATTTACCCTTGCTGAATAAACGTATACATTTTCTTTAAAAAGTACATATATATATATATATATATAATGGTAGTGTATCATGGTTTCCACAAAAATATTAGGCCGCAACATTTTCAAAATTGATAAGAAATGACTCTTGAGCACTAAATCAGAATTTTTGTATGATTTTCTTTGGGATCATGTAACACTGAAGACTTGAGTAATGGCTGCTGAAAATTTAAATTGCAATAATATTTCAGATACTACAACTTTTACTATACTTTTAATCAAATAAATGCAGTCTTGGTGGGCATAAGAGGCTAAAGGGGTGGTTGATTGCGATTTCACTTTTTTAACGTTAGTTAGTGTGTAATGTTGCTGTTTGAGCATAAACAATATCTGCAAAGTTACGAAGCTGAACGTTCAATGCAAACGGAGACATCAGTCTTTTAAAATTCTGGCAGTTTAATGCCTACAAAAACGGCTGGTATGGACTACAATAAGTTACTTCCCGGGTTCGTGACGTCACAAACCCAGATAAACCCTGCCCCCGGGAAAAGGCAGCAAAGGGGGCGAGGCCATGCTGCGCTGCTTTAGAGAAGAGGAAGAGAAAACTACAGGTGCACGTAAAAATCTATTCATATATGAATAGCAATTCTGTCTTCTAATGATTTTAATGGATTCACAAGTTTCAAAATCAATGTTCTAAAGCAGCGGTTCTCAATACTGTTCCTCGCGTCCGCTGCTCTCTCTCTCTCTCTCTCTCTCTCATTCAGCTCAGCTCCAACAATGAACTGTTCCAATTATACACTTATTTTCACATAGCTATGAGAAGCGTTAAACATGAATGCGTGTGCAAGGTGAGGGGCGGGACTTTTAGACGCGCACTAGAGGCGGTTTAGCCAATCACTGGGCTAGCTAACCAATCAGAGCCCATAGCCTATTTCTGAGGCAGGGGCTTCATAAAAGCAGGAAATAATCAGCGCGTTTATCAGATAAGGGACAGAGCGGTGTGAAATAAAGGTAAATTATGTGAAAAATAATGTTGTTGTTTTTTTAAATGAAGCATTAACACATTAGACTGCACCCCATAAACACAATCAAGCCTAGAAAAAAAACAGTGAACCACCCCTTTAAAAAATCTTACATATTCCAAACTCTTGACTGGCAGTGTATATTTGCTTATGCCTGTGTTACTTTAAGACGATAACTAAAACCATTTATTAATACACTACAGCATTATTTAAATAAATGCATTTTAAGTGATTTTGCGGCACTTGTAAGTCCACCTTCCATTCCACGGTTATTCATCCATCCCTCAATTTTTGCACCATCACCAATCCCTCTCATTTATTCATCCCTCCATTCATCCCACATTTTTTTTCATCTTCAAACCAATCATGGGAAAGAAGGTGCTTTGATGATATAAATATGAATGAATACCTTCCTTGCCCAATTCAATCAACTATCCCCAATTTATTCATCCACCCATCAATAAAATCCTTCCCCATCCAACCGCCATCCAGCCATTATTCCAACCCACATCCATCCATCCATCCATTCTTGGCTTTTCATTCATCCATCCACCCAATGCATTCTTCCCCATCCATCCTCTATTCATTCATCTATCCATCCCTCCATTCTTGGACTTTCATCCATCCATCCACCCAATGCATACTTCCTCATCCATCCATTCTTGGCCTTTCATTCATCTATGCATCCAACCATGCATTATTCCCCATCCATCCTCCATTTATTCATCCATCCCTCCAATAATACATCCACTCCATATCAATTCATCCATCCATCTATGCATTAAGTCAGTCACTGATCCATTAATTCAAGCATCTATTCATTCATCCTTCTCCCGTTCATCCATCCACAAATCCATTCATTTATGGGAAAGACAACAACATCCCAAAATATTCTTATCATTTCTTCCTGAATAAAATAAATGAAACAGTGCCTCAAGAGTGAATTCTATTCACTTTGCTCACAGTCTTTGACTCTGTAGCCTGAGATATTCTTATTACTACTAATGACAGGTTGCATTCATAGGGGACTTGCATAATGAATTGCTTTATAATAATGTGGGTTATGGTGTGGAGCTGTTACACGAAGGCTCGATTCCACAGTGACTGAATAGGTAATTAAAATTCCCATGCTTAATGGATTTGATTATTGAAAGAAAGAGACAAGGGGTGACAAGTCACATCTATTTAAAACCTGTAAGTTAACATAACATACTTGTGGTTTAAACAATCTTTGAAATAGCATTACTTGTAATTTTTTTTTTTTTAAGTAGACTACTACTAATGTCACCTGGACAATGTCTCGCTCTGCTAATTTTCCTCTTGAGGAAATCCTGATGTCATCACCATCCAACTCAACCATAGCTGTGGGAAAAGACAAGAAGTACAAGTAAATCACTGGACATTTATTTGAAGAACGAAATATTACACTTCATTTTTATTTTCATGAATACAGTTTTGAAATGATATGAGGGTGTGTAAATAATGACAACATCGTTTGAACTACTTTTATTGTATGCGTAGTTATGAATTCATTTGAAAAAGTCATTTTGGGTGTCTCAAAACTACTAGGGCCATCATTTTCTTCATCTTCATGTACTGCTTTGACCCCAGCTGATTGTAATTGGTCTCTGTAACTGTAATGCACAGAGCGAAATTCCAATACAGTCTTCTCAAACAACAGGCCTTCTCCACATGACCTGCTCACCTCATCCGACAGGAGTTCATCTTCCACCTCTGTGCTCATGAGGTATGTTGTTATTCTTGGAGGAAGCTCTATTTCAATATTGATCAATGTCTCTCTCGACTTCCCAAGTGGTCTGACAGATCACTACATGCCCTGACATGATAGTATGTGCTTAAAACCAATGCAGTACAGCTGATAATTACATCTCGTTCTGTGATTAGCCCAAACCGGGTCTCTTTAAATGATTACCTGTACTGCAAACACAGCTCTCACTGAGAAAAACAGCCTTGTTAATTGCTATCAAAGCACTTGTTTGACTAATTGCTATAAACAGCTTCAGGGGCACTCAGTAGGGTTTAAGGGTATGTGATAACACTTTACTTAAAGCCTTTATGTATAATGTATTATAAAGGTATATATAATGTACATTGCAATGCATTATATCTTTTCATAAATAATTGTGACCAAAGTTGAAATACATTATAATATTTGAAGGTTTGTTTTTCGTGTTTTGTGCATTATACTTTCTAAAGGTGTAACAATTAATAGATAAGTAATGTATTATTCATGAGATCAATGCATTATTAGGTGCATTACAAGGCATAATTAATGCATTAAAAATACTTTTATAAAGCATTATATGTGGCTTTTAAGTTAAGTGTTACCAGGTATGCTTACATGACAATGATTGTACTAAAAACGGAAAAGACTGAACATGTAATACACATATGCATGACTTGTTTTCATAGTTTGCAGAGAGATGATAACGGTGTTGTGCACTTTGTACTTTGAAACCCGTTTTCAAAAGTTAGCATTTTCAGGCCCCCAAAATGCTGCTGTTGTGTAAAATAAATGACCAAAATGCATAAAAGGTTTTTTAGCTGAAAATGGTGTTATGTAAACACCAAGTAAAATGAAAGAATTGAGTTGTTTATATATTTTAACATTTATATATTAACTGATAATGTTGATTTTATTCTATAAAGTAAAAGCTGGAGCTCTCCAATAATTAAAAAACGAATTGAATAAATTACAATATTGTGATTAATTAACGAGATTAATTAAAATGAAAATAATGCAAAGACATCTTATTACTGTGGCAGATGAGTAAAATTAATTTATTGTGAATTAAAAGGGGAAGAAAAAGAATGATTGATACCGACCGACCTGTGTATTTAATATTAATGTTTGTTTTGTTTTTTATATATATTGACCTGATTTGACCCATTCATTAATCGTTCCTTGGCTTAGGATGGTTAGGGATGCTGGGCCAGGTTTATTGTTTTGAATGTTTTTGGTATGTCTTTTTTTGGGGCTTTGTTTTGTTTGTATATCTGAGGATTTGTTTTGTTGTTATGCCACTACAATTTATCTTTACTGTATTTTTTTGGTTTGTTTAACCCTTAATTTACTCCCTAGCTTTAAATTTATATCTCTGCTTTCTTTGCATGTAAAGTGGATAATACTAAAGGTTTAAAAATTGTTCATTTAAACATAAGAAGTCTTTTGCCTAAAATAGACATACTACGTGCTTGGGTAGCCCAATATAATCCGAATATTACACTGTCAGAGACGTGGCTGAGTAGTAAGATTTCCTATAGGGAAATTACCAACCCGGTTGGAAATTACACTTGCATGATATCGGAATTAATTATACCCTCAATCGAACCTAGATATTTTGAACGTCTGTTTGTTAACTTTACATCAGAATAAATATTTAACTATTGGAAGTATATATAGACCTCCCTCTGCACCTGCTAAATCATTCAATTGTTTGTTTTCTACTATTGACTCTATTTTATTTAAAAAATAAATGATTATTTAAGGGAACTTTAAAATTGTCACTAAAGATAAAAATAATTTAAAAAAAAAAAGTAATTTAAAACAATGACTGGATTCTTGTTACTCATCCTGATAGATTTGTTAAAGTAGGTATCTTGTCTGATTGCTTTAGTGATCACTCATTTGTTTTTTTGTATATGGAAATTAAAATTTTTGAAATCGTAATAAAAAATTAGACAACATAAGAAGATGAATTTAGAGTTATTTATTAAGTATTTTGCTTCCATAAATAGGGATGGATAGCAGTTAATACCCAATGTGCAGGACGCTTGGGATTTTTTTATATTCTGAGTTTACTCGAGTATGTGATAAACATGCTCCTTGGAAAATTTCTAAAGTCAAGGGAAAACATTTACCCTAGATAAATACAGAACGTATAGGTCTTTTTAGACAGAGAATCAAGGCCTGGGCTAAATTCTGTAAGACTAGAACAAATGAAGATTGGGAATCTTATAGGATTTTAAGAAATGTATCAAAGACTATGACTCGTAATGCTAAATCTAATTATTATAAAGATTGTTTATCTAATAACTTTGAAAATCTGAAACAATTTTGGAGTAATATAAAAGTTTTATTAAACACCTCAGATAAATCCATTATTAAGCAAATACGAGATGAAAATACAATAGTTCAGGATTCTTTTTCTATTGCCCAAGTATTTGATAACTTTTTTTCCCACTGTTTGTTCTAATCTAACACCTAATTACTCTTACATTAATAGCTTCAATAAATCTACTTTGTTGGACAGTACTTTTACTTTTACCAAAATAACACCTATAGAAGTCCTGAAGATTATTGAGCAGCTTAATAGTGGTGCCAGACCTGATGGAATTGAGCCTAGATATATTAAACTGGCCTTCCAAACTTCCTTATGTACCCACTGGCTGATCTATTTAATATGTCACTACAGTCTAGTGAGTTACCAGTTATTTGGAAGTACTCCTACATTACTACAATTTATAAAAGAGGGGATATTATTGATAGACAATATTATAGACCAATATCAATAATTTGTGTTATTGCTAAAGTATTTGAAAAATTAATCTATAATCAGTTATCAAAGTATCTTAAAAATAATAATATTTTATCACCATTTCAATCTGGATTTAGGCCTAATTATTCGACAACTAGTGCTCTTCTAAAGCCGACTAATGATGTATACTCAGCATTAAACAGTGGTGACCTTACAGGGGTTATTTTTATCAGTCTCAAGAAGGCCTTTGATCTAGTTGAACATTACCTATTATTAGATAAGTTGTATGCAGCTTTTTTTTTTTTTTTTCAAAATTCTTTATTGTGGTTTAATTATTTTTTACATAAAAGAAAACGATGTGTGGTTATCCAAGGGAAGGGTAAAAAAAAAAAGATGTATTTACTCAAAAAAGAGGTATACCACAAGGCTCAATATTGGGTCCTCTTCTTTTTTATTTTTATTTATGATCTTCGCTTAGTTCTTTCACACTCTGCTGTTCATCTTTATGCAGACAACACAGTCATTTATATTTCAAATACCCACTTAACTCAAATTCAAAATATGCTCCAATCAGATTTTAATGTTTTGCAAGATTGGCTCCATTCTTATAATTTACTACTTAATAAAGATAAATCTCTTACCATGGCCTTTGCTACAAAGCATATGTTTAAATAAAAATCTAATAATTAAAAAATAATGTGTAATGATGGAACATGCTTGCACAGAGTGGATCAAATTAAATATCTTACAGCTGGATCCTGAATTTTCGTCACATTGACTATCACATTGACTATATATATCGCAAGACTAAATTCGGAACCAGTGTATTGTAACGATCTAAAAATTGTTGAACTTTTAACATGTGAGAACATAACTTGCATTGCAACTTACTGTAAATTACAGTTTTTTTTTTGTCTATGCTGATGTAGTTTATCAGAATACAATTAAAACCAATATTTTGCCTCTTAGTACAGCCTATAATAAATTGTGTAGATTTGTTAATGGATGTTCACTTGATACACACCAGTATATTATGTATGATTTACTTAAATGGTCTCCACTTAATATTAGAAGGCATATTCACTGGTTGCAATTTATTTTCAAATGTATACATTTTAATTATCCTAATTATTTGCATCAGTATTTGATATTATATTCTTCTTCAAATCAATTAAGACATTCTGCATATTATTATTTTTTCTTACTCCTTTAGTTAAGAAAGTGTTTGGGGGGTAAAGCATTTAGGTATTAGGCTCCTGCAGACTGGAATAATCTACCTTTAAATGTACGATTTGGACTTAATTCAAACTTCTTGTAATTGCTGATGATATAACTATGTTTATATCTATAAGTGCTAGGTAAATATTATTATTTCATGTGTTAATATTATAGTGGGGTGTTTGTTGTTTTGTTGTTCTGAATGATGTGATTGTTGTTGTTTGTTTTGTGTTATGTTATCTTATTTTTGTGTATTAGGACCCCCTTGAAAACAAGATGATGCATCTCAAGGGGTTTATCCTAAAGAATACATTTGCATATATATATATATATATTTTTTTTTTTTTTTTTTTTTTTTTTTTTTTTAATAAAAT
>NW_015558618.1:898526-909388 GCF_001515605.1 Sinocyclocheilus anshuiensis | reverse complement strand
CAGAGCTGCCCTGTGGAGGAGGGCGGACCAGTTGCTTGTTTGCTACGGTCCCCCTAAGAGAGGTCTTCCAGCAACTAAACAGACCCTCAGTCGGTGGATAGTGGATGCCATCTCCATCTGTTATGAGTCCTCTGATCTCCCCTCGCCGTTAGGGGTCAAGGCTCACTCGACTCGAAGTGTGGCAGCCTCTAAGGCATTTTTAGCGGGTGTGCCTATGCAGGACATCTGCAACACTGCAGGTTGGTCCACGCCCCTTACCTTTGTCAGGTTCTATGGTCTAGACATGCGAGCCACTCCTGGCTCTTCTGTTCTCTCGTCCTAGCTGTGCAGTCTTCCACACTAGGCAGAGACTTGGAAGTCTGGCGGCGTGGGCATTCTCGTTCCCCTAGCGTTTTCCGACGCAGCTCGAGTTCCTGAAGAGGAACGTCTCAGGTTACGTATGTAACCCTGGTTCCTCGAGGGAACGAGACGCTGCGTCTCGGTGCCATACTTCCGGCATCCCTGCCAGCTCTTGCTTCATTCCTAGAAGCTGACGCTGGCTTCGCTGCACGTGCTTTTATAGCTTCCTGGTCATGACGTCACCCGCCCGTGATGTCCCGCTCAGCTATTGGACTGATTTCACATGTGATTCAGAGCGTGGTCACAGAAGGCGTTCCCCTAGCGTTTTCCGACGCAGCGTCTCGTTCCCTCGAGGTACCAGGGTTACATACGTAACCTGAGACGGTTTTAAGTAAAGTGTTACCATGTATGTTTACATGACAACGATTGCAGTAAATACAGAAAAGACTGAACATGTCATATATATATGCATGACTTGTTTTCATAGTTTACACAGAGATGATATGAAATGTTCAGTTTGAAACCCATTTTCAAAAGTTTGCATTTTCAGGTGCTCAAAATGCTGTTGTTATGTAAATGAATGACCAAAATGCATAAATAAGTTTTTAGCTGAAAATGGTGTTGTGTAAACACCAACTAAGTAAAATTAAAGATTTGAGTTGCCGATTTTAATTTGATAAAACTTCTTGGCATTCAAAAAAAAAAGTTTAAAAATATTTATTTATTACATGATAAAAATATTTATTTATTACATGGTAATATTGATTTTATTCTGTAAAGTAAAAGCTGGAGTTCTCCAGTAAGTAAATAAATACATTATGATATGGTAACTTGATTAAATTAAATGAAAATAATGCAAAATAATTCATATTCATCTTTAATATATCAAATTGACAGCCCTTAAAAAAAACTTACCATCAAATTCAGCCTGTCCAACTCCAACAATAATGATGGACATGGGAAGCTTGGCAGCCTGATGGCAAAACAACATTATTAATGGTCTCAAATCACACATTTACCATTTATGGTAACACTTTATAATAACTTTCATTAATAAATAATTATCAAACATAATATAATGCTTAATGGATCATTAGTTAATATATATTCAAAGAGTTAGAAACGTGAGATAATGTGCTTGTTAATGTTTGCTAATATACTTATTAAACATTAAATAATGTTCAAACAAATCATTATTTCATGCAAGTTAAAATGTTTAGAAATGTCAATAAACTTTCAATTCCATATGATCAAGCACTTATTGAAAATCTACAAATTATTTTAACTGATGTTATAAAATAATTAAAAGCTTGTGTTAATTCACTTTTGCTGCTACAGAGGTGTGATATGGGTAAGGTTAGGGACAGGTTTGGTGGTATGGGTAGGTTTAAGGGTTGGTTAAAGTGTCAACAGTGTACAGGGGTCAATTTGATTACTATAAGGCAGTGGTTCTCAAAGTGTGGGGCGTGCCCACCAGGGGAGGCGCATGAGTATTGCAGGGGGGGCGCGGGCCATCAGCAGAAAAATGTAAAAAATATAAAACCGTAAACAGCCAAAGGAAGTAACTTAGGGAGATGGATCGGTTTGTGAAAGGGAAGAGAAAAGCCATAGATGAAGTCACACAGACCCAGGCAGGTGCTGGTCATTCAAAAGCTAAATGCAGAAAATATGACGAGGCATATCTTGCTCTCGGCTTCACTCACTGTGTCTATACCGGGCGCTACAGTTGTCGCGTCGCGCAGCAACAGCCTACACTGGACGCGACAAAGCGACCATTGCAAATCATTTTAACTTTGAGTCAGTACACCATAAATAGAACAAGGCATCAGTTTTAATGTCTGGGTTTTGTCGTGTTGCGTCCATCTAGTGTAGACAGCGTCACTGATTATAATAAGTTCTACTGTATTTTGCCGCTCGCGTCCGGTGTAGACACGGTGTGTCGTTGGTGAGGAGGAAAGCCTGTGTGTGCCCTATGCCTTAGCGGACAGCATGAAACCCACAAAAAAATAAATAAATACATAAATAAATAACAGAGATAATAATAGTAATAATAACAGTTATTCTCTCTATGCTATTTTTCAATGTTTCAAGTGATGAAAGATGTTTTTTGTTTTCCTGTAGGTTTTTTACATTAAAAAAGCATTAATTTTTCATAATGTTTAGTGAAATTATTTGGTAGTCTAAGGTGGGATGGGGATTCGGGAAAGGGGGGCGCCAGATTTTTTTTTTTATAGGTTTAAAGGGGGGCACGACCAAACAAGTTTGAGAACCACTGCTATAAGGGAACATGGTTCAATCTGTTTATGTTATATTGTTTTGATAAATTAACAAGTATTTTCTTTAAAAAAAAAAAAAAATGTTTTCCCCTGTTTATTTATGATTCAAGGAATATAGTAAACATTAACAAGAACATTGTCTCATATTTCTAGCTATGTGAATATATATTAACTAATGATCTGTTAAGCATTATATAATGTTTGTTAATGATTTAGAAATGAAAGTTATTATAAAGTGTTACCCAATTCATTTATGTATAGCAAAAATCATTACATACATTAATTCAATGAGACATAGATTATAGAGAGAAAGACAGGTAGATAGATAGATAGATAGATAGATAGATAGATAGATAGCTTCCTATTGTGATTCTGTATTGCTTAACATTTTTTGTAAACAAATTGATGGAACAGAACACTCTCGAGGGTTAGAGGGTATTCTAGAGGGTGAGCAGAAGGAGAGGGAGGCGGGGCCAGTATGATCGCCATGACCCCCGCTTCACTAGCAGCCCTCCCGCCGACTCCCCCTCCAGGCACTTTACACTGGACACTTGAGAAAATTACAACCAAAGATTCCTCCTCTCATATACAGCACACTCATTTACCACAAACACCATTTTGTATTGTTTATGTGCCCTGTTAAATCAAAGGCTAGTAGTTTCAGAGTGACTATTTGCTTCAGAGTGACTAGAGGTCTAAATAGCACAGGCCACACAGCACAGCTACTTACACCACAACAGCCAGACAAAATGATAAAATCACATCTGACCCCACTACAACCTTATGCGCAGGGAAAAAAAAAAATCTTTACCAATGGCTGCCAGAAAAGCGGCAGAAAACAAATTAATGTTAATTATCCAGTTAAATGCAAGTTTGCTAACATGGCATAATATATTTATTAAAGGGATAGTTCACCCAAAAATGAAAATTCTGTCATTAATTACTCACCCTCATGTCGTTCCAAACCCGTAAGACCTTCATTCATTTTCAGAACACAAATTAAGATATTTTTGATGAAATCTGAGAGCTCTCTGACCCTGAATAGACAGCAACCTAACTACCATGTTCAAGGCCCAGAAAGGTAGTAATGACCATTGATAAAATAGTCCATGTGACATCAGTGGTTCAACCGTAATGTTATGAAGCTACGAGAATATTATTTGTGCACAAAGAAAACAAAAATAACGACTTTATTCAACACTTTTTTTCTCTTCTGTATTGTGTTTACGAGAGTACCACGACACATGCGTGTGCATTCCTCTGCTTGTAAACAAGGTGCAGCACATCTTGGTTCTACATCAGAACACCGGCTCCTGCGTCAGCAGCATCATCACACACATGCGCCGTTGTACTCTTGTGAACGAGCATCGACTGACACGGAAGAGAAGAAATTGTTATTTTCATTTCACAATATTACTGTTTTTTTCAGTATTTTTGATCAGAAAAGTTTGAAAGATTTAAACGTCTGATGGTAAATTTTAAAATATTTGGAAAGGGTTTAGAAGACTTGCAAGGTTCGACTAATGTTTCTTTAGTAGACATTTGGAATGTATTTGTTTTGAATCATTTTACAGTTCATTTTACAGATCAACTGGCAAGTAAATTTACTTGCTTCATTTTTTTAAATTTAATTTTTACTTGTGGCACTTGCAGAGTGTTTGATTGTTATGTGTAAGTATAAATGAATAAAACCCCACACAAGCATCAATTTCAAGCTCTACTTCCTGTGATTGCAGCCCAAAATAATAATAATTAAAGTCTGCCAGAGCCCAACACAGAACCATAGCATTTTATAAGACTTAAAGGAACAATTCATTCAAAATGAACCCTCATATGCCACGAGTTTTTTGGTGGGACACAAAAGGAGAAATTGGTTGTTGTGTGCTGTAACCAGATGCAATCTACTTGTTTGTATATTTGGGATGGAAAATGAGATTTGATAACTGCATTTGGATGTTATCATATGGCTTTAGAAGACTAGAAATATAGCACACAAGTCATATGGACTACATTAATGATACTTTTATGTTGTTCGCTTTGTCCTTTTGGCGCTTGATAGATGTGTTCACTACAAATTTAAATGGAAAGAGCTTTATGAGCTTTGAACTTTTTTTTCTCCTTTTCTCATTTTCATAGTCAAAATACCATAAAGAAAGTAAATAATTTTTACTTTTTGGGTGAACTATTCCTTCAAAAGGCTGCCGTAAGGTAAATGTAAGCTAAAAAAAAAAGTATAATATATACAGTATATATGTATATTTATAGGGGGAGGTATATATATATCGAATCGGAATTTTCGAATCTTGCCGATATTCGACTGATAGTCGAATCATGTTTTGGGGGCGGGGCAAAATACATTACCAAGAGTCAAGTCAGACATTCGACAGTCAAAATTACTGACGTTAACACACAGGGAAAATGTGTAATGGACGCCTCGCAGATACAAACGGGGTAAATAATGTTTTATGTTTTGATTAAAAGATAGTTAACATTAAACGCCAGCGAAACCCTAATAATTCACAGCATTTTTTACAATAGTGCTCTCATTATAACTTTATGTAGGCCTACATGACAGTAGTTATTAATGTTTTGCATTTCTGTTTTGAGCTGCGCGCGCTGAAGATGACCAGTAGAATGAAGCAGCAGGATTTTAATCAATGGGATTTAACTAATTTATCTCATATAGATTACGCTTCGTTAATTATACAACATAACGTTAATATTACGACTTATAGGCTATCTGCACAAAATTCCCCAAATGCACGAACGTGTCTGTGCGGCTCTGAATTAACTCCTTTTGTGGACGCATTCTTCACGCAACAGTGTGCAGAAACACGGCAACTAAACTATAAAAATGCACAGCGTTTTATTATAATAGTGTTCTCATTGTAATGTTATGTATAGGCTACAGGGGCATAGTTTGGGGGCGAGGTGTGTGGGGGAGGTCATTTAATAGATAATCTGTTAAGGGAAGAGATTTTTCCCTATAGATTTATATTACAACTGTGGCATGTTGTAGCTATTGTTTCTAAATGTGCAGGTGGTTGTTTTTCATAACAAATGATATATAGATTAATAAAAAAAAGTCATTATTGGCCTGGTAATGATTAATAGGCTAGCCTTATTATAACAAATGCTACAGTTAAGAACTATGGTACATTTTCACAAGAGCAAGTACAAGTCAGAATGGAGAGCCATGTGTAAAATGGGTTCTAATGATGAGTGATGGAAAAACCTGGCCTTCACATATTCCAAGAGATGGCATAGATTAAATCATTAAGAGCCTGATGAACTGTTAAGGAGTTGAATTATAACATTCTGTCAAACTATATCCTATGTAAACAAGTAATTGTTAAAGGCTATTACTTTATTGCAGCTTTGTTATCAACCAACTTTTACATGTGTGGATGATAGCACAAAATACCATTTTACAAAAATAAACACATAAGCAAAGCTGGCTAGTAACTGATTACTTGTAATCTGGATTACGTAATCAGATTTCAAAAATTAAGTACTTGTAATTAGATTAAATTATAATTTAAAATACTCTGAATCAGACGGTTACTTTTTTGTTGATTACATGATTAGGCCCACATAATAGTCACTCAATAGCAATAAATTATTCATAATTTATTGATTCTCCCTAATTCTTCATTTTCATCTTTTAAATATTCCTTTCTAAAATAGCCTACTATACAGTCAGAAAGTCTTCTAGTTCTATGTGAAATCAGACATTTGAGCACCCCCATATAGCCAAAATGGCATGAAAACACCCCGCGAATATTCGACTGTGAGATTGGTAGTCGAATCAGGCTCCTCCTATCGAAGCATGGAATCTTTGACTAATCGGGGTCACCCCTAGTTACTTGCTGTGTCTATGTAATTAATTGTGACATTTACTAGCAATTTCTGAGTGGTGTTTCTACACCGAATTTTTCAGTGCATGTACGGTTTGAGAAACATTATGGAAAACTGCAGAGGAAGCCCTATTGGGAAGCCCTAAATATAGCCGACATTTGACGTGTAACTGACGAAGACAATGTACTTTTTACCTCAAACCTTTCTTTGTAAATATATTGCTATATACGCATATGCCAGACTACATGTCTACATCACATCTCTGCTCAAACTGTAATGAGACAGTTTAGCAGCAGGATGCTGTCAGCTGTTGTGGGAAGTGAAGGGATGTTGTCGAAACACCCTTAGATCAAAATGGCCTTCCGTGGGCGAATGTCCATTCCTCTACGACCTGTTTTTAAATGAACAAGGAGGATGAGATGCAAACAGCTGCTTAGAATAACAGCTTTTCTCATGAATGATACATGTGTCTGCCCTACTGAATCAGAGCAAAGGAGAGAAGTAGGTCAGTGTTCCTCTAAGCTTTTCTGTGAGCACTTCACACGCTGTTACGAAACTATCCCAACATATGCATGCCACCCAGGACCACCCAGCAAAACAGTAGGACACCTGGTGTAGGTGGACTTGTTAACAGACCGCCTACATTGAATTTCCAAGCAGCATTATGATGAGATTTGGAGTTGATTTAGTACCTATGAACATTGTTCACCATCATAATGTGCTGGAGAGCAAAATGCAGATTGTATTAGCACTTCAGATACAGCTTTCATCTGTGACACATTTCCCACAACATCGAGCAGCTGGAAAAAAAGATTACTTCAAAACGTACCATTTACAGACACCTTTCACGAATTATTGTGAATGACAATTTCTTTCAAATTCTGCTAAAAGGGATAGTTCACCCAAATATGTCACTATTTACTCATTCTCATGCCAATCCAAATGAGTATTACATCTTTCTTTTGTGGCACATAAAAGGATATTTTACATAGAATGTCCAGGGAGCTTTTTTTCCTCTTCAAACTCCAAAATTGACAAAAAAAGCACCATAAAAATAATACCACCACCCAGTGGGCTGAAAGCATATGATAACTCTGGCTAAAGGAATGATTGAAATTTAAATATATACAATATAGTAGAAAGAAAGTCATAGAGGTGATGCATGTTGGATGAAAGTAAATATATGAGGATGGTTTTTTATTTGGGTGAACTTTCTCTTTAGAGATTACAAACGATAAAATAGTTAACAATTTCCATATTTCAATATAGTAATTATTGTATTGATGCACGTATGGCTAATCACATACCAAGACCACATGACCTTTTCATTTGATTAAGAGATGCAGCCCCTTTCTTGATTAGATTCGTCTTTTTCTGTGCTGATATATCATGTTTCTGATTCAGCACCTCCTGAAATCATTAATCAGATCTGCACTGCAGTGCAGCATTCATTATCTTTAATTCATTACGTTTTGATGAAAATGTTTTAAATTCAAATACCCAAATTTAGATCCAAAAACGTTTTTTTTAACACACTAATGAAAAACATAGATTTGCACCATAGGTCACCATTTTTACCTTGCGTTCAGGTCTTAAATGTCACACGGGGGTGGAAATGTGAGTCTTCTTGGCAGATGCAGGCCGCTGGGGAAAGAGCAGCAGGCAAGATCTTAAAAGGAAGGTGTGGCTGTTCTACAAATTGGAGTAACAGTCGCAAATTCCCTTTAAATCCAGTCTGCTGGGAAATCGGGCCCGTTCATAGGCTAGATGAATGATATGCACCGCTGGAGACGAGATTGACCTTTTAAGTATAAATTATGAGCTTAATACACCATGAGTCATCCATTTTGCATGTATCATGCAGCCTAAATAGATTATAACAATATATCATCTATATTAAGATCATAAAAACCCATATCATTCACAAAACATTCTTTAGTTCTCAAGGGTAGTTATAGTTTAGTGCAGGCTGGAGATGAAGAGCAGGGATTTTACACAAAAAATAAATGCTCTGTTCCCAAACATAGCTAGGTGCCTTTGTAGGCACCATCTTAAGGCATAATGGGTGCGCTGCCTCCTAAGATACTTCCTTTTGGCCACATTTTAAGGAAGCATTTCATGTTTTACACAAAAAATAAATCCAAGATGGTGGACGATGAGAGAAATGTTGATTATCTTAAATATTTATCCAATGCTTGTGTGTGTTTTGTATTTATTATGCTTTTTGAACATGCTAACACGAAACTCCATTGGAATCAATTGTGAGTTGAGTCCGTTGTGTGCTTTGTGTGAACAGATCTATTTTCCGTGATGCGTGTGAAGTTGCAGCCACTTCACTTACGAGGCTTCATTTCAGTTAGGATGCAGCCTGAAAAGGAAGTAAAGTGGAACAGAGCAGCAATCTGGACCCTCTCCTCCAGCCTGTGCTGCTGAGACACTTGTCCTCTTTTAGTGGTCATACTCACATTCACGATGGCCTCTTTGGTCTGTGACATATCTGATATAACGCCATCTGTGATGATGAGGAGCACAAAATACTGCGAGCCATCCTGGACAGCAGCTGCGTATCTTCAAAGATGAAAAAAAAAAATACCCCAGTGAGTAAACTCAACAATACATTCTTCAGTACGTACTTTTTCTTTACATTACACATTTTACTCTCTGCATTCTTCTTTTCCTGGTTTTCAAATGTCTCAGGCTCATTTCACCATGTTAACATTAACCATGTTCTGCTTTGTTTGTTTAAATAAATCTTTGCCTCCGCCAACTCACTAGAACTAGACCCTGAGGAGGTGTATCATGCTTCAATTTAGAAAGTCTAATTCAAATCTGCAGAAGATGGCATTTTTAATTACTACAGTGGATGCAGTGTAATCAGATGGAAAATGATTTGGTTGTGTGATGCCATGACATGAGGGAGGGAATGGAGATGTCTTCAGACAATTACTTTGTCTCCTTTTTCTGGAAAAAACACCCACTATCCTTTCAAGTGATGATAACAAAAATAGCTGCAGTCAGTACTGAGTCAGTCTGTTATGACACCTATGATGTGAGCTTTACAATGGAGCAACAAGCTTGCTCCATGTCAGCAACTTTCTTTTGTCAGTTATTGGATTAACACAAACAGTACATGTCTTCAAAAGCCAAGGGTTTGGCTTTCGAGGACAGACATGACAGACAGACGTATTTGATGGAACATCAGAAAGTCATTCAATCCAGCCAGGGAAATCATCTCACGTGTCTTCAAAGATACAGTTTTTATGGTGGTCCATACACTCTAAAAAATGCTGGGTTGAGACCGCTGGGTAAGGATGTTGGATTGTTTTAACCCAATTTGGGTTGAAAAATGGTCTTGATCTATAACCCAGCGGTACTGGGTTGGGAACGAGGACGTGAAAGAGAGCAGGCATGTCACGTTAACATCACGACACCAGTGCGAGAAGCCACCATTTTCTCAGCGTCTTCAGATGGAAGCGAGTGAAAGACGGTTTATGGTAAGTAAAGATTAAAAATGTAAAGTCATCATTCAATGTTTGAGTCTGTTAGTATTTTGAGATTTCACGGAAGGCGGAAATATTCCGAAAAGAACTTATATTGAAAAATACGCGAATGCGAAAGACGGTTTATGGTAAGTAAAGATTAAAAATGTAAAGTCATCATTCATTGTTTGAGTCCGGTAGTATCTTGAGATTTCATGGAAGGCGGAAATATTCTGAAAAGAGCTTATATTGAAAAATACGCGGACGCCGATTTCGCCTCAGAAATAGTCTTAACGACCTCTTTTACTGAATGGAAGAGGTGCTTTTAATATAACGTCAGTGAATATCTTATGCCATATTTACATAAGATTTTACAATAATTACATTTTTTGAATTATTAAGAGAGGGTTATTAACATATTTACATATTAATTCGTTATAATCTTTTTCGCGGTTAAATTGAATGTAGTTTGCTAAAGGAAACGGCGTTATGTCATAAAGACTAGCCTAATTATTTTGAGGCTGATGAAGTGATAATTGTTAAAAGTAATGTTTTGCATGTTATATTTCAGACTTGTTGAGCTTTGTGTCTTCATTGTGCCCGCGCCGGGAGTTAACACAGAACCCTGCTTGTGTGAGGAGGCGATTTTCTCAGCTTCTTCAGAAGAGAGGGAAAGACGGTTTAAGGCAAGTAAAGTTCATAATTCCATAATGTTATCTTTTTTTTTTTTTTTTTTACTAAGAGTAAAATCATGTTTGTTTTTGTAGATGTTGAAAGCCAGAGACATAGGAGAGCATCATTCTTTTGAGATTGATGTGTTATTTTTAGAAAATAAATGTTTCTGTTGTCTCCTGCCTGTTTACTACACATTTTGATGCAACAACAGTATGATTACGTGTTAATATTTTAT
>NW_015558618.1:894013-898360 GCF_001515605.1 Sinocyclocheilus anshuiensis | reverse complement strand
CACAAAAAAAAAATGTACTTGCCCTCATGTCATTCCAAACCTATAAGACTTTTGTCTATCTTTAGAACACAAGATTCTAATTAAGAATTAAAATTAAGATTTAAATTTTCTCTCATCATTTTTTGTTAATCCATTGAGAGTCTAGATAACGTCTCTAGGTTACGTATGTAACCATGGATCATGAAAATTGGCAGCGATGCCTGATCTGTATTCATGGACTATGAAACAAACTGTAAGTGTATAATTTGTAAAAACAAAATGTTAAATGCTTGTTCTGTGTTGTTGTTTAGTAGAAATTGAGTTTACACTCTCTCATTCATGCTCACATTTTTTCACACATATGTTTCTGATAAATGTTATAATATCACTGTAAATGTTGTGGTTTATTTATTGTCATGCCAGAATAGTTTGTAAAGAAATGAACTATTAACTAATTGTACAACTATTGTATAATAGTGTTTTTGTGTAATATTTTTATACAATATATAAAATTTACCAAAAAAGTCCAATTTGATCTTAAAAGTTATATTCAACAGATGTTCAATGGTTCATTTATAAACTCTGTAGCTGTTAATGTCATACTTTTCTGCATTTCTTCTTACATGCATGTTACTTTTGATTGTTTTCTCTTGTTTAAAATAAATATTTACCTTTTGATAGTCATTCTGTGTGTTAAAGTGATTTTAAAATGAACAAGATTTGCAGGTTTAATGTCTAGCTCGATTTGGGTTCATTTTAACCTAGCAGTGTAGTAATTTTAAACCAGCATGCTGGGTCAAACATATAACCCAACTTGTTCGGTTAAAACAACCCAGCGCTGGGTTCGTTCCTTTTTGACCCAGCGCTGGGTTGCCAAAATAACCCAAATTGGGTTGTTTTTAACCCAGCCGTTTTTAGAGTGTAGACAAGGTGCTTAGCCAAGCAGTTTGAGATGCCAGGCTTATTCTTATTCATGATGTGTCTGTTGTTCATATATGCTACACCCTCGAAAATCTAAACAAAGATCAACTTCACTATTCATGCAGAAAATAACATTTGCATTGCATTCCACTAAATCTGGGCAATCTATCATTTGCATGCAAAGTGCAAGCAGGCTGACACTTTACATGGAAACAAAAACCAGCTGACTCACTTTTAATGGCAATTTCATAGAGTAAATTTTTAAATGATGCAAGAGTGGAAAAAAACAATGTAAGCTAGAGAAGTAGTGCTAAATAAATATCAGTTTATGCTGTGTTTTTATGCATCAATGCTGTGTTTTTATGCAAAACTGTGACCAAATGTTCTGCAGGGTGTAAAATGTAATAGTTTATCGATCTGTCAGTAAAAAGCCCATATTGTCAGGCATATAGCCTTATGTGTAGCAGACTATGATGTTAATTATTCATCATCAGTTATAGGAACCTAGGTGTGCTATTACGTTTGCTATTACTTTCACTTACTTTTAGTTACCAAAAATAAATAAATAAATATAAACTGTCTATGTGCCCTGTTATAAGTTGGTTATAAAACTAATTTTGCATTTAAAAGGATTTTTGGAAAAAACCTACCTGGCCACATGATTTACAACAGGTGCAAAGTTAGTAGGTCCGTATAGTTGGACGGTCTTTAGACTCTGATGGTATGCCTCTAATATCCCCTCAATACCATTACAGTAGGGATTTTCAATATTGCCATTCTGAAAGATAGGAATCAATGGTTCACGTGTGTCTTCATTTAAGCCAACCAAAGTTCAACAGGAAAACAATGCTGAGGACAGAAAACATGGATTGTATCAATCAATATGACAGCAGAGAATGCCAATTATAGATGTCTCCCATACAGTCTCATCTCAGAATCACTGAACTGCTTCCAGAGCACCAAAGACTAGCTCAACAGCATCTCACGCTCTCAAGTTTATAACTGAGAATGTGAGAAAAACAGAAGGACATTGAGACTCTTGGCATCAACAAACTCTTTTGGACTAATCTCAGGGATTTTCAGGAAGTTCAGTACAACAGAAAGTTGAACATCAGCTCACTCACTAGGGGGAACTCATGAGACACGTGTCCATCGGGGGGCAGCTTGGCTCCAAATCCCAGTGCAGGGAACATCTTGTCACTGTCATAGTCCTGGATGATTTCCCCCACAGCCTTCAGTGCCAGGGCGTAGGCGTTCATCTGGTAGGGGTTCATGTAATGGAGAGACGTGGACTGGGATGGGTTTCCTGAAAATTTAACAGCACACAAAAACCTATCTAGTAAAACAAACATATTAGGAAACCAATAGCAATAGCTAAGAGCTAATTTTTCAAAAGCTAATTTTTTAAGTTTATTAAAATTATTGCTAAACATAGTTCAGTTAAGAAAAATTGTTTTAGCATATTAATTGAAATTACAGTGTTAATGTATTTGGTCTTAGTGGACTAGATTTGCTATGCGCTACTGCTATTGAGTAAGTATGGACTTGCTACTGACAGTTGATACATAGACACACTTCTGTGAGCATGTAAGATATGCTGCTGCTGCATGAATGCATAAATCCCATAACAGATCTAGACAGGTGGAGCTGGGGAGGTTGAGGGTATCAGAGGAACTCTGATAGCGTGCTGCAGGATCAGCTTACAGGGAACATTGAACCAGACCATTTAAATGTTGAGCAAGCAAGCTCATTGGCTGCAGGATCAGCAGAGTCAATCAGCTTGTGCCGTGTAATAAATGATGTCATTGCTAGCAGATTGCATGTAAAGGCCCTATCAATCCAGCCATCTTTTATGACTAAGCAAAAAAATTCAGTCTAATTCAAAATTAATTATTTTAAGTGTTCTGTGTATTTTTATGTTTATTAGAGTACAGCTTTGTTAGCATTTGTTAACTTCAAACTCTACAGTGTAATTAATTCTGAATCGTGCATGCAATTGTGCGTGCAATTTGAATGCAACACAGAGTTGCTGCCTACGTAAAGCCCTTCAAATCAGTCACTTATAAGCATCTCTGATGGTTAAGATGCTGCCTTATCCTGTGTCTACACTGAGCATGACTGCTGTCACATTTGTGTCACGACTCACCGCAACAGCTTGAGGCCATCTACCTTAGATGCGTCAAAGCAAACATTCCAAATCCGTTTGTCCTGTTAAGTAGAATTGCTAGGTTTCCTGAGCCCCCTGTTCAGTTTATTGCATTGGGCCCCCTCGGTAGAAATCTAGTCTCCTTTGCCCTCACTAGCAAAACCCCTGGTCCTGTTTGCCAAGCTACAATCCAGTGTTGACAGTATCACTGATTATAATGATTTATATTTGGTTTTGATGCATGGCACTGCTTGTCCCTGGTGTTGACATGGTGTTTGAAGGCAGGGCCTACGTACTCCATAGGCATCAAGGCAGTTCATTAGGTTTTTGAACAGAGCCACTTTGTCTACCACAAACAAGTCAAGAAGTACATTTAAGAAACATAAATGAGTGCCCCAGGGCTGTTGTCAAGCTATTGATGTTGTTCTGGGCTTGGAACAGTCGGGATTCACACAGTTCTTGTGCTATGGTTGCATTGTTACTAAACTAACTCAGCTCTTTAATTCAGCTCTCTTGCACTGCAGGTAGCCACCTTCAATACACCTCTCAGAAGAAAAAGCTCATGATGCCTTCTATTTCCATCCTCTCACTACCCTGTTCTGAACAAATATCGTTAATTTGCTGAATAATTCAAAGATGTTTGAAAGCAGTTACTTGTGAAAGAACAGTAATTATTTGAATACTTGCAGCAAGTGCGGTGTCGAAAACGACGGGGAGTAGCATTCACTGCCGGCTGGTGTAGCTGGGCCATTTTAGACTGTTTTATCCAACCGGTTCATCTCTCAGCATGACTTAAACCCTTACACAGCTCTCCGTTCAGACCAGCAGCACAGGGGGCCACCCAACAACAACTAATAGGAGTGTATTGAGCAACACAAGCAGTAGAGAAAGGCCGATGATTGGGTTTGGATTCCCTAACCTTTTAAGAGGTCACACACCATTCTCTCCACTTAATTACTTACCGTTAGAGGCGGTGAAATCAATGGCCACAGTAAAATTGATTTGGGTCCTGGGAAAAGAGGCAGAAATGAGAAAACAGAGTAAGCAAAAATGCTCTCTACAGTGATTTATTAGCTTCTATAGAGACATATGTCTGCGTGGATATGTGCTATCACACACACACACGAGCATAAACACGAACATTGCTAAATGATGGCTAATGTGTTTAGTCAACCCCAGCTGCATGGTCTAATTGGGATAAACAGGAAGAGCCATTACTTTGTGCTCACATTACTAGTTCTACTACACTCACACAGCAGAGCAATGCAGCCTCCGCAGGTCCATCTGCATTCCTACCTTTA
>NW_015558618.1:889284-893916 GCF_001515605.1 Sinocyclocheilus anshuiensis | reverse complement strand
TCTGCATTCCTGCCTTTAGCGTATCCCTTCACACAGCGTTTCCTAATGCTCTGGTTTCCCATCGGCCACAAAACCACATTGTGCAGCATGTTAGCGATACCCGTTAAATTAATCCCACAGGCACCTTAAAGGATGACATGCTTTCTGGCAGAAGATGCAGTTTTTAAGAGTTTAAGCGATGCTAATTAGTCGAGGCTAATATGTTAGTCTTTAAAGGTTTATCATTTAATAAATACATGTCCGACTGACCATACAGAAGCTATTATTGTCAAATCTACCCTATTGTAAATTAACATACCACAACATTAGCATAAAACAGATACAAATAAAGCAAAGCAATTAAAATGATGGAGCACTTTAAAAAAAACAAGAATTTAATTTTCAGGATAAAAACGTGTCACCGACAGCAAAAGACAGCATTCAAATCCTCTCCCCAAAAAGTCAAACACAGCAGCCCATCAGGGATACAGTGGGTTACAAGAAAAATAAAATCGATAAAACCATAATGAAAAGTAGAGAAAATTACATTAACCTTTAGAATCCCATGCTAATACATGACTCATGCCCCTATGTAGCCCAGAGAGTAATTATCCTCTTTATTAATTCAATAAAAGCCATTTTCTCTCGGGTCCCAGTGTATGCATCTCCACATCAAAAAAAACAATTCTCTCATTTTGGGAATGTAGGTGACCAAAGCTGTGGAAAATAAAACCTTCTAAACTACAGCTATTCCCGAGGAGCACGCTATCACGTTTATCTTGTATTATTACTGTTTAATTATACATTTATGAGGAGGAAAATGAAACTGAGGAATACTCATTTTGGTTTTCTCTTGTCTATTCAAGAATGTGCCATTCCAAATTAGAGCAAATCCTGATCTACTTTCAGCAGTGCTGTTGTTCTGCCAGCCGTTTCAGCCTGTGGCACTAGGGCATTTCCATGGCCCAGAAACTTAATAGGCTGTAAAAAAGGATCCCCTGCATTAGGGGTTACTATAGTACAACAGACATCTCCTAGGATGGGATAAACAGAAGGACAAGAGGAATCGATTTTTGCAGACACGCATGTCACTATGTGTCTCCCTCTCACTTGTCAGCTGCAGGGCTCTCTGCAGTGCTGTGGGAGGCAGGGAAGCCCTGCATAGTGACAGAAAACCCACCTATATCTAATGGAATGGACAGCACAGCACAGATAATGCTGTCTTTATGTAGCATGATCCATTATGATCCATTATGACCCAGTGACATCATTAATGGTTTCCAAAAGCAGTCACACAAATGTTACGCTACTTTTGTAGCATAGTCACCGTGGGCCCCCGACAGTCTGGGGTCCATAGAATCATCACCACCTTCCTCCCCACTAATGATGGCGCTGTCTGATATATATGGAAATCATTAAAATGCCACCACATGCAGTCACATATATGCGGCAATGTGACATGTTGATCACTTCAAATTCACCACTTCTTCTTTTACTCTTTTTCTGCACAACAGACACTTACCCTGGCCAGCACAATCTCATCTGCCTTAATAGAAATGTCAAAACTGGTCCTGCGTGGGATGCACAGGCTGGCCGGAGGCTTGGAGCACATTATAACAGGTTATCTGCCACTTAGCCATGAGCACTTCCATGCAGGTAAAGGTCAGTGCTTAATCAGTACACACACTCACAGCAATGAATGCGGAGTTCAGCATAGCAGATATGCTCTTCATTGGCAAGGGCCAAAAGATCCTCAACTGTTGCATGATTAATAGGTTACTGCTTTTTTTGTTTTTTTGTTTTTTTTTACTTTTTGCTTGGCTACATGCTAAATAAATAAATCCATCCATCCATCCATACATCAATTGGTATTTGTGTCTGTATCTGTTTTCTAGTAAAAAAAAACATCATGACATTCTAAACATGATACATATACATGAGAAGCATAACTGCATGAGATTTTAAGGTTAGTTTACAAAAAAATGCGACTTAAATGTATTTTTCTTAACTCACTGGCAAATTGTTTTCTCTTGTTTTAAGCTTAAAACTTTAAATTAACACTTTTATTCAGTGAAGATACATTAATACAGGTTTGGAACAACTTAGTAACTTGAGTAAATTATTTCCAAACTGTTGCGATATGTACAACAACCAACGCTATAAAATATTTCTAGATTCACATTAATCTGAATGTTCATGAAACGGAACACACTTTTAGTGCCAATCAATGGACATTTCTCGAAAAGTGTCCTAAAATGTGCAAGAAGCAGTGCAATATTATTTTGCAGAAATAAGCCAAACATAAGCCTGAGTTGAACAGTACAACTGTTTTCAAATAATAAATGTTTCAATATAATTCATCTTTCTTTAGCAACAAATCAGCATATTATAATGATTTATGAAGGATCGTGGTGTCACTGAAGACCCTGAAAATTCAGTGAAAAATTATAAAATATTTAAAAAACACAAAACAGCTGTTTTAAATTGTAATAATATTTCACAATGTTTCTGTTTTTACTGTATTTTTGACCAATAGAAAAGAGTAGTGTATACTTTTTTAAATAATGTATATCATTTTACATTACCAAAACATAATTTTAAGAAAATTAAGTGTTTTTACTGGAAAACCTTTTTTTTTTTGCACTGTGCAGAATATGTTATCTGAGCCATAATTGATTTCTCTCAGTGGTCACAGTGCTGTCTGATCATTTCATCAAATTTTGGCGAGGTCTTAGATTTGATTGGCTCTCTTCATGGCTGATCTAATACCAAACTGGAGCAGCTCGGGTCTGATGTTTTCCAGTTCTCTCCGTCTTCTACCCATCATCCCTATTGTTGTTCCCAACTCAGTCACTTAGGGAGAAATATTTGTCAATAATGAAGAGAGTTCTTCTTCTAAGTGGCGATTTCCTGTTTTCATTTAGACGAGGACTTAATCAATTTACGGTCTGTCAGACCACTAAACAATCCCACATGCTGTGTGCGCTCTGAAACACAATGTTGCAGCTCCATGAATACACATGCGCACACAAATGCGCCCACGCACGCTGCTGTTTTCTCCACATTTTATTGTGTTGTCTCCATGTGAGCATGAACCTGCAGGCCGTCTCCTGATGTTTTGGGGATCGCTTCCATCAACACCCCCAATGCTTGCACTGAATACCACTTCCTGGGTCGACATTTCATTGGTAACGTCAGGCAGTTTTGATTTAAATGCTGTTTAATGTTTGACGATAGTGTTGTTTTACATATGCATTTGCTTATGTGATCACTTGTTTCTGCTTCTGCTTCATCTGTTTTGATCTGGAGATTCTGTACTCTTTCAGAAGATGCGTTATAGCGCCCCCTACCATTTGACTGTTAAAACACAGACAGCCGGAAAATTCCATAAATGGCGGCAAGAGAGTTAAGCTTTCTGAAAAGTGAAGCCAAAACATTTTGATCGCCATCTAGTGGCTAGCTGCATTATAGGACATAAAACCCGCCTTCTTCATGTAAGTGAATGGGACCTGAGCCAAATGTAACATTTTTTATTACACTTCAAATAAATTTTTCCCAAAGATGGTTTCCATCATTTTAGGTAGTTCTTATCACACTGATGTATGTTGTGAGTTTGCGATTGGGTCTGCGGGAGTTTGGGTGGGACTTTGACACCGCGGCTCCACCTCATGATCACTACTGCCCAGACTAGGGCTCCAAATGAATCACTACTGTGCAGACTCAGGCTCCAACTGACGTCATTTTCACAAGATGACATTGGCCATACTGGGATGTTTTGGCTTCACTTTTCTATAGTGGAAGAAGTGGAGATGTGTCGTCCATCTTTTTCTTTTCTTTTTTAGTCGGTGGTGCCAATTTAAGAATTTGTATTTGTCATTGTCATTGTCGGTGTTGTTGTTGTTAACTAAAACTAAAATTATTAAAAATAATTTTGTTTCATTAAAATAAAGCTGAAAAAAATATATAAATTAAATTAAAAAAAAACTTGCCTTGGAAACTAAATGAAATAAGTTCAAGCTGAAATACTAAAATGACTAAAACTTAATTAATTAATGAAAAAAAAAAACCAGAAAAAAATCAGTTTGTGTGCATTTACAAATAACCTATAGAAGTCATGTGACCCACCCTGCTACTTTCAGAGCATCAATGCACAGTACTGTGTGATTCAAAGCACATGAACAGCACCTGTGCAAGAACGTTTGTCTCTCTACTCACCCTCCTTTGATGTAATCGAGGAAAGTCGACTCTGATTCCACCGAGAATGACAGCAGTGTCACCTGCATCAAAAACAGATCAAAAGAGACAACTGAATCTATAACAAAACAACAGACAAAAATATGATGCCACATGATTCAGTCATGTTAGAAATTGTCCTAATACAACTTGTTTCAGGTGAGGCAGTGAATGATGCGGGCAAAGTGTCGGACCCTCTGGGAAGCGATGTTCTCAGGCTGATCTTGTAATATAGAGCAATAAGGCGACTTTGGCACAGCAATCAATCAAAGCATGATGCTCAAATCAGATTATCTCTGAGGTGCTACAAATTCCTGCTTTCATATTCACTTCCATGGTCTCTATCCACCCACACTCCCTTTCTTTTACACACACACACACACACACACACACACACACACACACACACACACACACACA
>NW_015558618.1:877755-889201 GCF_001515605.1 Sinocyclocheilus anshuiensis | reverse complement strand
ACACACACACACACACACACACACGTATACAGATGTTCACGGTGGTGTGATATTTAGTTTAATGTGCAAGTCTTGGTTGGGCTATTTTCTCCATTTAAAAGTCAGCTTCCACTATTTGTTGATTACAATGAGCCACGTGAACAAGCACTTAACAGAATGCTTTATAAGGACCCGTCAAAGGAAAACAGCTTTCCTCTGTAGCTACGAAGCAAAGCTCTCTCTTGTTTTTAGCACTTGTTTTAATTAGCATGGGTGTAAAAGGGATACTCATTAATGCGGGAAAACATTTGAAAGCTTCTGTGCATGTCATTCCCTTTCCCATCACATAATTGAACACATGAAACGGCTGTAATTAGAGGCTTTGTCTGTGTGCGCATACATGCGTGTTTGAGCATATGCTCTGATACACATGCACACACACGCTCGCAATGGTGAAATTTGTTTCATAAGTTAATCTCTGAGCCACCACTCACCGTTCCTGAATTTACATATTTCTTCTTCTTCATCTTCTTCTTTGGATTCACCACCTAAGAGCCATTGGAAAACAAATCAGAAATCAAAATAAGTTCAGACAGATGAGATTGTGCAGAAGTGAGATTTAGATTCATTAAACAGATAGCAAACAGCCTTTCCTCTCACAGGGTGGTGCCTCAAAAACAAATCAATTATATTTATTTGGAAAATGCCACCACCTGCGGAAGATGTGGGAAACACTGAAAATTAAAGCCTTGCTCTGAGTTAAATGTGATTTCACATTGCATTCTCCACTTCTCAGTCCTAAAATGTATCACAGTTATAAAGAAGAACATTTTATGAAGAAAATATCAGTAGTATTTGTATATTTTGAATCCAACTGCAGCAACCTAAAAACTTGCACTAAGAAACTGAAGAACAGTTCACCCAAAAAATCTATTAAAAAAAACAAACAAACTAATTTTAAAAAAGTGTCAATGTTGTTTTGTACCCCACTGAATAGACACTATATTGACTAAACAGATATACTGTATATTTTTTTGTTTTTCAGTTACAGGTTCTGAACAACATGAGTAAATGATGACAGAAAATTTATTTTGGGTGAACTATCCCTTTAAGAACAAATGGTGCCACCAAATTAAGAACATGATGAGTTAATATAATATAATATGATATATAATACACATTGGGAGTTATACAACACTTATGAACAAAGCACAAGTTTTGAGTTTTGCACTGAAGTGTACGCAACAGTAATAGTGTTCCTTGCCTTTTTATGATCTATGTAAGCAATGTAAGCAATTATTTTTTTCCTATATATTATATCCCACATATATTTTGTTAGAAAACATGAAGGAATGCTGGACAGGCTATCCATTTTATTGATGAAATGGAGCTGGGAAGATAGATTTGGTCAAGATTATTGTCACTAGAAGTAAGAATGAAAGAGAGGCAGAGCGAGGAAGAATAAGACAGATAATGATGCTGGAAAGCACACAAATGAAAGTGGAACCATGCAGGTGACCTCTTAGCTGTAAGGGGTGAAGTACAGAAGAATGGACCAGCAACCCCTGGTCATCCTCCATTCATCTCCAAACACAAAGTAATCAATAGCTCAAATAGACTCTTTGTGCTCAGATGGATGCAAGGATCTGGACATGAAAAGAGTTTTTGAATATGTTCTCTGTAGACTCATGACCCATCGACCCTTCAGCTTCACAAAAGCCTAAGAGGTGAGATTACAGAGTAGAAATTTATAAGATGTAAATCTAAAGACTCTTTGGTGTATAAAAAGGTCATGTACTGTAATAAAACGTTTTATTACACTGGAATAACTGCTTTAGTACACTGTAATTACATAATTTCCTACAAATGCTCCAGGGAAAACAACATCTTATGTTCTGAAGTCACCAGAACTCATTCCAAGGTCAATAAACCAACTTGACACGTTTGTTTAAGCCTCAACTGCTACCTCCTAAAGCGACACAATGAATGTTTTATCAGCCCTGATTGCACAGCTCCCAACAACATTTTCACAGGCCACCTGAATCACTGCTTCATCTGCCATGAGATATTTTATAATGTGTTGGTGATGTGTTGGCATCAACACATTAGAAGGTAGGAGTGCTGGGAATGCTTGCGATATCAGATACCATACTTTGGAGAAGGGATGTAAATCCCTGTAATAATTTGAAATCCCGGGAACGCTCTTATTGTAATCCCCATTTGCATGCTTTCCAAGGGCTTTGATGACTGTACCGTCCATGCAATTACCAGAGAAAAACAAAGAAGAGACTTTTAGATACCTGCGACACTGAATGTGGATGGGGGTGGCTGAAGAAGGAGTGTGAAATATCCATAAAAAGATTCTTGATTTAGAAACTGAAAAGCACAGTCTCTCAGAGTCTCTCAGACTGAGGAATCAGTTTTAAATTGAGAATGAACATATTTCAAAGTATAGAGAGAAGACCAGTGGCTTTCATAGGTGATTGATGTGTTAGCTGAAAAATTTAAAGCATCCATATGGCTTGGAATATTTGTCTTGCTACATCATTTTGAGTAGTTTTTATCTTGTAACACATTTTGAGTGTTATGGCTGAATAAAAAAAAAATGAAAGTCTGCTTTCTAATGATATAATTATTAAAGATTAAAATAATAATTCTATGTGGTCGACGTCTCACCTCATAAATGTTGAACTGGCTCTGACCTCTGGCTAACTCTCTGTAGCTCTCTCAGACTGAGGAATCAGTTTTAAATTGAGAATGAACATATTTCAAAGTATAGAGAGAAGACCAGTGGCTTTCATAGGTGATTGATGTGTTAGCTGAAAAATTTAAAGCATCCATATGGCTTGGAATATTTGTCTTGCTACATCATTTTGAGTAGTTTTTATCTTGTAACACATTTTGAGTGTTATGGTTGAATAAAAAAAATGAAAGTCTGCTTTCTAATGATATAATTATTAAAGATTAAAATAATAATAATTCTATGTGGTCGACGTCTCACCTCATAAATGTTGAACTGGCTCTGACCTCGGGCTAACTCTCTGTAGCTGGTGGTGAATTCACCGATGAAATCGTGGCTAAAACATGGGAAGATTCACAGATTCACTACAGTGAAATATCACTTCAACTCTTCCTTTGTAATTCACATCAAAAGCCAGGCATCAGCTTACCTGCCGTCACGGTCCCAGTCATACACTTCCACTTTGATTGTTCTGGAAAACAGAAAAAGCTCAGGTATGTTTGACAAATCAATATACTCTGAGGGGAGAATTCACTAGGAATTTGCATGCACTGTCTGCATTGTTTTAGCAATTGATTTACTAAAGGAATTATGCAGATTAGGTAATGGTGTCAACACTGCCAAACATCAAAAGCTGAAGGTAATTTGAATGGCATAATTCCTGTACATCACTGTGATGTTCAGGAATCTTCTCACCAGATATCTGAATAGGCTCTTTAAAGCACTTAAAGTGCAATCAACTTGACTGTGTGTCTGTTTGACCACTCATAATGCTCTTCTTCATTATTTAATAAATAACTGCTGCCATGGTCCAAAGAAAACGTAAGAACCCACAAGAACATGTATTTTAATCAAATTCAGTTTACCACCTGCTTTTTGTACAAGAATAGCAATGGTAATTGCATCAGGAAAACAGTGGTGGGTTTCATATCTACTGTATAATGAGCTTAATTTACATGAAATTATAACACATAAATTGTAACATAATTAGAGATGAGTTTAGCATGTATAGGGCGATGATGCATCATCCGATATATGGAAAGAAAATAAATAAATAAATACCAATCTTAATAATTTGTTTACTTACGTTTGCAAATTAACTACAATATATTTTATATCATTTCAAATGGTTAAAAAATACTTTTGTTATTTGAGAATTTAGTCAAGTAAAACAATCCTATAATTAAAATTTCATTAAATTCAAACAAAATACTATAAAAGATTCTAACATCCAGCATAATATAAATTATTATGATGGAAGAAAGGATCATTTAAGCTCAAAACTTTTGGAATAAGTCTCACAAATGTTGATGTAACTAAATGTCATCTTAGCACATTTGATCGTGTCTATGATCAAAAGAAAATTACAAGTGATTAAAAGTTAGCATATATTTACCATATATTTAACACTTTAGTACAACAGATAATAATGACAAAATCAGCCTTTTCCAAGAAAATAATGAACATTATGTTGTGCTGATTTAGGGGGATTTCATGGATAATCAATTTAGAGACTTGTGCAAGACTTGGATTGAACTTATTTCACTGTGCTTTGATTGGTCTCTTGCTGCTAAGGCCTAAATTGAGTCATCAGTCACAATTAAACAAAAGCAGCGCAGGTCTGCGAATGCATCCTGTGGCAGGTGTTCACTCAATGGCTTACATCAACAAGATTTGCTGAAAAAATAAAGCTAGCTACTGCCCATATTAATGAGGACGGAAACACAGGCTCTTAAAGCTTGCTCATTAGCTTGACTGAGAGGCATTTCAGAAAACTCTATAGACCGGCAAAAAAAAATCTGTTTCTGTTTACTTCCTGTCTGCAAACAGTCCGGAACTCCCACACAAATCATTACAGTCACTTATAGAGAAAGTGAATCATTCTTATGATTACACTGAGTCAATGCCCAGAGGGCACAGTGTTTCTGGAATAAAAGCACAAATGAATGTCATGGGGTTGGCTTGCTCAGTTCTGCTGAGTTGTCTTGATGTTTACTTTGGGGTAAACAAATGAGTGGGCTAATATGTCCCTCGATATCTATAAATGTATAAAAAATGTAAAAAGCATACTGTGAGAAGTTAATATCTTTCATGGTGTTCCAAACCTGCACGACTTATGTTTCTTTTGTGAAACACATACAGGGTCCAACACTGTTTTGGACCCCATTTACTTTGTACACTTTCAGAAAAAAAAATGGTGCAAAAGCTGTCACTGGAGTGGTACTGTCATGTTCCCTGACAGTAAGAGAGTGCAGAGTCCCTAGGCAGCTGTCTATCAAGCCTCACAACAGAGGAGAAGAAAACAGCGAGGACGGGAAGCGGGAAAGGAGCTGTGCAGAAGACATTGAAGACTGAAGGTACAATCCAGAGCTGTTTTTAATTCCCATGCACTGACCTCAAACCAAAACGTTGATCCGAGTTTCTCATCTCTTCGGGAGTTGCATGAAAAATGCGTTGTGTGGGATTGGAAAGCCACACCGAATGTCAACACCAGCGTTTATTGCAAAACTGTGGTAGTCTCTTGATTAAACATTCATATATTTTGAGCTGCATTTTCTAAGTCTGTTTGACAGTCATCATTTGCTAGTGGAACATCAGTGAAAATTTGATTCCTCTGGAAATTAAAAAAAAACTTCAGCCTAAGGTTTTCATAGATAAAATGAGGTATATATCCTCCCTGAGGTTTATTCTTAGTCTAAAGTAGAATATCTGTGATTCATTTTATTACTGTCTCAAATTAATTGAGATCAGAATAAAACCATGGAGACGTGTGGAGGGTGTTTCGTATCTACTCTTTTGAAGCTTGGAATAGAATGGATGCACACTGACATCTATTTTAATGGGCTCTGGAGCTATAATTTGTTACCGTCTACATAAATGGCATGGGTGATGTATTGACGCCGTCCTGTTTGGGAATTTCATTCACACAGATCGGCACAGTTCCCCAGGAGACTGTGGTGGCACTGCAACATCATGTAATTTATGTTCCATATATATATTCACTGTCCTGGTTTATTTCCCCACTGTTAACACTCTTTCATGATGTGTATGGCCTGTCAAAGATACAGCAGTCCCTGCTAGGTGGAGTGCCAGGGCTCTGCAGTATGAGCCAGAGCAGACAGCTGGACACAGAAAGAGATGTGCTGAAAGCATTTTTATATTTATAAATGAAACAGGCTATCTCAGGATTTGTATCACAGAGTTAAGGGCGTCGTCTCTGCAGCCAATCCGGTGTCGCCCTGCTGGTTAAAGGTCTCTCGGCGTGCCGTGCTGAGGATCTCAGTGTGTGTATGCAGGTGTTTTGAGTCGAGACCTGTGTTTAGAGTTTGTATTCTTCCGTTGTGAATGTGAGAACCTAATGCTTGTTTTTTTTTTTGCACTAGCCAGATTCTGAGTTGAGCGTTGATAAGAGTTAACTGTTCTCTTCTTTTACTGGGGGGAATGGGGAACAGATTAGCGTATCGCGCGACCTAAGATACATATTGCCCGCAGCTAACAAGTGTTAGACACACTAGGTAAGAGCTGAGCGCCTTCTTTGTACTTTTGTTTTGTAGTCAGTGTAGTTTAGTTGTGTAACGAATCATCCACTGAAGGCGAGTTGAAGTGAGAACCCAAGTGCAGTTTTATTTACAGTGATCCAAACATCCAAACATAATCCAAACAGACGAAGACTAGAAACAATAATCCGTGACTTGACTTGACATGAAAGACATGAACATGAACCAAAACCCAAACACCACATTACAAGAAGAAACATAGTTATTTCAACAAAAAACATCAAATTTGAAATGTAACGCAGGGAATTCTGGGAATGTAAATTTACAGTTATTCACTGTAAATTATACGGTATTTTTCACTTCCATATAGTAGGGGAATTTACCGTTAACCATTTAACAGGTTTTTACTGTAGCATTTTTACAGTCTTTTACCGTTAAATCCACGGTCATTTTTTACAGTGTGGCGTTGCATACGCCGAAGATTTCGGGTTTGTTTTCTACGTTTTTCTTTGGTTAGTTAAGTTAGAGGGTTTTGGGAACTATTTTGGTTTATTTCTTTTGTTGATTTGGCGCCACCCTCGTTCCTCTTTTCCCCTTAGTTTAATGTATTCTTCTTACTTTTGTTTTCTAAATCATGCATTGTATATAGCTCACACACTGTTTACTGGCTTCGGCTTGAGGAAATTAAAACATTTAATTGGGTTAAATGCTATTTGTGCCTGGTTCTTTCTACAATCTCCACCATCACAGCAATAGTAATAACTAAATGTTACGTTCCAACCCCTGGAACCTTAAAGATCGTAACATACATCATTATAGCAGATGTTCAGATCTTTGTATGCAAACACTCTTGAACAAGCTTTTTAAAAGGCAAATACTGGCTGGCTATTCTTCACATCACACTTGTTTATGGTCTTGTATGTGTAGCACTTATCAAGTTAATTTAAAAATAATAAAATAAAATAAAAAGCATACAAGGGCATACAATACAAAATAAATGAGACGATAAGCCAGTAATGTTATTGATAACTAAAACGCAGTCTATATTAAAACATTATTTTAGATAACTGAAAGAAGCTGAAAAATATATAAATATTACTGGTAGATGAAAAAATAAACATGAAATAAACCAATTAAAGCTAAACAAAAATATATATAAACTAATAAAAATGACAAAAGCACACAAAAAACACTAAAACCTCATGGGACTCGTACCCGATCACTCTACATTGCAAGTGCAGTGCTGTACCAGGTGAGCTACCGAGCAAGTTTACTTCAACAGAAAATCCACACATATGAAGCTAGTTATGTGATGCAAACATCAAAATGTTTTAGTCTACAAATCATGCACTATGCTAATAGTTTCTATGTTTTACTGCCACTAATGTTTATTTCAACTGGAAACTGCAGTGAATTGTACAGCATAGGTACGTAGGTAGAGTCATGTTTTTCCAAAGAGCTTATGTTGCACACGTCACATGTCTCATATTTCATCTCAAGCTCTTCTTCTGCTGTCTCCTTGGTAACCAACTACACTTATCTTTTAAATCTATATATATATATTAGTAGCAAAATTGTTGGTTGTGTTGGAAATGGCACATTATATATAATTTTATCATAATGAGGACATAAAAACAACTACATTTATTAAAAGATCATGTTGTTGAAGAAATAGCCGTACAAAAATTATTAGTCAAGAGACCTAATGGTGTTATGTAAGAAACCCACTGCTGGTCTGTGTGTCTTACCTGTCATAGTCTCCATTACAGAGAGCTCTGACTGGAATGGTGAACGGCTGCCAAACTGGGTTGAGGGTGTTCTTCACCACCTCAGTCTTATGGCAGATCGTAAAGCTTCATGTTGAGAGAACAAACAGAAATACAAAGACGTGAAGGCACTGTGTAACTTCTGAGGAAACTTGAATATGACTGGCATCAGCCACCTGCTCTGTTTATCTCATGGTGGTCGAAGCTGACAAACCATATAGACTACAGCATCAGTAAGCAAAGTGTTACTTTGCTAACACTTTTATAAACATCACATTGTTTTTTTTAGACTTTGGAAATTACATATTTATCATTGATAAGCCTTAAGTTTCATGTCAATAATATAAATGGTCTCCAAAGACATTTGAAATTTTAGTCAAACTAGATACTAAAATAACATTGTTAAATAAAAGAGATTATTTAATATGTGATAAATAGCCTCTTCATCAGTGCCCAAGAGCATCATTAAAATACCCTAAACCTGTTAAAGTACAATCTGACTCCTCTGAGCCTCTGCACAGATTTTTTAGTTGCTCCGTTGAGTATTTTTGCTCTGAAAGACAAGATGGGCACACTACATCATGGCTCTTGAAAAAATGAAGCCGCGGTCACTCAAGTAAAGACGCTTTGATGGGGAACTCTGGGTAACACCAGGATAGAAGGCCTTTTTCTCTTCCTCTGTACGCACACGGAGAGTCATTTTCAGCCCATAAATTCCCCACAGAGCAGCAAAATGTTTCGCCAGTCTCACAGTACAGGGGTGAGGGTGCTGGGTATCATGGAAGATGTTCCTTTCACAGTACCTATGTCTAACACACAGCTGTGGTGTTTTAAACCAAGGTAGGACACTTACGTGCCATCTTCGTTGCTTCTGTAAAAGACCATGAAGGGATCAGATTTCCCGAAAAAGTCCTTCTTGTCCAATTTGTTGGCACAGAACTGCATGGTTGCGCTGTCCTATAAAGAAAACAACAACAAACGTTTTAAGGGAAATATTTTAAAATATAACATATATATTATAACATAATATAAAATATTATTATTATAACCACCCATAAAAACCTTCACGTGGCACAACATTTTAAATAAATGCAATATATAGGGTAAACATTTTATTTTAATTTAAACAATAATATTTTTAATAATAATTAATGTTCTTTTTTTTCCTGCTGCTATGGGGTGTTGACAGCAGCAACACAAAATCTGCATTACAATTCGGAGAGAATAGAACCAAAACACTTTAATCTAATTCATCTGGGTGAACGGGAGGCTCATTACAGCTCGATCAGTGATCTTGTTGAAGCGAACACACAGAAACGAATGAAGTCTGTAAAGCTTTGGGATTTGAGCTCTATTCAGTGATGAAGAGTGCTGGTCTATGATCAGCTTCTGCTTCACCTGTCACTATGAATATAACCATGACTGCAATGTAGAAACAACTCTGGATCAGCAGTTTCATGCTACGATCATTTTGGATGCGAATAAACTCATGCTTGTAATTTTTGGATTGCCCCTTGAGATCAAAGGTAAAGCACATTCAGTGCAAAGATATGACTACTTCAACTAGAAGCTGGCCATTTGAGAAATTATTCTATCCTGTTATTAAATTAGACTGCAAGTTCTGAAGGTTTGAAAGCTTCAAAGAGACATAAAGACATTTAGTTGTACAAACTAAATGTGTCTTTTACTGTGTTATACCTATGTATGTCTGCACTATCATGTATGTCTGCACTATGTTTGTACTTTCTTCTACACTGGAAGCTCCTGTCGTCAAGTCAAATTCCTTGTGTGTGTAAACATACTTGGTAATAAAGCTCTTCTGATTCTGATTCTGAAACACTGGCTGAATATCTAATGGCTGTTGTTTGCAGGGGCCATTTCTCTAAGGAGACATAAGAGTGCTTCCTAAAAAAACCTGGATGAGAAAATAATCACCAGTACCAAAAATGAGAAAAATTATGTAATACAAAACGTCTCCAGGTTACGAATGTAACCATGGTTCCCCGAAGGAACAAGACGCTGCATCGGAAAACGATTTGGGAACGCCTTCAGCATGACCACGCTCTGAATCACATGTAAAATCAGTCCAATGGAAGGGCTAGACGTCACAGGTGGGTGACGTGGAGACCAGGAAGCTATAAAGCACGTGCAGTGGAACCGGCGTCAGCTTCTAGGAATGAAGCAAGCGCTCACAGGGATGCCGGAAGTATGGCACTGAGACACAGCATCTCGTTCCCTCTGGGAACCATGTTTACATTCATAACCTGGAGACGTTCATGGCACTGAGACGCTGCGTCTCGTTCCCTTGGGGAACCATGGTTACATTCATAACCTGGAGACGTTCCCCTTCAGGAACTCGAGCTGCGTCGGAAAACGCTTTGGAAACGAGTATGCCCACGTGGCCAGACATACAAATCCCTGCCTATTGTGGAAGAGCACAGCTAAGGTGAGAGAAAGGAGCCAGGAGTGGTGCAGAATGCAGGTAGGCACCTGACAAAGTAGGCGGGGACATCCCGCCCAAAGGCCAACTTCAGAAGGAGTGAGCCTTGACCCCCAAAGGAGAGGGGAGATCAGAGGACTCGAGGCTATGGAATAGCATCCTAATCCACCACTTAGCATAAGCTTCTCTGGCCAGAGGCCTCAGCCTCAGCGTACCATGGAGGAAACATGTAACTAGAGGGTGTCTGCCCACTGACTGGCCATCGATAGGGGCGTGGTAGGCCGCAACATCCGCCACATAGATTTTCAAGGTGGAGTGGGTCAACCCTGCAGAGTCTCGGGCCTGCAGGAACTCTCCAGGCGGGGGTGAAGATAGTACCCTCCGCCTGTGAGAGGAGATCCCTCCTGACGGAAATCTCCCATGGAGAGCCATCGAGAAGGGAAATCAGGTCCGAGAACCATACTCTGACCGGCCAGAACGGGGCTACTAACAGTAGACGGACCCCGTCCCGGCACACTCTCTCCAGAACTTCTGGGAGCAGAGCGATCGGGGAAAAAGGCATACAGACGAAGCATACAGACGAAGCCTCTGCCACGTCTATACCATAGCGTCCAGTCCGAGAGGGAGAACCAGAGGGGACAGTGGGAGTCACAAACAGATCCACCTGAGCCTGGCCAAAAACTCTCCAAATTTGCTTCACCACCTCGGGGTGAAGTCTCCATTCCCTGGGCCTCGGCCCCTGCCTCGACAGGATGTCTGCTCCCATATTGAGATGTCTGATTCTCTCAGTGAGAGGAGTTTTCCCTGGGACCACACAAGGATCTGGTGCACCAGCCTGTAAAGAGGGTGCAAACGCAGACCTCCCTGGTGGTTGTTATAAGAGACCACCGCTGTGTTGCCTGTGCGCTCCAACACATGGCGATCTCTCGATCTCCTATCTATCTATCTATCTATCTATCTATCTATCTATCTATCTCAATAAATTAGAATGTCGTGGAAAAGTTCATTTATTTCAGTAATTCAA
>NW_015558618.1:873925-876182 GCF_001515605.1 Sinocyclocheilus anshuiensis | reverse complement strand
TCTCGATCTCCTATCTATCTATCTATCTATCTATCTATCTATCTATCTATCTATCTGTAGATAATAATAATTTCCAAGCCTGAAATGATGCACTCTAAGTGAATGGGCACCCAAAAATATGGTAAAAATATGTCTGTAACAATTATACCTGCAGAAGTTTAGTGAAGATTTATTGATTATTGGCATAGAAAAGAGAATATAAGCAACTATAAATAATAACAATAGCAGAACAACAGTTCGAAGTAACATGAAATACATAAAAAAAAGAAAAATGTCTTGACAGTATTATAGCAGTTACTTATTATTGTACTATAATTTGGAAATTTGAAAATGTTTAAAATTGCATAAATGAGACTTGAATGTGATTTGACTGTGATTGTGTATAAATAAACGATATAAATATAAATTTATATATACATATTTTATGTATAAATATAAACATAAAACATATTATTATTGAAATAGTATAGTATTAAATATTATAGCTTTAGTTGCTTGCTGAACCACAAAAATTGTGAAAATATAAAATTAATCATAAAATGTACGATTATACATCTATGATTTCACATACACACACACAACCAGAGAGAGGACATTGCCTCCTCATTCCAAAAGCTCACAACACGCCACTGGCTGTTTGGTCTCGGCAGTAAGGCTCTTGCAAAACATTCTACAGTTTAAATGCCCCCCTGTGTATAACACCTCTCTGACATAAATTGCAGCTCTTTCTCCCCACCAGCGCTGCTGCTCATTCTGACCTAGAGGTGTGGCACTGCGGTTAGACGCACTACTGACTGAGCGTGAATGCCACGTGACTTCATGCTAAAACCATTGTCTCGTTATGCATTGTCTCCTGCTTTTGAAAGTGATGACCACTATAAAACACATCCAAATGTCGAATGTATTTCTTCTGAAATCAAATAAACAGTGTTTTCCTTTGAGATCTCAGTGTGGATGTTCTAATGTGTTCATTTTCTCCTCATCGACCCCAGAATACAAAAGACTCAACACATCTGACACCTCACCATAGCTTCTCTTGTTCTTTTTCTTGTCTGTTAAAGCAAAAGCACCTTGTCATCATTGTAAGCAAACAACAGTGTCTCTAATTGAGTCATACTTTCGTTTCCCGTTCATTTAAAATAAATCAGTAAAGCCTCTCAATTTGACAGCAGCGGTCAGAGTCTCTGTGCTGTTTTTGATGATTGACACTGTTCAAATGAAAATGTCTGGATTGTCTCAGCTCAGTGCTCGCAGAGCTCCCTGAAAATCAATTTTCACTTTCCCTGGTAGTCTCCCTCTGAGAAGGGATTAAAATTTTCCCTCAGTTTTGAGAAAGCTTCATAGAGTTGATTTAAGATTGTAATTTGTCGTTGTTACTTGCATATGAACACTGTTATTAAAAATCATGAAAATTAGCTCCAGACGCTACCACAACTGAACAAGAGCTTCAGTGCACACTCACAAATGAGTCAAAGAGAAGAAAGGCTACTAGACTTCAGTAAGTGGACTCGAGAGAAACAGCGGTCAATAAAGCAACACCCACAACAAAGAAAATAAAACAAGAAACACACACACACACACACACACACACACACACACAAGCAGTTTTCAAACTGGTTAAAGCATACAATTGCTTTCATAGCTAATTCAGTTTTATAACATAAAATATTTCTGTTTGAATCGAAATTTTCAATGAGAAATCTAAGGTAGGACTTGATTTCATCCACTGGGATTGGAGGTTTTTTCTCCAAGTTTATACAAATAATCGAATAGTGGGTAAATAAATAAATAATTTTAGTAGTTTTGATATATGGTATATAATATTTATGATCATAAATATTTATTATAATTTATTATATTTATTATTACAAATATATTTATATGTAGCATTTTTAACTTGGCCATCACTCAATAAATCACTACAAATAAATAAATACTACATAGCACAAGTGGACTGACTCTGCTGATCCTGCAGCCAATGAGCTGCTTGCTCAACATTTAAAGAGTCTGGTTCAGTGTTCAACATAAGCTATCAAAGTTCCTCTTAAACCCTCCACCTCCCCAGCTCAACCTGTCTAGATCTGCTATGAGGTTTATGTATGCCCATTCATGCAGAAGATGAGTGTATTTGTATCTGTTGACAGTAGCAAGTCCATACTTGCTCAGCAGCAGCAGCTTGCGTAGCAGATCTAGTCCACTAAGACCAAATACATTTACATTACATTGTCATAACCATTAACATGCTTATATATATATA
>NW_015558618.1:872096-873878 GCF_001515605.1 Sinocyclocheilus anshuiensis | reverse complement strand
TATATATATATATATATATATATATATATACAGTATATATATATGGTATATATATATCCTTTACAAAGGGAACATCATATTAATGTTTTTTTATTAACCCAAACCAAAGTAATTATGTATGCTTATTGCAGCATGCGGAAGTGAGATTATAAAAACAAACATCTCCTTTTTCTCTTTAAAATGGCATGAATTAATGATTCCTGCACAATAAGAGACGCTTATTAAGCTTCATTCATTCTTGCTTTTCTTTCATTCATTCTTGCATTATAGTCTTTAAATCAAATACCTAGGCCGCATTGACATTACATGGTTCAAGTGACCAAAATTCATAAGTGGAAATAAATCTGATGATATACAGTATACGTCTACCTTGGGTTGTTTCGCAGAGTGTAAAGTGTAAATGCAGATAACAGATAAGGGTCCCTTTTAAAAGAAGATGTAAGCTGGATGTCAAATGATCAGATACTGTTAACAAATCGGAATTGGGCATCAAAGACCTGCAGTTTAAATGCGGCCTTACATTCTTCTTACATTCTTCTTTCTTCTGCAGAACATATAAGATACATATAAGAACATACAATGATGATCATTGAATCTGTTTGGCTATTAACATTAAATTATCTTCCGTTATGTTCTGCAGAGGAAAGAAAGCCATACAGATAAAAACGTGAGGGTGAGTAAATGAGGACAGAATTGTCATTTTTGGGTGAACTATCCCTTTAACAGCCAGGCAACATGTTTTAGAAGTGGGTAATACAACAAATCAAAATCCCGGGCTCTTAAAAGTAGTGTGTTTTGCGATCTACAAGCTCTTGTGCGAGCGATTGAAGGGCTAATCTAGAAGCAGATGTGGAACAGCCCTGTTATCTGCACAGCTCTGGTGTCAGAGCACTAGATCACTCTTAGTAAACAAACTTTGTTGTTGCAAGCTCCGCGACCTGCAGAATACTGATGACATGCTAATAGACATTTACTGCTGATGAGTCTGCTTTCACGTTTATCATACACAAAGATGCTCTGCTTTGAGGGCAATTAAACATGCAGTTGCTCTAAAGGCTAATTTTCTGGACTGCTATATCAACATATCCCAAGGCTGTTTTGAAAGCCCTTTCCTCCTTCCCCTCTCTAATCGCTTGTTACTGTCCTCCAGAGTCACTCACCCTTGTTACAACACCCCAACCCTCGTGTTTCCAGCTGTCCAGATAGTGTGGCATGGCAGATGAGAGCTATCACGTCTCTTCTTTCGCCTTCCCATAAAAAGCCCAGTGGCACATGATGCCTTGGTGCCTTTTCACGTGACAACCTTCAGGAATCTGCCAGCTGTAGACGGACATAACACTTTAAGAGCAGCTTTAGGGTTCTCACTAGAAATCATCAGTGACATCCGCTAATATGAGGCTGTATGAATATCCGCCTGAAGCGCAGACACCCTAAAGAGGGCACTTTATGAGAGGGAGGTAAGGGTAGAAAGTGCAGGATGCACTTGGTTTAAAATGCAATCTCCACCCACACACACCCTTTGCAGCTACAAAATAATGCCACTCCGTCTTTGTAATGCCCAAAAGCCTCATAAATGTGTTCTGCATTCCTGGATATAAGGACTATAAAGGGGAAAGAAGTCTGACATTCTCCCTCTGCCAGTTTACAGCAGCTTAAACATATTCTGATCACATCACTGTTCTGCTTCAGGACCCAAATTTCAAATTAGATATCAAGTGGTGGCCAATGGTTTTATCTATATATATATATATATATATATATATATTTAAAGAGTTTGTTTAT
>NW_015558618.1:868059-871941 GCF_001515605.1 Sinocyclocheilus anshuiensis | reverse complement strand
ATTTGTGTGTGTGTGTGTGTGTGTGTGTGTGTGTGTGTGTGTATATATATATATATATATATATATATTTAAAAAGTTTGTTTATCCTTTATATAAAATGTTTATCCTTGCTGTAAGTGAACCTGTTTTGAAATGTAGTCAGTGTTTTATTTTCTGCCGTGTTGCAAATTGATTAAAAAAATTCACTGGTTTCTGTGATTTGTCAGGCGTGACTAATCGTGATTAATTGCACCAACATTAAAATTTGTAATCATTAATTAAAGTTAATCATTAAAGTGCTCTTATTATACTCACTTAGAAATGTATACATTTATTTTTGCTGTCTGCTATAATACATTTACATGACATTTAACACAATAAAGCATGTATTTTTTCTCTGTATTATTTATGGCTTTTATTATTATTATTATTATTATCATCATCATCATTTTTTTATATTTTAAAGGGCTAAAGTATAAATTATATTATACTACTGTTTATGGTTTATGATTTATTAACAACAACAAAAAGAACATGACCAATCTTTTAATTTAAATAACAATTCATTGCATAAACGCAATAATCCTAATCCTAATCATAATAATAATTTATTATCTTAATACATAAAAACACCTAATATCAATATTTTCAATAAAACATTAAGTAAAAAAAAATCTATATTTTACATTTTCAATCTATTATACATAAAATCACTAGTTAAAATGTGTTAGATCAATAATTTTATGAGGAATTTAAAAAATGTATAAAATCAATAAAATAACACCGCAACTTAATCATAATTATACATGATAGATCAGAACATAAATGCAAATATAAGAAGTTTAGAGGGCCAAGAATAGGAAGGGTTTCTGGACATATTTTGTAATTTTTGTAATTGTTCCACTTCTCAACCATACACTACCTTAATAAATATGGAAATGTATTAGAAGAACATAGTTCAAGCCTCAACATCAAACCTAAGCCTTCGACCAACCCTAAAATTTCAAGCTCAATTTAGTGTTGGGTAGATGTACTTATAACATGAGATTTCACAGTACAAAACAAGCCAGTGAAATAGCTTGTGGTTTTAACGTCTACAATTTTGACAACCAGAACAGAACTGGGAAGAGCGCCTGAATAATACCTCCAAAATACCTCCAAGATTTCTCTGGCTCAAAGTGAAACTGACTTACATGCAGTCAAATCAAATTTACAGCTGAAACAAGGAGTCAATTTGGTGTGAAAGTAAGGATAATTCATAAGCAAATGATGCATGTGTGAAGTGAGCTATCAACCCTCAGCAGTCGGCTTTCAGGGGTCAGTCTGAAAGAGAGGTTATCTGCTAATATTGTCAATCATCTTTGGGCTTTGGCGCTTTTCTAAGCTGATTTCTCAACAGAGACAGACTTAGACAGTCCCGCTATGCCTGAGGGTGTAAAGGGAGATCAATATTATCAACACTGTCAGTGTCCAATTCTATTCTCTATTCGACACAGATACAGTAATACTGTGCGATTCTGCTGAAAAGACAAACATGGGTCTTTGAACCTGGACACAGTCTTACATTTTCCACTTCAGACCCTCAGAAGCCACATAAACTGATGCTGCAGACGTTTATGCTGGTATTTCTTGTGATACTGTGCAACTGAATAAAGTGATGCTACTTACTTAAAGGGACAGTTCACCCAAAATCACATTTTTGTTTTCATTTACTCCTCCTTATATTGTTGTGAATCTGTTCATTGTACTTTTTTTTTCCATACAATGAAAGTCAGTGGGCTTCAAGATTTCTTGGTTCCCAAATTCTTCAAAATATCTTTCGGTAACACTTTACTTGAAGGGGTGTGCATAAGACTGACATGACACCTTCATAATCATGACATGACACATGTCATGAATATGAAGGAGGTTTTATGCATGTTTATGACAACTGTCATTAAGTGTCATTCGCTCAGTTATGTCATTTTTAATGCAAATATGACATTATTTGACCTAACCCTAATCTAACCCTACCCTTACCCCTAACCATAGCCCATAACAAAGACATCTCAAACAATGTCATCTTTGCATTAAAAATTACATAACTGAGTGAATGACACTTAATGACAGTTGTCATAAACATGCATAAAAAACCTTCATATTCATGACGTGTCATGTCATGATTATGTAGGTGTCATGTCATGTTTATGAAGGTGTCATGTCAGTCTTATGCACACCCCTTCAGTAAAGTGTAACCTATCTTTCTTTTATATTGCACAGAAGAAACTCATACAGGTTCAAAACAATATGAGGGCAAGTAAATGATGACAGAACTGTCATTTGTGTGGACTGTCCCTCTTAGCTGTTTTATTATTGAGTCAATTTTTTCTTTCAGTTAGACAGGTTTTGTATTTCTTTTTTTGAGCTCATTGATCATAGGCCTCACTGATCTAAGTTTATGTACCTCAGTGTTGAAAAGAAAAAAGTTAACTCAAGCTTATTCACCTCAAATAAATCTGAGGTGCATAAGTTCAGATCAATGAGGCCTATGACCAACCTGTTACAAAAAGGAATGTGACCTATGCTAGCAAAATGAGCTGTAATGCGTACGGGCTAATTTTGACATACAGGCAAAAAAAAAATAAAAAAATTAAATTTGGTCAAATTTGAGGTTTTCATAAAAATGAGTTAATTAAGCCCTTGCCTTTATATTGATACAAAACTCCAAATCGTAAATTAAACATCTAAAATTATCTTTATTTGTATATTTTCTATATCTTTTTCTCTGCTCTCTTCTTGACGACTGGTGCTTCCCAGTTTACTCTAGTTGTAAAGCGCAGCATTCTAGCTTTGTGAATATTCACAGCGAATTCTCGATGACATGAGACTGAACCAGTGAAATGTGATGTTCAAACCCACACTGGTGTAAACAAAATGATCTCGCTGACTGGCACATCTGAAGCGTGCACTTAAAGATGCGTCTCTCAGACAGCACGCGATCCCGATATACACATTACAGTACTTCAAAATATCTGTCTGGGCGAGTATTCACGCAAACATAATCTGTTATGTCTTAAGTGAACGCTTGGTTAACTGTTGGAGAAAAACATCTGATGTGTAACATTATATTAGATCCGTGCATTACAGTAGGTCTTAATATAGCGGTCTCATCTGTCTAAAATGTGCTCATTGCGACTCATTTTGCCAGCACAGGTCACAAATATAAAACCTGTGCTAACTGAAAGAAAGCAAGTTGATAAAAAGATTGAAGCAAATATTTGGCAATAGCAAAGCATAAAGAGACATTTATGTGCAATTTTTTGTAGGCCAGCCATTTTTTTTTACCATGAACACCACAACACCCCAAAAAAACACAAAAATTATCTAAATGTTTTTTAGGAAGTTGCCGTACCCTGCATGAGCAAAGTCTTAGTTTTAGTCCAATGCAATAACATTAAAAGGGTCATATGATGCTTTTTTAAAGATCATTATTTTGTGTATTTCAAAGAGAAAGGAAAACTTGAAATCGCATCATATGACCCCTTTAAAGAAAATCCTCTCCTTTACAAAATGCCCAGAACACAATATGAGGGATTTATACGGTATAATGTTATAATTATATGTTGTACATAATGTTAGATATTAAAAACAATTACCTCCTTATTTAGCTTTAATTTACAGTAGTTAGCTAATTTAGAGCAACTTGACTATATTTTAACTACTTTATATTGATATATTCAAAGTAGCTTGCTAACATAGTTAAAGGGGTGGTTGATTGCGATTTCACTTTTTTAACGTTAGTTAGTGTGTAATGTTGCTGTTTGAGCATAAACAATATCTGCAAAGTTACTAAGCTGAAAGTTCAATGCAAACGGAGATATCGTCTTTTAAAATTCTGGCAGTTTAATGCCTACAAAAACGGCT
>NW_015558618.1:862747-867911 GCF_001515605.1 Sinocyclocheilus anshuiensis | reverse complement strand
GGGCTTGCACAGGTTCTGCACGATCCTCTTCAATAATATCCTCTGCTTCTCAATCGGGCTCAAACTGATAAGTGATATTAACTACGCCGTTGTTTACAATACAACCGGAGCACATGCCGCTGAGGTGAGGGGCGGGACATTTAGACGCTCACTAGAGGCGGTTTAGCCAATCACAACACACTGGGCTAGCTAACCAATCAGAGCCCATCGCCTATTTCTGAGGGCGGGGCTTCATAAAAACAGGAAAACATCAGTCCGTTTCTCAGAGAAGGGACAGAGTGGTGTGGAATAAAGTTAAATTGTGTGAAAAATAATGCGTTTTTTTTTTTTAAATGAAGCATTAACACATGTTAGACTGCACCCCATAAACACAATCAAGCCTAGAAAAAACCCAGTGAACCACCCCTTTAAAATCATCATGCTGGACTGAATTCAAGTTTCAAGTCGAGTTTGCTCTCTTTAATGATTCTTGTCAGCCAAAGATAAAGCAAAGATAAAAGACAAAGACAAAAATTGTCTTTTATCTTTCAGCAAAGATAAAAGACAATTTTTTATATAACTCCGACTGGATTCGTCTGAAAGAAGAAAGTCATATACACCTAGGATGCCTCGGGGGTGAGTAAAACGCAACCTAATTTTGATTTTTGGGTGAACTAACCCTTTAATGCATTAACTAACATTAACAAATGGGGCCTTATTGTAAACTGTTAATAAAAAGTAACCAATGAAGACAGCCAATGAATATGTGACACTTCCATGAGATTCACTGTGACATCTGAGAAGTAAAACAAAGTTTGCTTTTAACTGTGTAAAACTGCTTGTGTTAATGTACACTGTAATGCCATTTAGCTTTATAATACTGTACTGCATAAAAATGCTTTAATGATGATGTGGACTTCATTTGCGCATTCCTCTTTGACAAGATTCATCACACAGACCTGAAGGGCCTTTTGTATAATAAATAATCGATTGGTTTCTTTCCCCTGCAGTTTATCGTGCTCTATGTTGACAAATGCTCACATGCCTCCACGACTTTTTAAATAAAATCATATTTTTCTATTTTAAAGACCCACACAGTCAAGACAATAGTCACTCATTTTTGTATCACATGGATGAATTCATAAACTTGAAAGCTGTTTTCTGTCTGCACAGCAGCACTCTGAGCTTTAATGAGAATGAGTGTTTTTAATTGAAGGTCACAGAGTAAATTGCAGGCATCTGCTTAATTTTTTTTTTCTGCCTGTCTTTTAAGAGAGAAAACAGCGAATGCAACACTATGTGCCCTTCTAAAGACACACTGTACCCTGACAGACTCACCCTGCAGTTCCCCAGTTCCTCAGCAGATAAGATGATAGTGCCGCAGTTCTTCCCCGGTATGCCCCTGAAATAGACAATAAAGATGCCATCAAACCATCAGATGTTAAACTCAGTGATTACACAACAGCAGTAATGAAGTAAAACTGAAGTAAAAACACCATGAGGAGGTCTAGGCTCATGAGTTTTATTAGACAGAAGTAATTTTCTATGCTAGTTTCAGGTGTAAGAATTCCCAGTGCTAGTGAATGAACTTTAAGAAGGTTTTATGCAAGTAAACTTTACCAGGTTCAAACATCTTCACCACAGTGGGCAAAAACTTCACATCACAGTCATAAAAAAACAGGAATGCAAGAAGAATAAGTAGTGAAGCAATTTTGGCAATATTATAAACAGATAAACTATTTTCTTTCAAATAAATATATAAAAAATAAAACTGGAAATATCATAGAGATATATTGTTCAGATAATTTGACCTATTTATGACAAGGTTAGATCAGGATGTAAAATGTCATTTGGTGTAATATTAATTAAGAAACAATAATATATGATATTTGTAGTATTGTAGTCATTTTTTTTTTTTTATATATATTGTCAATGTAAAAAGTATTTTGAAAATAATGATGAAAGATGGCCTGTGAATAAATCTCACTCCAAGCAGACTACAGAATGCAGAAGGGGGTTGTGGAATTGGGCTTTAAAAGGTCCATCATCTGCCCATCCCTACATTCAGATTCTGGACACTTCTCTCAGCCTCCCATTAATACAGAAATCACAAACACAGTCCCTGAAATGCATAAACAGTTTCATTAGCACTGATGTTGCCCATATGGCTAATTTCTCCTTCAGGATTCTTCATTCGCAATAGAGACAGATGCATGCAGTCTGTGTTAGCGCTTTAGCCATGTGTTCACAACTGAAAACCATTTTGCTAGACATATTTTTCTCTAGCTGAAAACCATAATGGCTCCACATGACTACTGTCGGCAAACATCCTGCTCTCTAGGACAACATCTCCATAAAACAAAGTTACATCGTCACCAGATGGACAGCCTGCTTTTATCTCGATGCCTAGTATGGCCTGTGCCAGTGGAAGAAGAAATAAAGTAATAATTCACCAAAACAACTGGTTTCTCAAAACAAATTTAATCAAGCTTGTTACAACAACATCCGACTTGCTGAATGAGGTTGAGTCAGTCCAGTTATATCTGCTTTCACACAGCGTCACCATGGAAAGGCACAATGGCCATATTACAGGTAAAATTTCCTGGAAGAACATGTAGTTACCAGTCCAAAACCTTAACCACTGACTACACCATACTACACAAATTTACATTAGCTACAACTCACATATGGAATTTCACATACTACAATAAAACTATTATTTGAAAAATTTGTCAGCTACACTACAAGGTAACAGAAAGTAAACTATATTATAAGGGGGCAGTATCTTTTAAAATATATAATGATCAGATTATATGATTCAATTAACAAAAGTGCTTATTTGGCTCAGAAACAACAAGGACATCAACTAGAATGGCAGCATCAAACTTGGTATAGTAGTTCACAAAAATGAACCCTTAAAGGGTTAGTAATTACTCACCCTCAAGTCATCCTATAGGTGTATATGACTTTCTTCTTTCAGCATCAGTCCAAAAGAAGTGAAATAAAGCTCATCCATCCACAATAAAAAGTGCCTCACACGGCTCTGGGGTGTGAACAAAGGCCTCCTGTAGTGAATTGATGCGTTTTTGTAAGAAAAATATCCATATTCAAAACGTAATGATCACTTTAATGTAGCTTGCGCCAATAGTCCTACACGGAAGCAGCTCCGGGGGAATGACGTATGAGGTCGGCTTTGCGAATGCGCCGCTCAGAAGTGACGCACACGGAAGCGCAGGGGAGAGATCAAAACAAAGCAACGGTCACTTATTAGAAGTACAAAACGAGGATTTGTAAAGAAGAATGTCGGAGGATTTCGATATAAGCCAAGAGGAGACTGGTTTTCCTTTGCTAAAGTAAGGAAACTTTGCTTCCTTTGCTCCTGTTAACTAACGTTGGTTTTCACGAGACTCACCGGTGCATGCGCAACGCTGAACTCATACGTCATCCACCCGGAGCTGCTTCCGTGTAGGACTGTTGGCGCAAGCTACATTAAAGCGATTATTACGTTTTGAATATGGATATTTTTCTTACAAAAACGCATCAATTCACTACAGGAGGCCTTTGTTCACCCCCCGGAGCCATGTGAGACACTTTTTTTTATGAGTGTGCTCTTTTTATTGAACTTCTTTTGGACTAATGCATGCAACACCCACTGAGTGGCATTAAACAGCTTGAAAGATCAAATACATTTTTTAATATAACTCCGACTGAATTCGTCTGAAAGAAGAAAGTCATATACACCTAGGATGATTTGAGGGTGAGTAATTTGTGGACTAATTTTCATTTTTGGGTGAACTAACCCTTTAACACTAAAACTATACTGCATCCTAGTTTATAAGCATTAAAAAGCAATATTTAACTAAATATTTATTCCTTAAAAAATGACACAGATGACAGAATGTTTCAGGAAAAAGGAGTGATGATTCAAATGATTCAGTGAATCATTTTTTTGCAAGTTCGTGTCAGTGAATCATCTACATGAACCGTCTCAAACAAATCATATCTCCCAACAGATTTTACATTGGACATCATGTGTCGACCCAAAACAGTTCTAGAAGTATTAAAAATCATACGTTAACATTTATTCATATCACCATGCATTGCGCAGACCCATTATATAAATGCATTGTATAAAATTGTTGCATTTCATTTATATATAGACTTTCATTATCAGTTGTACAATTTCATAGTTTGTAGTTTAACAGAGATTGACAATATCGGCACAAGCTGAAGAATACCCCAGTTTCCAATACCTCCATGATTTAATGTGCATTTTTTAGACAAAACTCTGAAACTTATCCCAACAACTTCAGTAGCCTTCTGTCAAGACATGCTGTGTCAAGTGTGCAGACTGCATTGTGTTTTATTTGGTTTGTATAAATGCTGTATAAGTAAGAGAATGCCATTTAATCTCCTCTGTTTGGACTGAGATCCCACCAGTGCTTGCTCACACTCCAGTGTTTGCTAATTGGTTCATTACTCGTCTTTACGTCCCCCTGGAACAACAGGAATCCTAGTTTATATTGTTGTACAGCTACAAAGGCTTGTCTAGAGAAACAAGCAGGACAGTCTTTCGTGTTGACACCCTCCAGCGAGCTAAAGGTTGTATTTTTAATGTGAAAGGTTTTCACACGCTGTTTCCAAACTGAGCACTTAAATCACAAATGGCGTAAAGTATCGTGATTACTACTCAACTGAACTAACCATTTGACCAAGACTGACAAAACATCCACAATGTGGCAGTGCTTTCTCATTTACTGAGCCAAAAAGATCCATGGGAAACCCGCTAAAAGAATATAAAATATATATTATAAATAAATAAAATATATATATATAAAATAAATATATATAAATAATTATGTGTGTGTGTGTGTGTGTGTGTATACTTTCCGTACCCACTGTATATATATATATATATATATAATGTATATTATGTTAATTTATTGTATAAAATAAATCAAATATATAAATATATATTAATGTTATAGTTATATATTTTATCATCAATAATGACATAATACTATACACACATTATATAATTATTAATAATTACATTAAAGAATATTATAAAAATATATTTAAAATATATAATTATGTAATTTCGTTGTATTTCTATATATTCTATATAGTTCTATTTTATTACCCTATTATTTCTATATATTATATATTTATTTCTATACTGTAT
>NW_015558618.1:854356-862540 GCF_001515605.1 Sinocyclocheilus anshuiensis | reverse complement strand
TTATTATTCCAAAATGATCCAGGTGGAACCAATTTGGGGTCCAGATTTGGACCTTGATCCATTAAAACAGGTCGATGTTTACTGAACACAATAAATCAATAAATAAAACTTTAAATAACGTGTTCCCTTTCATGGGAACTTCGAACTGTTACTTATGTAACCATGGTTCCCTGAGTAGGGAACGAGACACTGTGTCCTCTAGGTTTCTTGCCATGCTGCGGATGCAAGCTTCAGACGAAGAAGTGAATGATGTGTGCTCCCGGCGCCTATTTATACTATAGTCGCACCGGTAGTGACGTCATGGCTGTCGCCAGCCAATGAGTTGGTGTTTTTTCAATGTATGCTTCAGACACGGGTCACGACGTGGCGTTCCCCCATAGCGACCCCTAGAGGACGCAGTGTCTCGTTCCCTACTCAGGGAACCATGGTTACATAAGTAACCTGAGACGTTTGAAATGCCGAAAATATCTCTCAAGAGCCGAGAAGCCAATCTGTGCAGCAGTGCGGTTCTGAATGCAGATATTATTCTATAATTATGCCACCTAGAGTCTAAAGAAGGGATGAGCAGATAATACAAGCCAGTTTAGCTCTGTTTGCCCAATTAAAGTTTTCCAAACATATAACGAAGCCACATCAAAGTTTAATTCCTTTATTCAAGCTTTATTTGTAGCTGAAAGCACTTCATTTGTATGTGGTGTTAACATTAGCTGACATTGATACCATTCACAATGTATGACAAATGATTGCATGATACATGCCAAGACACCGTGAGCCCTTCTGTGTGTGAAGCTAGTTTTCCACAATCTGTTCATATTAATAAGTCATGCTCTAAAATGCCAGAGGTGTCTTCGATTGCTTTTTTTTAACCCAAAGGGCAGTTTGTATTTAGTTCTCTAGTATCTGTCTGCATTTACCCATACACGCTGATCATCTCCAGTAGCTCTTGGATCTTTTTGGAACTCTAGATTTATTTCTGCTCGCGAGTATAAATCTATCATTACTTCAGGGTGTGTTACCATTAAGTAACCTAAAAGTTGAGTACACATGCATTAATAAAATACATCATTCATTGCAAAGTCAACATGTGGCTTGGGCTTTGCGCATAAAGCTCCTGAGACCCAGAATGGCTGAGATGCTTTGTGCACCCCATTAGGCATGGGCCGATTACCGGTTTCAAGGTATACCGCGATTTGAAAATGTTCACGGTTTCAAAACCGCTAATATTTTCCATTATAACGTTCCTGCGGTATGCGCTGTTTTTCATGTCTCCTCAAAGACTGAAAGTGTAGGAATCCCTCAGGTTGAGTGCAGTGTAGAGAGTAACACAACCCTCCTCCTCTTGGTGCGAGCGCGCGGTCAGTCACGTGTGTGTAGGACGGCCGAACATGAGCTTCACCTGGCCCAGCAGGAAAAAATTGAGAAGCGGCAGTGAGATACTGCCTAAGCTTCATAAAAGTTGTGAAAAACAACTGGGTCAATGGCTAACACTGTAAAAGTGCCCAAGATGAAGAAAAAGGAAAATCCAATATAAAATGCATGTGCCAAACTCTTAGAAATGTACTCTCTATATCTAGGTTGATTTCATGGTTTTAGAAAATTTGTTATGAGATGACACAATTTACAATAAAAGTTCATTATAAACTTAAATATATACATATATATATACTATATATATATACTCACCAGCCACCTTATTAGGTACAGCAGGTTAAATTGCAAAAATGCAAATATCTAATCAGCCAATCACATGACAGTAACTGCATGCATTTAGGCATGTACACACGGTTCAGTTGATCAGCCGTGATACCGTGAAACCGTGATATTTTTGCTTAAGGTTATCATACCATCAAAATCTCATACCGGCCCATGCCTACACCCCATCGATATTAAAATCTGAGCTTGACTTATATATTCACTAAGCTCCACTCTGGGACTTGGACTGAGTTATAATCAAACGCATGTGGACTTCTGTACTTCCTCGAAACCCCAGAGTGTTCATTCACTGACTGGATCATGGCTCTCTGCTTTACTGCTTTTGTTCTCTGCAGCAACTAGCGCTCATAATTACAAACCCAACAGAGAGAAAACTAACAAAAGGAGAAATGTAATAATGGAGGCGGCACTTTACGTATTCATCTCATATTTGCCTTGGGAACTGGGGAGATTTGTGTGGGGGTGCGAGCACTCAAACTTTCTTCAGGCGATGCACAAAGAGATCATTTGAGATTCCCGTTGTTATCTGAGCTTTTCATCAGCTTTTTACTCGATATACATATGGTGTAATGTAGAATATGGCAGTTGATGGTGTAGTGAAGACAGTTAGATGGTTGCACTCTTGTATTTACTGATAATAATTACCCAGCAGGAAAAAATTGAGAAGCGGCAGTGAGATACTGCCTAAGCTTCATAAAAGTTGTGAAAAACAACTGGGTCAATGGCTAACACTGTAAAAGTGCCCAAGATGAAGAAAAAGGAAAATCCAATATAAAATGCATGTGCCAAACTCTTAGAAATGTACTCTCTATATCTAGGTTGATTTCATGGTTTTAGAAAATTTGTTATGAGATGACACAATTTACAATAAAAGTTCATTATAAACTTAAATATATACATATATATATACTATATATATATACTCACCAGCCACCTTATTAGGTACAGCAGGTTAAATTGCAAAAATGCAAATATCTAATCAGCCAATCACATGACAGTAACTGCATGCATTTAGGCATGTACACACGGTTCAGTTGATCAGCTGAAGTTCAAACTGAGCATCAGAATGGGGAAAAAAGGTTTTAAGATTTAAGAGACTCTAAATGTGGCATGGTTGTTGGTGCCAGACGGGTGCGTCTAAGTATTTCAGAAACTACTGATCTACTGGGATTTTCACACGCAGCCATCTCTAGGCTTTACAGAGAATGGCCCGAAAAAGAGAAAATATCCAGTGAGCAGCAGTTCTGTGGAAAAACAACAACAACAAAACAAAACAAAAAAAACCTTGTTGATGCCAGAGGTCAGAGGAGAACTGCCAGAATGGTTTGAGCTGATAGAAAAGCAACAGTAACTCAAATAACCACACGTTACAACCAAGGTTTGCAGAAGAGCATCTCTGAATGCACAACACGTCGAACCTTGAAGCAGATGGGCTACAGCAGCAGAAGACCACACCAGGTGCCACTCCTGTCAGCTAAGAACAGGAAACCGAACCTACAATTTGCACGGCCTCACCAAAACCGGACAGTAGAAGACTGAAACAAGGTTGTTTAAGTATACTTTAAGTATAACAGTAGTAAACTTTGAGTACACAACTAGTTTACATCTATGTTTTTAGTTTGTACAGCGTCATGAATTATTTTTTTATAAACACTTGAATGTGGGTAGGTTTCATAGATAAAGAAAGAAAGAAAGAAACAACATTTTGAACAAAAAGCTGAAAAAAGACTATGAATTGGATTCAGAATGATAATCAAAACGTATGGAGTCGATCAACACCCCAAAGATTGACAGTTATTATTACTTCTTCATTGGTCGACATTTTATTCCATAATGTTACACAGTTTTGATGCTGTTTAAGTCTGATGATTGTGTTAGAATACATGTGGAAGCATCTGTTGTTTTGGTTTCTTCTTCTCTTGTGTTTTGGAAATTCTGTACTATTTCTGAGAAGTACATAAAGCACATTTCTGAGAAGTGCATAAAATGTAGACTGAAAGTATACTTTCCTATTTTTAGTTTAAAAGAAGTATAATAGCACACTTGAATAAACCTCTTTTTCGTAAGGGCAGTTCAGGCTGCTGGTGATGTGATGGTGCGGAGAGTATTTTCTTGGCACACTTTGAGCCAAGAAATCTTCAATGTCAACATGTCATTGAATTCACAGTACAGTCCCCCACAGTTACCAAATCTCAATCCAATGGAGCAACTCTGGGATGTGTTGGAATGGGAGATTCGCATCTTGGATGTGCTTCTGACAAATCTGCAGCAACTGTGTGATGCTCTCATGTCAATATGGACCAAAATCCCTGAGGAATGTTTCCAGCATCTTGTTGAATCTGTGCCATAAAAAATTAAGGCAGTTCTGAAGGCGAAAAGGGGGTCGGTACACCTTACCAGTACCGGGATGGACCCCATTTTCACCTTCAGAACTGCCTTAATCCTTTATCGACTTCCCAAAAACTTGAAATACATAAATACACAGATCCTGTATATATCCGCAACAAATAATAAACAACAAAAATAATTAATATTATGTTTTTGGGCAGTCGCACCACATGACATTTTACAAGATGATCTGAGCTTGTGTTGTCATAAATTCAAATTACCTGATAGTTTAAGAGACATAGTGACTTTGACACACATGTATGACAGTCTTTAGGAGTCCTATCTATCATGTCATTTCTTTAAAGAAATAATAAAATATTACACTAAACTACTTAAAAAGATTTTCTTCTCAATTGCATTGTTTTAATGAGGCTTTTTCTTCATTATAATATCAGGACAGCTGTACCACACTGACATTTTGTACTTTATGCCTGAAAAATAGCTAAATTAACTCAGAAATTATAAGCATGTTCATCGTAGAACATCATAGGTGTCTTCCAATAATTACATTAATAAAGTGCATTTTAATATATTTTTGTATAAATGAATCAATTCAGGAGAAAAAAATGAGCATGTTTGTCACTAACCCAACTGGCTGTTTTATAAAAGCTCTTCAGGCATTGCATTTGCACTTTCTCACTGCAGAAAGTCTTGAGCATTGTTGTCTGAGCAGCTGTCTTCTTTCACTTAGTACTTCACAGCAGCGACTACAGCCTCTCAAGGCATTAAAACGTGCAATAAGTCACAGTAATGGGTTTCTAATGTTGTGCTGCGCCTGCTCTGTTGGCTAGCTCGCCACATAGCGAAAAACGCCGAAGGCTACTTCTGTTGGCAGTTATGCGGTGAAGTTATCAGCTGTAATCTGAGCTTTAAGGAAGGCTTCTGCAGTCTTCAGGCTGAGGGCCTTGACATCTTAGCAGACGGTACCCTGGTGGTTGTACATCTACACAGCAGGCCTGCATCCATCTGAAAGGCTCGAGAGCAGCTTTTTCAAACTCGCAGGAGTAGGTGATACATCATTCGTGGAAACGGCAAAAAGAAACAGCAGAGGTCTGGAAACGGCTGTTATAAATTTATGGATTTAAAGATGGATGAATCTCTGAACAGCAGGTACTGCAGCCCCTTTGAGTTGGACACTAATGTTCCCAAAAATGATAAAAGAGCGCAGTAACATTTACTCACAGCGATATCCAAAAAAGACTACCGTGATGCATTTTGGAAAGTCGCTCTTGCGCACCTGTGCAAAACAAGCATATTTGTGTGGGTACAAACACAATGGACAACAGGAAAGTGGTTCACTGAGTGGTACTTCCCACACAAATAGTGTCATGCAGATTATCGACCCATGATTCCAACTACAAATGCAGCCTGAAACAATTAAGTCAGCATGACTCGACCTCTGCATTATTCTGGATACAATAGTTACATGGAAGAGGGCGTGACAAAAGTAGCGAGACATCCAATCAGAAGGGCAATCGGAAAAGGTGATTATCATACACCATGTTCCTTGAGGCCCAAAAGGAAACCTGTTTGTGAGCACCTAATTTCACAGGTATCTGCGGTATAATTTGCATCGATGCACACTCATGCTGACATGATTGGATTAGCCAGTACATTTAATGAGATGTCTTGGCAATGGCCGTAGAGTCAGCAGTCATTTCTATTGACAGCCATTGAGCAGTGAGGACTGTCTGTCTTTTCAGAACACATTAGCCTGATAACCCACAGCATTCACAGCAGATTGTAAGGTTAAACAATTGTGTCAGGCATTGTCTACCTACTGACTGAAGATCATCGTCACATTTATTTACAGACTAAATGTGTTCAGTAAATGGTATGGTGAGCACTCACACAGAGAGCTCATCGTGACTTACTGATGGGTTGCAGGTGTTTCCATATTTTTTTCTGTTATGTACCACATCCTCCTTACTTAAATAACAGCTAAAACAGCTTTTTTTCTGCATTGTGGTGGGAAAAAAACTAAATCAAGTTCATTAAGTCTCTTAAAATATCAGAGAATTAGATTTTTATGACTAGAAGGTTAGTTTTACAGTAATCGTAAAATTTCATTTGATGCAGCTCCCCGAATCTTAAATCATATTTATGAATGTTGTTAAAAAGTCGTCAAATGGAAACATTTCTGACCATTTTTATACCATATAAAATCAACATAAATAAAATTGCACATCATTTCTAAGAACTATGCACAATTTTTAATCCTGTAAAGCCTGAAATACAGTTATAGTCCATAGATGGATAGATAGATAAGATTATAGATAGATACATTTCTGCCATATGTACATAAACTGACAGTCACCACTGATAAGCTACCACTAAATATTGTAGAAACTTAATTTGCTGTAAAGTTGCTTTGCAATGATTTGTATCGTGAAAAGCGCTGTACAAATAAACTTGAATTGAAAAATAAACTTGAATTATGATCAGAGCTAACATATAATGCAATGCAATATAATTATGATTGACAGATGTACACATAAATGTTCCTCAAAGGTCTGATGTATCATATTTGATACTCACATTTTAACGCTTTTTGTAAAAAAAATAAATAAATAAATAAAAATAAATTCTCATATTTATTTATCAGCAAAGATTTCACAGCAAAAAGACTCATGAAATTTGCCTGCTAAAAAAGTAAAAACAATCAATCAGATGACATAAGATTGTAGAAGATTGTGTACTGACAGTCACCACTGATAAGCTACCACTAAATATTGTAGAAACTTAATTTGCTGTAAAGTTGCTTTGCAATGATTTGTATCGTGAAAAGCGCTGTACAAATAAACTTGAATTATGATCAGAGCTCTGTAGCAGAACATATAATGCAATGCAATATAATGATGATTGACAGATGTACACATAAATGTTCCTCAAAGGTCTGATGTATCATATTTGATACTCACATTTTAACGCTTTTTGTAAAAAAAATAAATAAATAAATAAAAATAAATTCTCATATTTATTTATCAGCAAAGATTTCACAGCAAAAAGACTCATGAAATTTGCCTGCTAAAAAAGTAAAAACAATCAATCAGATGACATAAGATTGTAGAAGATTGTGTACAACATGTTACATGTTTATGAGCAAAGTTGGTCATGTTTATAATTTAGAGCCTCAGAAATCATTTCAAATATGACACAGTAGGCTCTTTTTAATTTTCCTTTTCTTTATTGTGGACTCTTACTTTTCATTAACCCATAAATCACATTCAGCTCCTACTCAAACAAAACTCTAAGGGGCAGTTTCCCGGGTAGGGTTTAAATTAAGACAGGAGTAGGCTTAATCTAGTTGATCATGGTTTAAAAAATGGCTTTCTGAAACACAGATTAAGTACAGATTACTAACTCCTGGACTATGGAGTCCTGAACTAAAATAAACTAGATTAATTTACCCACTGTACTAAACCGAATTAGCACAACAGAGCTTGCCTATAAAGCAAGGAATGAACCATGAAAAGCTTAAAATTGTATGGAAAGGAGAAGCAAATCCAAAAAAATAATAGCAGTGCAAAAAAGACTGCAATAAAAAAAAAGTTGTTGTCAGATTTGCAACACTTTTTATTATTATTTATGATGTTATACATAAAGCAGCTGTTTTAGAGAGAGAGATTCATGGTCAGAATTATATTGGCACCCTAAGAGAATATGGTCAAAGAAGGTTGTCAAAATTAAATCTGTATTGTTTATACTTTTCAACAAAATCACATTATGAAAAAAAATATATATATTTTAAATTTAATACACATTGGCCACAATTATTTGCAGTCTTAGAAATTATTATGAGTAAAATCTCTGAAGATCTATATTCCCATTCATATTTACATTTTTAGCACACCAGATTAACTAGGAACATGGAATTATCCAGCCATGACTTCCTGTTTCACAGGAATATAAATACGAGGGAACACAAATCCTCCATCATCCATCACAATGAGAAAAAAAAAAACAAAGAATATAGTTCTGATGTGCAGCAACAGATTGTGACGTGACATGTGGCCAAGTATGGTGACCCATACTCGGAATTAGTGCTCTGCATTTATCCCATCCAAAGTGCGCACACACACA
>NW_015558618.1:838738-854172 GCF_001515605.1 Sinocyclocheilus anshuiensis | reverse complement strand
TACATTCACTCCCCCCACCTACAATCCCTGCCGGTACGAGACTCGAACCCGCAACCTTTGGGTTATGAGTCCGACTCTCTAACCATTAGGCCACGAATATAAATAAATATATTTATTGTTGAGCTTTGCAAAATATGAAGTCAAGAAAACAGCACAAAATAGATAGTCAAAAAAAAAAAAGAAAAAAGAGCTGAAGCATTGAACATTTCCATTTCCACCATTAGGACAATAATTAAGGAGTTCCAATCAACAGGAAATGTTACAAATAGTATATTGTCTATGTCTACATTGTCTTAATGCAACGTGAGGAGGAGAGTTTGAGTGGCAAAAGACTCTCCAAGGATCACAGCTGTATAATTGCAGAAAATAGTTGAGTCAAAAAAATAAAAAAATAATAATAATCAAATAGCACCTACATCACCACAAGTTGTTTGGGAGGGTTTAAAAAAAATAAAAAAATCCTCTGCTCTCATCCTAAAACAAACTCAGACACGACTGGAACTTCTAACGAGACTGCCTTCTATGGTCAGATGAAACTAAAAAAATAGCTTTTTTTAAAGGAAACACTCAAGGTGGATTTGATGCACACAGGGAAAAAAAAAAGTACTCCATGCCCACGGTTAAATATACTGCTGGATATTCAATGTTGTGGGCCTTCTTTTCTGCTGGACATCTTGTTCATATCATGGATTCTATCAAACAGCAACAGTGCCGTGGTTGGATCTTCCAACACATCAGTGATCCAAAAGGACCATCAAAATCAACACAAAAATGGGTCACTGAGCACAAAACCAAGTGTCTGCCATGGCTGTCCCAGTTCCCTGACCTGAACCCTATGAGTGGGGTGACCTGAAGAGGAGAAACACCATCATGGAGCTCGGAACCTGAAGGATCTGGAGTGATTCTAGATGAAGGAATGGTCTCTGATCTCTTGTCAGCTGTTTTCCAAACTCATCAGGCATTATAGGAGAAATCTCAGAGCTGTTAAATTGGCAAAAAGAGGTTGCAAAAAGTATTGAATAAAAGGGATCCATTAATTGTGGCCAATGTGTATTAGAGAAAAACATTTCTTTCATAATGAGATTTCCCGTCCCTTCCATTTTACTTCAATGAAAGGTTAGGGTTTTGTGATTTTTTTTTTTAAATATCAAAATATTTAATTTAACATATATAAAGACTGGAAACACAATGTTAATTTGAAACCTGCCTCCTGGTAGGTTTAATTTAAGCTTCATCGTGGCCAATGTGTATTAAAGAAAAACACTTCTTTTAAAATTAGATTACTCTTCCATTTTACGTCTATGAAACATTAGGGTTTTGTGATTTATTTCTATTTTTTATTTATTTATTTTATTTTTATTTTTTTTTGTAATAAAAGATCAAAATTATTATCATTGAAGATTTATTTTCACAGGCTTCTTTGTTCATATCTACCAAGGGTGCCAATAATTTTGATATATAAAGACTGGAAACAATGTTAATCTGAAGTTAAACCTGCCTCCTGGTATGTTTAATTTAAGCCTCAATTTAGTCCTGAAGTAGCTCTAGTCTTCCTCCAGGAAATCAGCCAATTAAATTCTGGACTAGATTAAGTCTAAGACTATTTAAAATCATGACAGCGAAAGCAGATTTCTGTTAACATATAAGGACTTCAGAAGAAAAATATGTGAAGCTGTTCAAGCACCCCCTTGGTTACAAGTACTGGTTGAGAATCACCGATGTCACTTATGTGATTGATCTCCTAATGAAGCTCAAAAGAAAGAAGTTTACTTTTCCAATTAGCAGAGTGTGAGGAGCAGGTTTTTGTGCAGTCATCTATAATGGAGGCAGCAGGTCTCAGAGCTGCAGTGGCATCGTTCAGACGCTGGGATTAATGAGTTGCTGTTGAATTAGGCTGCTGAGAAATTCTGTTCTCCAAAGAGCCAAGCGGCAAAGGAAATATCTTCACAGCTCACCAGGACATCCAACCCACGCTCTATTTACACACACACAGGGGTGAGACTGGTCAGACGCTGAGGGGTATGTATCAGCAATGTTGGCGCCCACCAAATATAGAAAATCTGGGACTAAAAAGCTCCCAAAAACTGTTTTTGCTGAAGACGTGACACAAAGGTTAATGCCAGGGTCAAAATTGAGAAAAAAATACCTTCGAAAGACGTCTTTTTATAGTCCGATGTACGTTGTACACTTACTACTTTCATTTGCAGAGTGGTTTTAAGTTTGGTTTAGAACTTAGCAGGCTGTTACAATTAGTGATATTTAGTAAGCGTTCTTTCAAGGGAATGACTCGCTCTCGTTCACTTTCATACACTGACTCATTTTTCTTTCTATTTTGGAGCGTCACTTCTAGCATGAGTCTGTAGTATCCGAATGGGGGCTGTGAAGTAGCATTTCATTGGGTTTGACTTACTGAATGAATACGCCCAGCTTTGAGGAATCAGTTTATCACACATTTCGCATTCGCAGTTCTGCTGCTGATTGACAACACTGCAAATGCTCTAGCAATAAGAATGTAAAAATATTGGTCATGCAAATAAAGCAATCATATTCATCATAATGGTCATCTTTATAGTTGTTGTCTTGGTGTTTTCTCTGTAAAGAAATATCATTTTTAACGGGGAATCATGTCATAATCTTTTTAATTTGTACCCGATTCTGTGTAGCAGTGACTATATATCGTGAGCCAACAGAACTTTTTCAGGATTCTTTGATGAATAGAAAGCTCAAAGGTACAACATTTATTTGAAATAGACATTTATTAGTAAATTTATAATTTCATATCTATGTTTAAAAATATAAAATAAAATACATACTGTTTAAAATCAAACTTTTAGTTATTTGTAGGTTTAATGGGACATGCATTTAAAAAATGGATTTTGACAATCCACATTGAGGGGCTTATGTTACAAACTCCTTTTCACCTCTGCACACACATAATAAAATGGAAATAGACTTGTTTCCTCTTAATACAGCAACGGCCTCAGTGAATTCTCCATAAAAGCTTTCCTAAACATCGATGAATTCTCCTGTGAGTTACGCTGAATAATGTGAGCGATGGTTGGAGTGACTGGTTGGCTTGCTTTGCGTTCCTAAATATATGTTTAAGAGTTTAAAGTATAACAAAAATTACACACTTGGTTACATTTCGGTGAGTGTGTGATAGAAAGAGATAAAGTGGCATCGGTGTACAATATAAATATTTTGATGAAACTATTCTTGCAGCAACGCTCCCGTGGCAAGCTGACTCATTGGCACAGCTGCGGGAAAAACACTTTCATCTTCTATGTTTCATCTTCCTTGATTATCCATTCCTTCTTTTCCGGAAAAAAAAAAAAAGCCTTGTGAATTCTCACCAACAAAGGTTTAATATTTATCCACACAATGTACAATAACAGTTAGATATTGTCAGTGGAAGATTTGTTTTTTATTCTCAAATTTAAATATTTGCAGCTCTCTGAGCTCTTTTTTGGAGTTAAAGATGGAAGATGAATGTTATGTTTTAGAGCAGATGAACATGTTCTACATCTAAAATTAGCATCACGTATTTACAGCTCTTGAGATTTAATCACTTCGCTTCTGTATGTTAGAAAGATGACTGCCATATGGATATAGAGAAAATAATCAAATAATAGTCTTCCTGAGAGCCTTCTGTCGTGAGACTTAGCTGACAAACAATTAGATATGAGCTGCTTTTTAGTGTAAAGCATTGAAAAATCACGTCAAACTGTTACAACTCCAGGCAAAGTCTCAAAGTTGCCAGTAAACAGGTCAGCTTTTACTAGAAAAACTTTTCAGGACGTCACTTTTCGAAAAAAGAAAGAAAAACTTTTTTTCAGAAAATTTAAAGGGATAGTTCATCCAAAAATGAAAATTCTGTCATTAATTACTCACCCTCATATCGTTCCAAATCCGTAAGACCTTCGTTCATTTTCTGAAAACAAATTAGGGTATTTTTGATTAAATCCGAGAGCTTTCTGACCCTGCATAGACAGCAATGCAACTGAAACGTTTAATAGCATCAGTGTTACCACCTTAATTATATGAAGCTATGAGAATATTTTTAGGGTGAGTAATTAATGACAGAATTTTCATTTTTGGGTGAACTATCCCTTTAACATTTGGAGAAAAATGTCAACCAAACAATATGCTTTAAACGGACACATGGGTCAATGACAAAAAAAGAGTGTCAATTATAGAGAAAAGGAAAAAGCTTGGTAACACTTTATAATAACTTTCATTAATAAATCATTAACAAACATTATATAATGCTTAACAGATCATTTGTTAATATTCACATAGATAGAACTATGAGATAGTATTATGTTTACTAATGTACTTTTCAAACATTATCTAATGATTAACAGATCATTAGCTCCTTTCACACAGTAATACCAGTAAATTGCCGTCAAATTACTAGAACAATTTTACCGGTAAATACAAAAATGTGCTGTTCACACAGGCAAGGACGTTCCGTCTTTTTACCTGTAAAGCTCCATTCACACATCAGTTTCAAAATACTGTTAAATTCTGTGACATCATTAACCAGAAATGACCTCTTAACGGCTGCGCCTCCCGGTGTTGTGTTTGTAAACATGTTGGAGGGGTTTATGCAGTCAGTGTTTTTGTTGATGTTTTCATTTTTGCGTCAAACGTTCACATTCATGCAGCTGCTTTTGGCCCAGAGACATCGTATTAGACGACTTCAAACCAAACTAAATGTAAACGGAGTAAATTTGCATCAGAATCTTATGATTGGCCCACAGTAGACGTCTTGCGTCAGTGCGTTCTGAACTCATACGGTAATCTTCATTCTGCGTTCACGTACAGCATCATACCGGTGATTTACTGGTAATGTTACAACTTCCCTTTGTTTGTTCCATCAATTTACCAGTATTTTTGAAAAGGTCCTGTTCACACATGATCTCTTAATGGTAATTTACCGGTAATTTACCAGAAAAGACTTTATGTGTGAAAGGGGCTATTATTTTATGCAAATCGAAATGCTTACAAATGTCATTAAACTTTCAATTCGTGCATTTAAAAAAAATCTTCAAATGATTTTGACAGATGGTTTACAATGATTAAAAGCTTCATTAATAAATCATTAACAAACATTACATAATGCTTAACGGATCATTAATTAACGTTTACAAATGTCATTAAACTTTTCAATTCATACGAGCATGCACTTTTTAAAAATCTACAAATGATTTTAACAGAAATTGTACAATGATTACACGTTTATATGTTAATGTACTTTTGAATGCTACTAAATGTCATTAATCTTCAGTTTACATATTACCTAATGTTCTTTTTTACATTTACAAATGTTAGGTCGTTAGGTCATTAGGTCGTGTTTAGTAAGTTTATTAGTAAACATTAACAAGCACATTACCTCATGTTTTCAGATATTTGAATATATATTAACTAATGATCTGTTAAGCGTTGCATAATGTTTGTTAATGATTTATTAATGGAAGTTATTATAAAGTGTTACCGTGTATTTTGAAGTTGTTTTTAAACTATATCCTTATCATCACATTTTAAATATTAAGAATTTCTAATTTTATTTTTATATTTTATTTTATTTTATTTTATTTATTTATTTATTTATTTTTCATCATAGAAGAGGTGTATTCAAGTGTTTTATTTTTATTTTATTTTATTTTTTATGGATGACAAATATATTCAAAACTAATAGATAAGATTAAAATAAAATAAAAAAATAATTAATTAATTAATTAATAAAGTATCACCTTTGACCCAGTGGCTTCTACAAACGCAAATACCATTGCTGAACAACCTTGGAGCTCATGGTAGGTCTCTCTTGAGAAATTTACACAATCAATTTCTCTATTAAGAAAATGAACGTGTTTTTCATTGTTGAAAAAGGATCCCCATTGTTGCACGTTTCATGATGCCGTTCCTGACCACCGTTTTAACACCGCGGGTCGTACAGCACCATTACTAATCATCAGAAAATCTTGCTCACTGCTTTCGTTGCTCAACAATTTAGCAGCACTGCAATTTAAGAGGCACCAGCTGCATCAATCAACAGAAAAAAAACAAGAACAACATCCAGCAAACGACAGCGTTTAGCTTCTCAGCAGACACGATTTTCTTCTAAGCACAAACAAACTTATTGGACCTCCTTAACACACTCACGAATGGGACAATAAGCAACCATTCATCACAAAGGTACTTACAAGAGAAGAAAAAGAGCAAGAAAAAAGTGTTAAAGGAAAAAAAAGAGCCCCAAAGAACTAATTACATAGATGATCATTATTCTTCTTCTGCACTCTGCAGCAACAGGACATTACAGTCCAGTCTCTGGCACATCGGGCCTGTCATCATAGGCTACCTTTGCAGCAGGACAATCAAGAAGCCGCGAGTGATGGAAATCATATCTTTCATTAAACTACAGAGAACAGCTCAGCATTTGCTCCCTGAGCACTGCTGCAAGTTTTAATGGATACATGGGTAGAGCGGAGACAGAAGAGTATGTAGGCACGTTTCCATTACAGATTTGCGCAAAACTTTGGCGATATTTTATAAATGTCGATAAAAAAAGTATTGCGAAATGACGGCGTTTCCATTAACCAATGTTATGCGACTAAAACGTAACCTTTTGCCTCTCGCGACAAGTCATGGAAACGGATTTTGGTGGGATTTTGGCTATATTTATTCAAAGGAGGCATTAGCGTGTATCTTTACAGAAGCAGCACAGAGAGCCGCTTCAGAAACATGCGTGGCGCGGCTGTAATAAACACAAGCATTGACTGTAAAAACTTTTTTGCGATATATGGGCGTTTTTGCGAAATTGACGCGTTTCCATTAGGCGTATTTTCAATTTGCGCAATTTGAAGGGTAATGGAAACGCGCCTTGTGATGTCTTCATCAAGACACGCTCGAGCAGGTCACATGACCACTGTCTCAGCTGTTTACAGTCAAAGGCCAGCAGGAGGGACGTCCACTATCTATAGGGGGGCATCATCACTGCTGCAGGTGTGCAGGAACCCCCCGCCTCTTCTGCTGTTGCTTCTATCTCCCCTACAAAGTTTGAAGGCTTTTATATAGAAAAATAACTGTCACATTAAACAACGGATGAAAGCACTAAGAAAAATCAACATGTTATTTTTTTGTAGCTGTGTTTCCAACAGAGGAAAACATTATTGCTCTTTCATAGCTAAAGAGATTTTGTCAGTAGTGTTTCATTTAAAGAAATAGTTCACCCAATTATTTTCTATGTAACACCAAAGGAGATTTTAAGCACAATATTCAAGCTGCTCTTTTCCGTACAATGAAAGGGGATGGTGATACTGATAAGCTCTCAAGTCTTCAAAACTATACTACGTCTTTTTTAACAACCTTTACTCAGCAGGGGCGCATTAAAGGCATAGTTCACCCAAAAATGAAAATTTGGTCAACATTTACTCATCCTCATGTGTTCCAAACCTGTATGAGTGTCTTCGTTCCAGATATATACAGAGTTCTGGCATGAAACTCTAAATGGCGCAGTCCGATAGGTCTAACTCAATCTGACCTAATGACATCATTATCACATGGCACAGCTGATTGGTTCTCTCCCGTATCGGTATGGCGCTTATCGCAGTCATATCAATGACAGTGTTGCAGGAGACGCTGAAGATAACTATCTACGGCTGTAACAATTCCGAGTGAAATGCATTATGGGTAGTGTAGTTCGGAGAAATGTGCTCGTGCAACATGTGCTCTCGCTGTGCTGTGTAATTCAGAAAACGGAGGAAGAACATTTATATTCTGCTTTATTTCAGTTCATTCAGGGCTTTTTGTGCACTGTAACTTTGACAACTTGTATCTGCACGAGAGAGTAAAATGGCATGTATCGGCTAACTTTGTCCGTCTCATCATTGCACGAATATGAATTAACAAGCTGTTACGCTGCCGCTGGGACTGATGAAGTGGAGAAAGTAACAGCAGTTATCAAATGAATAATTATGATATTTGCTCAGGTGGATGCTGGGGTCTTATCTATCGGATTGCAACGCATATCCATTTTTTTAATTAAACATTAGAATTGTTACATTATTGCAAATAAATAGATTATGATCCACAAATAAATGTTCAGCGAAGTGTAGCTGTTATCTGATTGGCTTGAGTAGACGGTGGGTGAAGTCCACTCATTTGTGGATTGTCAGCGTCTTGACACTAGACATGTTTCAAAATCCACAAATGCACAGCGAGCGATCCACAAATGCATGCAGCGATTCACAAATGAATGGCAGGCAAAGTTGTGTTTGTGACATAAAAATGTATTTGTGAATATGCAAATCTCATTTTATTTATTTGTGAACTGAATTAATGTTTGTGAAACTCTGAGATTTATTTGTGGATCTCATTCTATTTATTTGTCAATATGTTTAATTTTTTTGTAAATCTCTTTACATTTATTTGTGGATCTCATTCTATTTATTTGTCAATATGTTTAATTTTTTTGTAAATCTCTTTACATTTATTTGTGGATCATAATCTATTTATTTGGAATAATGCAACAATTCTACCCCCATACCCATTCACTGCAGAGGATCCATCCATTTTCACTATTCTGTATTAAAATAATTTAGATATTAAGGAAATTTTTCATACAAGTAGATCATATGAGTAAAGCACTGTTATCTCACAGGTTACATATATATATACACATAAATACAGCTTTAATTTCTTTCCACATTTAAACAGCTGAATTGAGAGTGTGTAATTACACGTAGAGCACATCATGGATCTCCCAGTGTAAAGATCAGGAGCAAAAGAAATGAGGTGCAAACAAAATGCCATCTCTTTCCAGGAGATAAAAATAGTCTCCTTATCAAACCCAAACGCCAGGCTGTAAAGGGCTGTTTGGAAAGGCAGCAAGGGTAACTTATTATGCAGTTGCTTTTATACACATCTGTATATTGAAGATACACAATAACAAACCTCAAAGGACCCTCCACTATTTAGTTGAGATTCTAAAATAGCTGGTCGCCATACCAACGACGAGGTGTTTGATTTCTCCTGTGGAAGTCCCAAACTTGGTGTGATTCTGGGAGACATGACAAATCTAAAATATCAATAACATTACACACTCAGAATTCATCATCTATCGTGATCTGGAGCAAATAAATAGCTTCTTTGGCGATGCATGCTTCTAAAAGACAATCAATAGTAGAGCAGGTTTTGCATTCTGATCAAAAGGAGGAAGATATGGGCTTGATGTTGACACATGAACCAGACAAAAGATAATTCAAAGTCTTCAGTTCCTCCGGCTTTCATTTAGGCAGCCTGGAAAATGCAGAGCAGAAATGAAGGAGGCTCGTACTGATATTACCACGGCCTCATGAAACCCAAATCAGACGACTAATTTCAGATAAAGGTCTTTACTTATTTCCATCTCACTGAAATTTCACACAGCACGCCTTGATTGTTTTTGTTCAGTTTATTACTGAGAAATATGTTTTAGAAATGGCTGTTAAAATAGTCTGGCATTAGTGCTTTATGATGGGCTGAGAATTTACAGGAACAAGACATTAATGTCTAGTATCATAAGGAAGCATTGTCATAAATTGTTCGGTATATAAATTGTGCATATGGCACAGTAAACACAAATATTTCATATATAATGGTCACTTTAAAGAGGCGATCAGTCCCTGTTGACTTCTGTAACTCACAAAAAAGGAATGGAAAATACATTTACATTAATGCACTTACAGTGGAAGTCTAGCAGCCAGGCATCCCAAAGGGTTTAAAAGCATTTTGAAGAAATCTGTATTTTTGTTAAAGAGCTTACATTAATTCCTCTGTAAAATGTGTTTTAGGGAATACACTTTTTTTAAATCATACTTGTGAGTAGGATGCAATATATCAAAAATATTGATATCACGATAAGGCTTAGTTTTACTATCGAATAGCTTTTTGGATGTAAAAGGGTTTCCTGCAGCACATATTTATTTGTTAACCAGTTGAAACAGGGTTATTATAGTTAACTAAAACTAAAACAAAAACCATGAAAAAAAAGTTATTTGAAATATATAAATGTTAACTCAAATGTTATATATATAAAAATATATATTTATATAACTAAAAATTACAATAAAATATTTAACAATATAAAAAAAAACTAATAACAATGGCAAACACACACACACACACACACACACAAAATTACTAAAATTTTAACTAAACATGAAAGCAGAAAATATACAAATAAACTCAATATTAACAAATGCTATAAAAGTATCTCAATGATACTAAAATAACACTGAGGTAAACCATTAAAATAAAAGCTTGATGGTTTACAATTTCAAAATTATGAAAATAAGACGTAAATATTAATATTGTAATTGTACAGTTGTAAAATAATTTAAAACCTAATTTTTTTAATTATTTTTATGAAATACTAAATTATCACACACACACACACACAAACATTATATATATAATATATATATATCGGCCACACCTGGGGCTCGTCAACCCGCCGGCAGATAAGCAGCGTGCTCACCGACGAAGGGTGAGAAGACTCTCCATGAGACAGCAAACTAACACACTCTCTCTATTCCGTTCCAGAAAGCACTGAGTGACCGACCAGCCACGAGCACGGCACAGATTCACCCACACCTGGACACGACCGAGAGGACCTCAGCGAGCTAGAGCCCCATCACCATACACGTAGTCACCCGTCACTTAATAAATCCACCCTCCGGGGCCTTAACCTAAGCTCTCATTGTCGTGTGATCCTTCCACCCCGCCACACTGGTGGAGAATGCGGGCATGTTAGTGGAAGGAACACCGACAAGTGATCTCCCTGCGTCTCACTATTTTGTTTTTTTCCCCTCTCTGTCTCCCCTCTGCTAGCGTTACCTGACCACCGGGTACAAGTGACGCAGCTCTTGCCAAAAATTATGGCTCATGATGATGTTGAAACTTTTCTACAGATGTTTGAAAACACGGCGACCCAGGAGGGCTGGGGGAGGGAAGACTGGGCACGACTGCAGGTGCCCCTTCTCATGGGTGAGGCGCAACGAGCCTACTTCGCCCTACCATCCTCGCTGTCAGACAAATACAGTGAGCTCAAAAACGAGATCCTGGCCCGCCTGGGGCTTTCTTCGGTCTGCGCGGCCCAGTACTTCCACGACTGAGAGTACAAACCCCGCCGCCCCACCCGAGCCCAAGCTGCCGAATTATTCCGCCTCACTCAACATTGGTTGTTGGATGGAGATCCCACATCCTGGCAGGCTGTATTGTGCACCGTGACCTGCCCGCGAGGGCTCCAGAAGCGGAGGTAAAAATCAATGGCCGCCCGTTCCCAGCTCTACTGGACCGGCAGTGCGGTCGGCCTCATACAGTCCCGTATCCTCGCAACCCGGGGGGAAACCAAAGCTTGTCGCCGCAGTACAGCCTGTCAGCACCAGAGGGAGCCGCCGTGGGAAAAGGCCGGCGAGAAGAGCCCGTCAACGCCCCGTCTTGCTCGCCTCGGACAGCGGGAGAGATGGTGAGTCCCCTCAACATAATTCTAACCTCTTCCTTGACCTATATCAGCAGGTGAGAGGAGGTGGTTCGTTTGCCAAGGAACATCACGAGGATGACCATCTAAAGCACTGCTGCACTCAAGTGTGCATGATAGAGGGAAAGGAGACACAACCGGGGCCCCATCCTCTCCCGCATTTCATTGTCCGAAACGACCTGCTCTACTGTGTGGCGCAGCGAAGGGGGGAGGACAATACCCTACTGGTGGTGCCGTGGACGAAGACAGAGACGGTGCTGGAGTTGGCACACAACACCCCCCAACGGATCCGTGACCGCTTCCACTGGCCGGGACTGGAGGCCGAAGTCAAACGTTTCTGTCAGTCCTGCTCAACCTGCCAGAAATCGTCCCCGAGGACGCCTCCCCTAGCCCGCTGATTCCCTTGCCCATCATCGAGGTGCCCTTCGAGCGCATCGGGATGGATCTCGTGTAGAAGGTGCACATGATGGGGGCCGGGGCTCTGGCTCTTCTTAGTTTGCAAAGGAAGTAGAGACGCTACTCTGCTTTCTTGGCCAGTGCTGTGGTGTTGTCAGCCCATGAGAGATCCTCTGTGATGTGCACACCCAGGAACTTGGTACCACCCCCAAACTGATGGCCTAGTTGAACGATTCAACCAAACCCTCAAACAAATGCTGCGACGAGTGGTAGCCGAGGACAAACGAGACTGGGACCTCATGCTGCCATATGTCCTGTTCGGTATACGGGAGGTACCTCAGGCCTCGACCGGCTTCACCCCTTTCGAGCTGCTGTTCGGACGCCAGCTCCGGGGGCTGCTGGATGTGGCAAGAGAAGCGTGGGAACAACAGCCCGCGCCCCACCGCTCCGTGATCGAACATGTGAAAGAAATGAGAGCGCAAATCGACCAGGTCATGCCATTAGTCCGGAAGCACCTCACCAAGGCCCAGCAGGCGCAGCAGCGGCATTACAACCGAGCTGCCCAGCCTCGAGAATTCCAGCCGCGAGAACGAGTGGTGGTCCTTGTCCCCAATTCAGCCTGCAAATTCCTGCCCAGCTGGCAAGGCCCGTATACCGTCACGGAGAGAATCGGTCCTGTCACTTACCGTATCCGCCAGCCGGGACGGCGGAAGGCAGACCAGCTATATCACATTAACCTGCTGAAGAAATGGGTGGGGACAAGGGACCAGCTCGCCGCCCTCACCACGGTGGAGATGGTGGTCATGGACGTCAACCCACAGCTGTCGGCAGCTAAGAAGACCGAGCTGCAGCACCTGATTGGCCAGTTCCCCGATGTGTTCTGCCCGAGCCCCGGGCGGACCCAAGTCCTCCATCACGAGATCCGCACGCCACCAGGAACCATCGTCAGGCAACGGCCCTACCGAGTCCCAGAGGCTCGTCGGCAGGCTATTGAGGAGGAAATCCAACAAATGCTGAAGTTAGGGGTGATTGAACCATCTAACAGCCCTTGGTCCAGTCTTATCTTCATGGTAACTAAACCAGATGGCACCCTTCGCTTCTGCAATGACTTCCGCTGCCTCAACAAAGTCTCGAAGTTCGATGGCTACCCAATGCCTCGGGTGGATGAGCTCCTGGAGCGTCTGGGAAGGGCCCGATACATCTCCACACTTGACCTCACAAAAGGGTACTGGCAGGTGCTCCTCTCCGAAACTGCCAAACCCAAAACAGCCTTCAGCACCCTCAGTGGACACTGGCAATACCGGACCCTTCCCTTCGGGCTGCACGGGGCTCCCGCCACATTCCAGTGCATGATGGACATCTTGCTGTGGCCCCACCAGTCCTACGCAGCGGCATATCTGGATGACGTGGTAATCCACTCCGAGCGTTGGGAAGACCACCTAGACCGTCTGCGGAGGGTGCTGATGGAGCTACGTGGGGCTGGGCTTACCGCCAACCCCCGCAAATGTCACCTGGGCCTATTTGAGGCAAAGTACCTGGGCTTCCAGGTCGGACGGGGCCTAGTCAAGCCCCAGGAAAAAAGTGGAAGCAGTCTGGTCCTCCCCGAAACCGAGCACGAAGTCCCAGGTACGAGCCTTCTTGGGGTTGGCGGGGTACTATCGCTGTTTCATCCCTAACTTCTCCTCCTTAGCCGCCCCCCTGACATACCTGACCAGGAAGGGGCAGCCAGAGAAGGTGGGCTGGACACCCGAGGCGGAGGAGGCCTTCCGGAATGTGAAGACAGCGCTCACCTTGGAGCCGGTTCTGCGAGCCCCGGACTTCACCTGTCCCTTCCTGCTGCAAACGGATGCCTCCGACACAGGACTTGGAGCCGTCCTCTCCCAGGTTCAGGAAGGTGAGGAGCATCCAGTCCTTTATATCAGCAGGAAGTTGAAGAGCTGCGCTACTACCTCCTGGGCCGTAAGTTCACTCTTGTTACAGACCACGCACCCCTCCAGTGGATGGCCCGGGCCAAAGACATGAACGCCAGGGTGACGCGGTGGTTCCTTGCACTCCAAGACTTCCACTTCCTAGTGCGACATCAGGCTGGCCTGCTCTACTGTGTGGCGCAGTGAAGGGGGGAGGACAAGACCCTACTGGTGGTGCCGCGGACGAAGACGGAGACGGTGCTGGAGTTGGCACACTCGCACCCGCTTGCCGGTCACCTTGGAGTGGCCAACACCCCCCAACGGGTCCGTGACCGCTTCCGCTGTCTGGGACTGGAGGCCGAAGTCAAACGTTTCTGTCAGTCCTGCTCAACCTGCCAGAAAACGTCCCCGAGGACTCCTCACCTAGCCCGCTGATTCCCTTGCCCATCATCGAGGTGCCCTTCGAGCGCATCGGGATGGATCTCGTGGGGCCGTTGCCTAGTTCTGCCCGGGGTCACGAACACATCCTGGTCATCTTCGACTATGCCACCCGGTACCCAGAAGCAGTGCCCCTTCGAAAGGCCACCGCCAAATCCATCGCCCACGAGCTCTTCCTGCTATGTAGCCGGGTAGGCATCCTAACGAGACTGGGACCTCATGCTGCCATATGTACTATTCGGTATACGGGAGGTACCTCAGGCCTCGATCGGCTTCACCCCTTTCGAGCTGCTGTTCGGACGCCAGCCCCAGGGGCTGCTGGATGTGGCAAGAGAAGCGTGGGAACAACAGCCCGCGCCCCACCACTCTGTGCTCGAACATGTGAAAGAAATTAAAGCGCGAATCGACCAGGTCATGCCATTAGTCCGGGATGGTCCTTGTCCCCAATTCGACCTGCAAGTTCCTGGCCAGCTGGCAAGGCCCGTATACCGTCACGGAGAAAATCGGTCCCGTTACTTACCGTATCCGCCAGCCGGGACGGCGGAAGGCAGAAGACAAGGGACCAGCTCGCCGCCCCCACCACGGTGGAGACGGTGGTCATGGACGTCAACCCACAGCTGTCGGCAGCTCAGAAGACCGAGCTGCAGCACCTGATTGGCCAGTTCCCCGATGTGTTCTCCCCGATCCCCGGGCGGACCCAAGTCCTCCATCACGAGATCCGCACACCACCAGGAACCATCGTCAGGCAACGGCCCTACCGAGTCCCAGCCTCGATCGGCTTCACCCCTTTCGAGCTGCTGTTTGGACGCCAGCCCCGGGGGCTGCTGGATGTGGCAAGAGAAGCGTGGGAACAACAGCCCGCACCCCACCGCTCTGTGATCGAACATGTGAAAGAAATGAGAGAGCTAATCGACCAGGTCATGCCATTAGTCCGGGAGCACCTCACCAAGGCCCAGCAGGCGCAGCAGCGGCATTACAACCGAGCCGCCCAGCCTCGAGAATTCCAGCCGGGAGACCGAGTGATGGTCCTTGTCCCCAATTCAGCCTGAAAATTCCTGGCCAGCTGGCAAGGCCCATATACCGTCACGGAGAGAATCGGTCCCGTTACTTACCGTATCCGCCAGCCGGGACGGCGGAAGGCAGAAGACAAGGGACCAGCTCGCCGCCCCCCC
>NW_015558618.1:830821-838678 GCF_001515605.1 Sinocyclocheilus anshuiensis | reverse complement strand
GCTGACCCAGGTCCTCCATCACTAGATTTCCACACATCACCAGGAACCATCGTCAGGCAATGTCCCTACCGAGTCCCAGAGGCTCGTCGGCAGGCTATTGAGTAGGAAATCCAACAAATGCTGAAGTTAGGGGTGATTGAACCATCTAACAGCCCTTGGTCCAGTCCTATCGTCATGGTACCTAAACCAGATGGCACCCTCCGCTTCTGCAATGACTTCCGCTGCCTCAACAAAGTCTCGGAGTTTGACGGCTACCCAATGCCTCGGGTGGATGAGCTCCTGGAGCGCCTGGGAAGGGCCCGATACATCTCCACACTTGACCTCACAAAAGGGTACTGGCAGGTGCCCCTCTCCGTAACTGCCAAACCCAAAACAGCCTTCAGCACCCCCAGTGGACACTGGCAATACCAGACCCTTCCCTTCGGGCTGCACTGGGCTCCCGCCACGTTCCAGTGCATGATAGACATCTTGCTGTGGCCCCACCAGTCCTACGCAGCGGCATATCTGGATGACGTGGTAATCCACTCCGAGCGTTGGGAAGACCACCTAGACCGTCTGCGGAGGGTGCTGATGGAGCTACGCAGGGCTGGGCTCACCGCCAACCCCCGCAAATGTCACCTGGGCCTATTTGAGGCAAAGTACCTGGGCTTCCAGGTCGGACGGGGCCAGGAGACCCTCTCCGTAACTGCCAAACCCAAAACAGCCTTCAGCACCCCCAGTGGACACTGGCAATACCAGACCCTTCCCTTCGGGCTGCACTGGGCTCCCGCCACGTTCCAGTGCATGATGGACATCTTGCTGTGGCCCCACCAGTCCTACACAGCGGCATATCTGGATGACGTGGTAATCCACTCCGAGCGTTGGGAAGACCACCTAGACCGTCTGCGGAGGGTGCTGATGGAGCTACGCAGGGCTGGGCTCACCGCCAACCCCCGCAAATGTCACCTGGGCCTATTTGAAGCAAAGTACCTGGGCTTCCAGGTCGGACGGGGCCTCGTCAAGCCCCAGGAAAGAAAAGTGGAAGCAGTCCAGTCCGCCCCGAAACCCAGCACACTGGGAAGGGCCCGATACATCTCCACACTTGACCTCACAAAAGGGTACTGGCAGGTGCCCCTCTCCGTAACTGCCAAACCCAAAACAGCCTTCAGCACCCCCAGTGGACACTGGCAATACCAGACCCTTCCCTTCGGGCTGCACTGGGCTCCCGCCACGTTCCAGTGCATGATGGACATCTTGCTGTGGCCCCACCAGTCCTACGCAGCGGCATATCTGGATGACGTGGTAATCCACTCCGAGCGTTGGGAAGACCACCTAGACCGTCTGCGGAGGGTGCTGATGGAGCTACGCAGGGCTGGGCTCACCGCCAACCCCCGCAAATGTCACCTGGGCCTATTTGAGGCAAAGTACCTGGGCTTCCAGGTCGGACGGGGCCTAGTCAAGCCCCAGGAAAAAAAAGTGGAAGCAGTCCGGTCCTCCCCGAAACCCAGCACGAAGTCCCAGGTACGAGCCTTCTTGGGGTTGGCGGGGTACTATCGCTGTTTCGTCCCTAACTTCTCCTCCTTAGCCGCCCCCTGACAGACCTGACCAGGAAGGGGCAGCCAGAGAAGGTGTGCTGGACACCCGAGGCGGAAGAGGCCTTCCGGAATGTGAAGACAGCGCTCACCTCGGAGCCGTTTCTGCAAGCCCCGGACTTCACCTGTCCCTTCTTGCTGCAAACGGATGCCTCCGACACAGGACTTGGAGCCGTCCTCTCCCAGGTTCAGGGAGGTGAGGGGCATCCAGTCCTTTATAGCAGGAAGTTGAACCCGGCCGAGAAGAATTACGCCACCGTGGAGAAGGAAGCTCTGGCCATCAAGTGGGCAGTCCTGGAGCTGCGCTACTACCTCCTGGGCCGTAAGTTCACTCTTGTTACAGACCACGCACCCCTCCAGTGGATGGCCCGGGCCAAAGACATGAACGCCAAGGTGACGCGGTGGTTCCTTGCACTCCAAGACTTCCACTTTCTAGTGCGACATCGGGCTGGAGTGGCCAACTCCAACACCGACGGCCTCTCCCGGATTTGATCAGCTTTTGCAGGTCTGTCGGGGGTCACTTCCCACCCACCCCTCTCTAAAAAAAATAATTAATAATAGTGATAATAGTATTATTGCACTTTATTTATTTTGTATTTTTAAATAAAATAATAAATAGAGAAGGCTATGATAATACTATTATATTTTAAAATAAAAACTCAGTATTAAATTAAAAAATACAATTATTTTATAGCACACTTAAAAATTTAAAATATTGCTAATATTTACAATTTAATTTTTTTTATTTAAAAAAAAATCATTTTTTATGCATCATTTTCAAACCTAAGATCAGCAAGCTTTTATTTTGGCGAGTTGTCGGCAAGTAAATATATGCACTGCTGGTTTTAGCGCTGCCGAGTGAAGAGCGTAACTGAAACGCGTCAGTGAATTAAATGTCAGTTTTGCGTTTTGGTCTGAAACCGGCAGCACATAGATTTATGCTTTGAGTTTGAATGGAAATATTATACAGTAATATAGTTAGTCGATCTAAAACAGTGATTGTGCATTAACAGCTGTCAGTAATGTCGGTACGCAAATGAGCGGTCTAAACTTATTTACCCAGCACATTTTTTATTTTGTTTGCGCATGCGCACCTGCACAACACTTATGTGCACCCCTTTATGTATATATATATATAATGGTTCGCATTAACAAAAAAAAAAGTCTTCAGAAAAATGTTTTCAGATTGTTTTTCCCAATCGCAATCAATCAATCAATCATTCAGTCATTAAATAAATAAATATTGCATGTGTCAGCAAATATGTCAGGGTTTTTTTGCTTTTGTTTTTTACCAATATCGTGCAGCCCTACTTTGATGTACAACTATATGTTTTTAGGTGATTATGCATTACGGCCATAACTCCTGTGGGCGGAGTTTCGAAGTTAACTGAATTTGCATGGTCACAACATGAGCTGGCACAAAAACTGGCACAGACAAGATTTTTTAAACATATATTGTTTAAGTGACATGGTCATATTTCAAAACAGTGTAATATTTGCATATATTCCATGTAAATTGTGGGTTTGAGAGTCAGAGAGTCAAAATTTGTTTCTGTGGTAATCACCAGCAGGTCACAGATGGCATTTGACCAAAGATCCTCTTTCTCATATTTAAATAAAATATTAATCTAGTCCTGTGGTACAGTTACATACACTCAAAAAAATTGTGCTAAATAGCACTAAAAGTGGTACGATTGCTTGTAATCATAGGGGAACCAGTTTAAGTGCTATATAGCACCTATACAGACAGCACCTTTGTCAAATGGTGCTATGAACCTTAGATTTTTGATATGTCACTCCACTCTCATATGTTCGCTATGAATGGGAATTTACTCAAATGGCAAAGGCTGTTTTGAATCACTTTTATTCTTTTCTGAGGTCAAAAAGTCTTGTGTGGGGGCCCTGGAATATTTCCTTATAGGGGCGCCTTGGGGGCAAAAGGTTGAGAACCACGTTATCTTCAGAAAATACACTGTATTTTAATGTCGTTTTTAATATTTTCCCCAACTAAACTAAGAGACTAAGAGAGAGTTAGATAACCTTTAAAGAACTATACAAAAGCTTAACGGGTTCTTTGTATGGCAATGGTGCTATATAGCACCTTAACCACCCCAAATAACTCCTGAAGAACCCATTTTTTGTGTTTGGGTTTGGGATCTTAGGGAATGACTAAACACAAAGCAGAATGCAAAGTGATCTTAGGTCAAAAGCCTGCATTTTCAATTAGTTTTATTTATAGAGCAGAGAAAAGGTGTAAAGGGAATTCACACATTTCTGAGACCAACAGGAAATGGGGAATTATATTCAACAAGAAGAACACAGACACTCACAACTCACTGCATCAATAATTCAGGTCGCTCTGTATTCAACACTGTTAATCTAATTTGATATTCCAATGACAAACAAAAAGCCAAAACTCTCATCCCACAGCAGTGCACTAATTTGAACTTTGTGTGTGTAACAGGTTGGAGCTTGAACTTAGAAAACATCAGGTCAAGAGATGTTAATTGCTCTTATTTAGCTGCATCCTACAACTCAGCCTGCAGAACTGTCTTTGAATTTCAATTAATGTGTCGTTTTGTATTTGTGCCTAATTACAGGTCATCATTAACCACATTATGGCTACAAAACCATCTTGATTATGTTAGACAACATTTGGTTCATAAATAAATTTCTGCTTATAATGAAAAGGGAGTTCTTGTGTTGTTGTTTTTTTTCTTCATTCATTCATTAATTTTAATAGCAGTGAACCATGTTACGACCGATCAATTTCATAAGCTTTATCTTGAGCCAGATTTAGTTTTGGTCATGAAATGGCTTTCATGGCATAGTTTTCTTTCCTGTATTGTACTTCGTATTGAAACAGGAAGTTAGGGTGGGGCATGTAGCCAATAGATTTTAGTCTATGGTGCAGCTGGGCATTAAGACAAACAAACACCATCAACAACATAAAAAAAATAAAAATCAACAATTGCTGGATTGTATCATGAGCGAAAGCAATGACGTTTCAAAATTAATAAATTCAAACAATTGATGGCTGGGAAATGAATGAGCGTGTGAGAGCAAACAACGAAACATGATTTGCTACCTGCTATTGGTAGTTAGTGACATGTCGTATTAATGGGGAAGGACAATCTCATTCAGAGCATTTTATAGACAAAAGATACAACTTTTTGTACAATACAATGCTCTCTAGAATGAGTACAAGATAAGTTGTGATTACATTTTTTTTTTTCAGTTTATTCAGAAGAGAAAGAACTGCAAATTTCAAATGTGTTTATCTGCTGTATCTGCATATAAATGGCTTTAAAGCTAACAGACATGGACAAGATTTCATTTCTTCTATTCATTTATAAGCTCTGCTACTCGTATTCTATTATGCCAAAAATCATTAGGATATTAAGTAAAGATCATGTTCCATGAAGATATTTTGTAAATTCCCTACCGTAAATATATCAAAACTTAATTTTTGATTAGTAATATGCATTGCTAAGAACTTCATTTGGACAACTTTAAAGGCGATTTTCTCAATATTTTGATTTTTTTGCACCCTCAGATTCCAGATTTTCAAATAGTAGTATCTCGACCAAGTATTGTCCTAACAAACCATACATCAATGGAAAGCTTATTTATTCAGCTTTCGGACTATGTATAAATCAAAAAATTGACCCTTATGATTGGTTTTGTGGTCCAGGGTCACATATATCCTGGCTCCTAAACAGTCTCTTAATCTGCTAAACAGCAAACAAATCATTTACGTTGCCTTTCAAGAATAGAGAGGAGCGGCGAAGGTCTGGGCTCTGGCTCTCAGATAAGACTCTCAAATAACAGCATTTCAATTAAAGATGAGAGAAAGCACTTTGGTTTTTAATCCAACAGTCTATATATGTCTCTCTTTATCACTAGAGGCTTTGATCTTTCTCACATTAGAATTCATCATGTACATCAACACATTTAGGCTTCTCTATAGCGGAGATACTTCCTTCACGCACACCTCTTAAGTGCGAGGTTCTTTCTAAATAGGTCAATTCACATACATTTGCTGTTAATTGACAGGCAATACATTTCGCTGAATCTAGCAAAAATGATTATCTCTGATCTCCTTATGGCTACATAAAGTATTTACATCTACAAAAAGATAGAATAAACAGTCAAGTGGCTTAATAGTATACAGATATTACAGAAAATCTTGGAAATTTCCACTACATTTAATTAATTGTTGGCTGACCCAACAGAGGGGCACAAGGTTTGGCTAGTTAGCATAGGCTCGTTAACCCCTGCTGGTAGATGTCATAACTACACCATCTAGCTGCAAAAAGCATCTTTCAAGTCAAAGTCAAAATAAAACTTTTTACAAGCAAAACAATCCTGAGAAAACATGCATTAGCAGCACAGCTGCCATTGAGATAAACAGGAAAGCTCTCTCCATAAAACAGGTGAAATTCAAATTTTATCTTAAAATACGCATTCCTCTTTGTCTCTGTACTTGTTCAGTATTGGCTCTTTCTTATTGCTTGTTTTTGCCATTGCCATTATTCAACTTCCATTCAAACACACACTTGATCTGTAGCGTTTTTTGCACTGAATATGCTCAGTGTTTTCCTCGCCTTTTTTCTCTCACATCCCTCTTTCATCATCAAAACCCAACCTGTGACTCATAATTAATGTGAGGTCCAATTTCCTGAAGATTAAAGGCAAAACAATTAAAAGCAGCAGAGAAAGGAGGTGGAAATGGAGGAAGAATTGCAGATAGAAGCTTTTGTATACTTGTTTGGAAAACAGCTCTGAGGTGGTTTTGAAATGTATTATGTTACCATTGGCTGCAATTGGCAGCAAGAAATGAGAATTAATCCAAGGCCAGAGGAAGAATAAGAGACTTTTGGTGGAAAAAGATGTCAATCTACTTTAGTTAACTCTCCAAAATATGTACAAATAGTTGATTGGCACCCTTAATGCACATTATAAGTCTTCGGACCTCCGTAATCATCGTCTCGGTTCCCTTTAGAGGGGTTTGGGTTCATTTGGAACATTAACAAAATTCTAGTGAACCGTTCTGAAACCCCACAAACTAGCCAAGTGAGAAACCCCACAAGTGTCAAACCTTTTGACACACAGTAAAACAGCACTTTGAAATGATTTTATTATTGCAGACATATTTCATTGAAATGATATTCATTTATTTTGGTTTATTTATTCAATCATTCATTCATGTGTGTGTGTGTGTGTGTAAATTAAGATAGAACTACATAATATAATATAATATAGTTACAGTTTCTGTTAGTTTGGACTTTCTGTTTGCACCATTGTCACGGTCTTGTTAGTTGTCATGGTTTTTGATTTGATTTTGTCATTCAGTTCAGGTGTGTTGAGTCATTATCCTAATTTGGTCTGTGTATTTAAGTTCCTGTCTGTTCAATGTTAGTTTGTCAGGTCTTGAACGTCAATGTTATGTGCGTCACCAGCCTTCCCTTACCTTGGAAGATGGTTTTCCTTCATCTTTGTCTTTGTGCATGTTCATCGACACAGTTGACACAGTGACTATAATAAACTACGAATTTATATTAATTTATGACTATTAATATTACGTTGTATATTGAAATTCATAATTGTAATATACTATAAAAATATTAATATAAATATATAACAATATTCTAATATTCAGTTTAATAATAATAAAGAAATATGCATAGTTTATTCAAATTCAAGTTTTGTCTGAGAGAAAAGTGTGAGTGTGTGTGTGTGTGTACTTGAATATTATTAAACAGATATATGAAGAGTTCATTTGCAAAACCCGATAACTCCGTTTTTATTTTATTCAGAAATCACGGTTTTGATTAAGTAATAATAACTTAAACAAATACAGGTAATTTACAAAATTAAAGTTAATTGAAAGTATGTTTTTTTTACATATTAAAAGTTTGTTTTATAGCAAAAGCTACGGTGACGCATTGCTGCCACACACATATAATTTTTTTCCACTCAATTATGTCGTAATAACGAGATGTTTTCTCGTTAAAACGACATCTTTTCTCGTAAAAACGAGATATGTCGTAAAAACGATATAATTATCTCGTTAAAACGACATCTTTTCTCGTTAAAACTACATATTTTTTCTCGTAATAACGACACATTATGTCATAAAAACGATATGTTTTCCCGTTATTATAGATATATGGTAGGCTGTATGTGAGCGAGCTAAGCGACTGTCCGCGCTGCTGTCGCCACAGTCTGACATAAACGAGGATCTGCACGCTGCTGAAATTATTGAAATACACTGTTTTAAATG
>NW_015558618.1:830006-830378 GCF_001515605.1 Sinocyclocheilus anshuiensis | reverse complement strand
TATTAGGATTAATCTCCAATCTGTCTACAATATAGTGCTATCCAATAACTGCACTCAGACCCATGACTCGTTTAGGCTGTGATCAGATCAAAACAGTTATTTTTGAATAATCGACTCTGGGCTTAATATTTCTTTATTTGAATGACTGCAGTTTGATTTAACAACAAATCGAAATACGAAAAAAAAAGAAATAAAGAGATTTTCTAATAGGATAATAATAATAATTATTATTATTATTATTATTATTATTATTACTATTATTACTATTTCGTTCAGTTTGGCAAACGGGCATTTTTTTTGTTCGTGGGTTAAAAAATGAGCTTGCTATTTGTGCGTGGGCGGCCCTAAAAACGCCACTTTTTATCTCAGCCT
>NW_015558618.1:817941-829801 GCF_001515605.1 Sinocyclocheilus anshuiensis | reverse complement strand
ATTATTATTATTATTATTATTATTATTATTAGCCTATTAGAAAATCTCTTTATTTCTTTTTTTTCGTATTTCAATTTGTTGTTAAATCAAACTGCAGTCATTCAAATAAAGAAATATTAAGCCCAGCGTCGATTACTCAAAAATAACTGTTTTGATCTGATTTCAATAATTTCAGAAGCGTGCAGATCCTCGTTCATGTCAGACTGTGGCGACAGCAGCGCGGACAGCTCGCTCACATACAGCCTACCATATATCTATAATAACGGGAAAACATATAGTTTTTATGAGAAAATATGTCGTTTTAACGAGAAAACATCTCGTTGTTACAAGAAAAGATGTAGTTTTAACGAGAAAACATCTCGTTATTACGAGAAAGTATACTTTTCAAATTATCATATCGAAGTTAGAAATTCAAATATTGTGACAAAATACATTTTGTAGGGTGCCACAAATTTGTTACAATTTCCAAAGGGTGCCGCGACTAAAGAAAGGTTGGGAAACACTGCCCTATCCCATCACACAGAATAAGAGTTCATCTCATGTACCGCTCTGCAAATTAGTCACAATTTGCTTCACAGTTTCTTCAAACTGTCTGGCTGTTGTATAGGCTATATTTCTTGCAACAACACTGCTCTTCTCGGTTCGGCGGCGCTGTAGTTTTAACGAGAAAAGATGTCGTCAAAACGACATATCTCGTTATTACGACATAATTGAGTGGAAAAAAAAATGTGTGTGGCAGCAATGCGTCACCGTAAAAAGCAGATAACTCCAGCAGTCGTTTTTTGGCACGTCTGGCGCACCTTGTTATGTCTAAAGGTCTACTTGAATAAAACAATCGAAAACAAATTTGTGTTTATTTAATTCAAGATGCCTGACAAACGTTGTTGTGATCATAAACTGTATGGATGTGATTACACGCAATACACGGAGCTTTTACCTCACCATTGTAACACGCTGCTTTTGCAAGGTTCTGTGAAAACGTTTTTATTTTCCTTTTTCGCCTGAAGAAGTTATCACAGGTTCATCAAATTCGTCGAAATTATCCATCCTCGATCACTTTTAATCAGCTTTGACGAAACTCCTCTCAGCTAGCACGTCTTTTCAAAGTGAAAGTAGCCTTGTCACCTGACCTGAATACAGCGCGCTGATTCGCTAAAATGGACTTATCGGCTTCTGTTCAAAAAGGGTGCTTCTGCAGTAAAACAGATCGCACTGTGGAGAATAATGCACGACAATCAGCTCATTTTTCTTTTTAAGTGGCGTTTATCAGTTTTTGCAAATGAACTCATATACACTACAGATTTATATTAATTTATGAATATTAGTATATTGCATTGTATATAGAAATGTATTCAGAATTTAATATACAATAAATATATTAATATAAATATATAGTTTATTTATTTATAAAGCAATATTGTAACATTCTATATAATAATGACAGCATCTCCATGCAACATTGTAAAGAATTAATATTCTCTTATTATCACTATACATATAATCATATTATCAACCTATTATCATATTATCAACATAACGCAATATATTAGCTCATAGCATACAGCAACAACACATTGTTACGACCAAAAGCCAATAAGGCTAATTCCTTAGAAAAGTAACAGCACACCTCTCCACAACAAGCTGCATAATCTGATGTATTATTAACGTCTGGATCACAAACAATGTGGGACGAGTTACATGCATCGATGTTTGTTCAAATCCCTGATTCAAGCATGAGCAGTTGTAATAAAGATGCTTGACTTAGAGGTAGGCAGAAAAATATGCATGTGTTCATGGAGTGTCTTGTGAACAGAAGGTTGGCTCTTGTAATAGACACTGCATAAATGTGCTTTAGGAGAGCTTATTAAACTGTTGAAAACAGATTGGCGTCCGGGCTGGAGCTCTTGCATTATTTTAGTGTTGTGTGTTACCATGATGTTCTTTTGTATCTGTGTGTATGACAATGTGCATCTTCTAAATATTAGTATCTACCTCAGAAAAAAAATACTTGTGATAAACTTTGATTCTTCATAGCTTTCTCTTTACCACCTGTGTTATTATGGAGATTATCAGTATATGTTAAAGGTAAAAACAGATTTTAGTAGCAGCATGGCCTTTTGTGTGTTTATATTGTATCCAATAGTTACTACTCCACTGAAAAAGGAACTGTTGATTTAACAAAAGTAACAGGACACCAAATAAGCCCTATAAATGGAAAGTGGCATATATATGATCTTTGAAAATTCTTATGAATCCTCTGTAACTGTATGAGCGTCTCAGATCTTTAAACTCTTGACACGTCCAGAGCAGGCTAGGCAGACATTAAACTTTCAGGTTTACTGATTTTAGATCTTTTTTCATCAATGTCATGAAAGCCTCCTGTGGTCAGCATCTCTTTTGACGTCTGCAGGAGGATACAGGCTTAACCCAGCTTGCGCGTGACACCAGCAGCAGAGCAAAACTGAATTTCTCTTGGACGTGACAGAAACACACATGCTGACAGTGAATATCCTCAGACTTGCTCACATAGCCTCAAAAGCGTACTGTGTTATCCCTTTCAGTTTATTAGACGGTCTACAAGCCTGAAGGAGGCAATTTAGTGTTTGCTGGACTTTATGAGTCCAGTTATTCCCTCAAGAACAGTTTCCTTGTGTCAATCAATGGAAAACATGTCCACACACACATACTTTGAGCTTTGAGCACAACTCACTGACTCAGAGGTGGTCTGGGGGAATACATGCATTGTGTGTTTCATTAATGAAATCCTTGAATCAAGACCAGTGCAATTTTCCAGACAATATTGTCATTTGCATTAATGTAGAGCTTGTGTAAATGCCTTATAGCTCACAAATGATTCAATACTAAACAACCGCATGAGTTACTGTATTTCAGCTAATTCCAGTTCTCATTAAAAGTTGTGTTTGCCTTGGGACTTTTCTGAATATATGATTCTGCTTTTGTAAGACATAACAGAACAAAAACTTACGGAGAAAAGAGGGGGAAAATGCATGTCTCAACATTTTTACACCAAGGAAACTATCCTCTGACAAGTTTACCCACAATGCACGGTTATAGCTAATGAGGATCGCTAGCTAAGCCTCGAAATCTGTTGATCTCACACATCAGGGTATCTCTCTAATTAAAGAGTTTCTCAGCCAGAAATATCGCGCTCCATGATCAGACTCCATCTGGATGGACCTGCTCTACCAGGGCCAATGACGGGGAAACAAAAAGACTATCAATGCTTTTGAACAAAATGGTCCACGGATGTCTGCTTTTGCTAATGTGTCCTCTGCCAACACTTAAACAGCCAACAGAAACAAGCAGGGTGCAAAATTAACACTCGCCAAGCACCAAATGCCAGTAAAAATTGGTTTTGGCGTGTAAATAAAACAGAACTTGCCAGTAACCTTATTAGGAAATTCGACATTATACATGCTTGAAACTGAAAGAATGAATCAAATAAAATAATCTGACCTGATAAGTTATCGTAATGACCTGAGCTGGCTGACATAGTTTTTTTTTTTTTTTACAATATGTAAACTAGATGTTAAAAAAAAAAATAAAAAATAAATATATATATATATATATATATATTATACTTTAATTTTACACCCCATTACACATAAATAATATTATATAAAACATACTACCATTCCAAAATTTGGGGTCAGTAAGATTTTATTAATGTTTGTGAAAGAAGTCTCTTATGCTCACCAAAGCTGCATTTGTTTGATAAAAAAATACTATAATATTGTGAAATATTATTACAATTTCGAATAACTGTTTTCTGTTTAAAAATGTAATGTATTCTTGTGACGCAAGGATGAATTTTCAGCATCATTACTCCAGTCTTCAGTGTCACATGATCCTTCAGAATTTTTTTGAAAATGCTGATTTGCTGCCTTAAGAAACATTTCTTATTATTATCAGTGCTGAAAACAGTTGCTATTTTGTGGAAACGATGATTTTCAGGATTCTTTGATGAATAGAAAGTTCAAAAGAACAGCATTTATTTTGTGTAACAATGTAAAAGTCGATTTATTGCATCCTTGCTGAATGAAAGTATTAATTTCTTAAAATTCCAAATATTCTGTATTTTTATGTTTAAAATCTTATGTTTAATAACAGTAACAGTATATAAAATATTTATTTGTTGCTTAATTTATTTATTAATATTATATACATTTATTCTCATTATATTTGTTATATATTTGATAACTCTTTATTTTACAGTGTCCTTGTTACATGTACTTCCTGTAGTAATAACAGTAAATTATGCATAATTGCATGCAACTAACCCTAAACCAAACCCTTTTCCTAACCCTAACCCTATAGTAAGTACATGTTGTTAATTAATATTAGTTCATACTTAAATGTATAATTACACTGTAACCTGAAATAAAGTGAAACCACATTTTTTTAAATAATATAAAAAAATTATGTTAAATAAGAAAAGAAAAATCATGGCTTCTAGATGTACCTAACACTGGCAGGTGTGGCTAATATTGGACCCTGGAAACAAGCCAGTACAGTTCTAGCAAACACACTTTTGAAAACACAGCTTTGATTTGAATTCTACTCACCCAAGAGGTTTCTCTAGTCGGCTGGCCGGCGACCCCACAATTTCACCCAGTGTGCAGAACATCTGACCAAGAAAGTCCTAGATGGAGCGGGTAGGATCAAGCAGAAGAAGCGGTAAGAGCTTATCAAATTCGACAAATACCAACGCTCTGCCCTCTTGTTATAGTAGTGAATTGAGAGGCAAAGACGTACGTATAGTTCAAGGGGCTTCTGGAAAGGAGCACGGCCATGTTTACAACAGAGCACAGCATGTAACAGAAAGCACAAGACACAAATACAATACCAGCCACACAGACAACATCACACACAATTTAGGGGATGATCAGACCAGAGAAGATAGTGATGATTAGTGGACCTACATGATCGCTTCGCATGCATTAAATGAGATGTGATGAGAATCACAGGAATGGGGAGGAATGTAAACAAAAGACAACCAAATATATTCATAATCATATTGATTTACTTCTCATTTCTTGCTTCCACATAAGTAGACGTGCCAATGGTGTCAGACAAACACTGTGTTTTATTTTAATTTTTAAATAACAATAATTTAGTTTTATTATCCAAATCCATATCTAATTTCATTTAAAATTGAAAGTTACAACGTCTCAGTGACTTTTTCTTCAAAAAGGCCAGTGCATTCCAAAATATATTTGGATTTTTTTTTTTTTTTAAAGAAACTGATTTGCATATAAATGTTTCATTCAGGATGCATGAAGGTCATATTACAGCACTACTTACGTGTTTGGAAAGATCAGGACTTTTAGAGTCAACATCATATCTGAATTAAGTAGGGAAAAAAAACAATGTTATCCAAAGATAAGCCATTAAAAACTAACTTTAAAAGGAAACAAGTACTTTAAGAAATGCTCAAATACACACAAAAATGTCTTTCAGATTGCTTGCTGTTGACAGACATGTTTCATAAAGTGCATAAAGTAAAAACTATTGCACTTTAACTTTTACTTTTATTAAAAAGACTGACTTGCCATTGAATAAAAAAAGATTGTATATGAACTGTTTTTGTCCTATATATAAAGAGTTCAGATGCAAAAGCCTCTAAGTACGTCTGACGTTTTTCTTTAAAATTAGCATTTCTTTCTGACTACTATATATAGGTTTCTATGTAAGTACTGGTACTTCTGAATGGGTTGAGGCTGGGATTTAGTGCATTTGAAGTGAAAGTACTTGAAGAACATATACTATGTGTGGAGGGCGTTCACTCAGTATCATTATCTCATTTTTGACCAAGATGGCTTTTAGAGATTTTTCAACAGATTTTGCAGTGCATTTTCATTATATTAAATGAAAAACCTTCAATAGGTAGACTGACCCAGCAAACGAGTTAATGTATAAAACCAAACAAGCTGGGTCAAAATAACCCAGCATGCGTTCTGTCCAATATTTAACCAACGCTGGGTTGAGTGTAGTATTTAAAGACACCTAATATAAAGCTGGAAAGTATTTTGAATCCAGTATGCTAGATTTGTGCTGCATTCAGTAAACTGAGAGAGTCTGTAAAGGCCTATTCACACCAGGGATGATATCTATAACAATAACTAATACTTCAACCAACACCGACACATTTCCTAACTAAATAGGCCACAAAACATCATGCATGGATACTTAAAAAGGTTAAGATTAAGTTAGTAAGAGTAAGTAAATCATAATAAAATGGGAAATCAGATGGTCAAATTCATTTTTTGCATTGAAATATTCCTGTTGGTTTCATCAAAGAGCAGCGACAGAAGGAACAGGAAGTGGGAGGAGGTGAGGGGTGAGAGGTGAGATTCCGTTTTCCAGGAATGGAGGTGTGGATGTGGCACTCCAGGACAGGGATCAAAAGAAAGAACTCACAAATCAAAGCGCAGGTTCTGCTTCTCCTCAAAGAAGTAGTCCAAGATGTACTTCCTGACAAAGTCCGGATTTAGCGTGTTGTCAATCACCTCCGTTCTTCCAAACTAGAAAGTGGATTAGGGAGAGCGGAGGGAGAGATGGGGTCAGAGAGAGAGAAAAGAAGGTGAGAAAATGAAACTGGATATATAAGGTAACAAATGAGTAATTGAAAAAGTTTGGTACAAAACACAGCAGAGATGAGAATTAAATCTGAAATCGCAACTCCTCTCTAATAAAAAATTGGTGTAATCCCCCCCGATTTCACTCTTGCTCTCCCTTGTTACTGACTTTTTCCTTCACTCTCCTACTGTTCTCCAGAGACTCGTCTAAAGCTGGAGGGTTGGTTTGCTGAGATGTACACACTTGTGTGAGGACTGGAAAGGTTTAGTGAAACTTTAAGTCCTCAGTGGCAGCACTAATTACAGCGGTGTGGCTATTCGACATCAGCTCTGAAGATCGGTGACAATTATGTCTGCTTAATCAGAGGGGGACTTCAGCCAAGCTGTCTACTATATTCCTCTGAAGCCCAGCTAGAGGCACCTCACTCCATCATTAACCCTTTTCCCTTAAAAAAAAAAGACTGAATAATTGGACAGGTTCCCTCCCTTCTTTCTAAATATGCAACAAACGAATTGAGGCCACCTTTTGACACTTAACTGATCTGAGCCAATGTTTGTTTAGTGGCCCGCATTTCACCTGGAGGCATGGTGACTTTTCATGCGATATATGTCAACCATAAATTATTCAGAGTCAGAAAAGTTTACATAAATGAATAAACAGCCTGCAAACAGAGTCTGTTTCCATGAACTGATATTGAGATCATAAAACCGACTGTTGTAGAGTGTTTGCATTACTCTGTGAATCATGAAGTGTTTTTCATGGTTTATACAGTGGTTCTCAAACAGGGTGCTGGGGCAACTAAAGATGAAAAAAAAAAATCAAGCTGTAAACTGAAATTATATTTCCTTTTGCCCCTTAATATCAATTCTTTTCCAATTTTATTGGAAAACATACAGAATCAGAACCTTAAATCCTAGAGAATTGAAAAATGGATCATATTTAGTTAAGTTAAGATCAATGCTCAATAGTCAAAATTACAGCATATACCAGACGAAATATCTTAGCCAATATGGGGGGCTTGTGAATATTGTATTGGACAATGGGGGGCTTTCGAGTCAAAAGATAAGTCGCAACTTTTCATTTTCCGTCGGTCTTAGTACACAATGTAACTAACTACAGAAGAGTCAAGCTTTAAATAGGAAAAATACAGAAACTCTTTGGTCATTTTTGAGCGAGATGCTAACGGTCTAATCAGATTCAATGATCTATGCTAAGCTACAGCTAAAAGTGCTACCGCCAGACCCGGAGATCGGCTGAATGGATTCGATAACGGTAAACCTCAACTGTTTAACTCTAGGGGAGTTGGAAAATGAGCCTATTTTCAAAAATAGTGGAGTGTTCCTTTAAAGTGATATTGGAGCAAATATAAATTGTAACTATAAAATGTGACTTATGTCTTTAAATATGTAATATATTTTAAAGTGTTAAAGGGTAAATGACAAATAAAAATGCCTGAGCTAATGGAAATCTTTCAAAAAAAATCTAGTTCAAAAGATTTTTTAAACCTTGTTTTATGACCCTAAAACAAGTTTCACCAAGTTTAACCAGTTAAATAAATAAATAAATAAATTGTTTAAATAACTTTTTTTCCACACTGACTAAGGTTTTTCAAATTGATTTAATAATATTTTAATATATTAAAACAAAAGTGTCTCACTGCTTTGTTTTTGTTTTTTTAAGTAATAATAAAAAATTATGCCAAATATTTCACATTTTTCAGTTTTTTAAAGACATTACAAATTCAAGGACAAATGCACTGGCTAAACATTTAATCAATTTAAGACCCTCAGAAAATGTCAAAAAGTTGTTGTTGTTTTAAAGACACTGAAAACATTGTTCATTCAAAAGGCATAGTCAAATACATGTCTAAATGAATCACATTTATATCTGGACATAAAATATGATCATCACATCAACGGCCATGAAAAAAGTAGTAGTATCTGTACAGAAAATGGAAAGATGTTTAAAATAAATACTCACAAAAAATACTAGAGTTCAAGCCAAATGCGAAACCTTGTGAAAATCATGAGTTCAAATTACTCATGCAACAATTAAGTAACAACTTTCATTGCAGTATCCACAAAGAGCTTTCAACCATCTAATGAATAAAACTTAATTAGCAAACAAACGGAGCACTGCTGTGCTGGTAAAAATGAATCTATCAGACTGCTCTGTTAATTTCAAATCAACAAGCTAAAAGCTATATAAAGAGAGCCTTAATTATTAGCAATTATTGACAAATGTGTGCAATTGCTATACTCACTCCTCATCTGAAACAGATAGATGGCGGTTCTCTCTGTAGACTTGGTATTAATATTGTACTCTGTTTCATTTTGCACAGTGAAAGAACTAAAAGGTATATGTAGCTTTGCAATTACTTTGTCAGGAACGACAGCAATGAAGCCTCATAATTAAAATGTTTGTTGACAGAATATGCTCAGCTCTTTCTGCCTTCACTGTGCTCATGATTTCCAAACATTGTGAGTTTTATTTCAGCTTGTTAAGACCAAAAGGAAGCATTTAAAAACTTGATTAATGATGCCTTCACAAAGTTCAGCCCCCATTGATTTCTGTAACTAGCTCAGATAAGCTTTAACAAGCTTACTATTGCTTTTAATGTGGCCTGAATTACACATTAGTTACAATAAACTTGGAGCAAATATTGATATAAGTATTTATTGATTTGCTACATGTTTAACTTGGAATAAGGACCTCAGCATGCAAGATTTATAAAAAAAGGGGGGAGGGGATGGGGGATACTGCTTAAAGTAATAGTTGACCCAAAAATGAAAATTTGCTGAATATTTACTCAGGCCATCCAAGATGTAGATGAGTTTGTTTCTTCATCAGAGCAGATTTGGAGAAATGTAGCAGTACATCACTTGCTCACCAATGGATCCTCTGCAGTGAATGGGTGCCGTCAGAATGAGAGTCCAAACAGCTGATAAAAACATCACAATAATCCACAAGTAATCCACACAACTCAAGTCCATCAATTAACTTGTGAAGCAAAAACCTGCATGTTTTCATCTCACTAATTCAACATTAAGATAAGTCATCTAAGATGAGTCCTCTATCCATAATATTGTTTTGTCCAGTGTAAAAGTCATCCTGTCTGAATCACAAGAGAAAAGGCACAGATCAAGCACAAGTGAAACAGACAGTTCTAAATAAATATGTCAGTGAATTTTGGCCAGAAGCAACTGTTTCGAGTTAAAATGCCTTGATGAATTTGTTTATTTTTTTGTTTTTTTACTTCACAAGACATTCATTGATGGACTGGAGCATGTGGATTACTTGTGAATTGTTGTGATGTTTTTATCAGCTGTTTGGGCTTTCATTCTGACGGCACCCATTCACTGCAGTGGATCCATTGCTGAGCAAGTGATTGAATGCTAAATTACTACAAATCTGTTCTGATGAAGAAACTCATCCACATCTTGGATGGCCTGAGAGTGAGTATATTTTTAACACATTTTCATTTTAGGTGAACTAGTCTTTTAAGCCTTCCTTGTGTCACTATTATAATTGCTCTGGAAAAATGTTGCACTGTATTTTTAGATAGTTTTAAATAAAGGTTTACAAGAATTATCCAACACACATATTGTCAGTAGATTTACATTATAAAATAGCAAATGTCTAGCATGTCTAATAAAATAGGAATTTCAACAGTTGTAAATGCAGTAGTCTGTAACATTTTAAGGCGAATGAAGTCAATTGTATTTTTAAGTTAAAAAAAAAATTATAATTTATTAAACAATGCACCATGTTGTTATTGCTATAAATGATTTCTGGTCCATATATAAAGCTCTTTAATAATTTAACTGGCCTCAAAATTTAAGAAAAACATTTGGTTCATACTTCATTCAGTATGGAAAAGGTTATATGAAACCCCTGGCCCACGGCTTTATCAGACAAACAACACAAGCAGAGATTCTCTCACTGTGTGTGTGTGTGTGCATGTGTGTGGGTGTTGTCAATTGCCAGTGACAACACCCACACACATGCACACACACACACACACACACACACACACACACACACACACACACACACACCTGCCAGTGAAAGGCAGTCACCCGTACTGGTCAGCGCTGTCATTTTTCTTATTTAATTTACAGTATGTCTTGTTACTCATTATGCATAATGTTTGCATGTACAATTTTTTGGTAATATTAATAACATTTTATGATTGATTTTAAGTATATTTTGCTACTTTTGTCAAATAAACAATTAGGAAACTGCTGGGTCACCACTTAATACCAAATGTAAAACTGTCACATCTGGGTCTTTATCTGGGTACATTTATTTAAATCAATCTGTCAATCAATCAATCAATCAATCAATAAAAAAAAAATACAGTAAATAAATGCTTAGCAATTCTATTAAATTAACGTCAAAATTTAGAAATGCTTTGCACTGGATTTTTTTCTTTCCTTTCCTTCTTTTTTTTTTATTGTACAATAGACGCAACAGCTAAAATGTTTGACGCACACTACTGTTGTGAAATCCAAACATTTCAAACTCTAAATTCAACCTGAGGTGACGGTTCTGTCAGAAAGCAAGCTCTTGCACAGAGATTGCATGGATAGTGGGCAGGATGTCATAAAAGCATTGAAGCCTCTATAATAAAAAGGCCCAAAACCCTTTTTCAGTTCAGGAAACCAGTCAAGACCCTCACAGAAATTAGTTGAGTCTAACTGTGTAACATAGTGAGAGATACAGTGACAGTGAGCAGAATCAGCACTAATCATCCCCTGTTGTTCAAATGTGTTTGTATTATTGAGTGTTAAAAGACAAAAGTGGCTCTCCATCATACCCAAAGAGTGAACTATAACACAATAACATGGGCAGACGGATGTAGATTATGTCCTTCATGTTATTCCTGCATGTGTCTGACTCTGAATTGATCTGCCATTCCCATAACATTCCATAAGCAATAAATGAAAGCTTTCTAAATAAAATCCAAAAATCCCAAATAATAACCTTTCATTCAGATCGCTTTAACTTCTTTAATGACAGTCTCTCGTGTTATTCACACTGAATACGAGCAGAGTGCTTATAAAAATAGACAGCTGAGGAATGAAGCATGCCAGGATTTATTGCTATGGTGAGCTGTCATCGCCTACACGAAAACCTACAAATATTCTGCAGGTGTATGAGGCTGCCCTCAGCTCTCAGTTTTATATCTAACAGTCAGGGGACAGGGCAAAATCATCTGCCACTGGATAAGAATATATATATATATATATATATATAT
>NW_015558618.1:811335-817604 GCF_001515605.1 Sinocyclocheilus anshuiensis | reverse complement strand
TATATATATTAATACAAAGAACTTTGTGGTTGTATTTGCCATTTTGTGAAGTTTTGTGTTTGTTTGTCTTTATTTCATATCAGATTTGAAATTCAGATGGCAAAACATTAGTGATTTCTTTATCAGTTGCAGTTACACTGAAGCTCATACAGTAGTTTTGATTTATGACTGTAAAAATGTCAAACTACAAAGTCTCTAGCCTTAAAAGAAAAGCATTATGCAATTTCCACACACTTGTGTGGTTCTTGTGTGTAAGACAAATTGATATAAAAGTAGTCCATATGACTTGTAATATGTGTTATATTTTCGTCACAGGACTTTTAAATTGAAGATCTAACCCTCTCACTGTAGCTCTCAAAAATAATTCATCCATTTACAGTCTCATCTGGCACATTAGTGAAAAGACATGTGAGGACTGATGGCATTTGGCATTAATGACATATTTGTAATGACATATTTTTTATTAACCACCTAAATGTTTCTCACAAAAAAATTATCACATGACTTCAGAAGATTTGAAATCGAGAGTATGAATCATATGGACCACTTTTATGCTACTTTTATGATGCTTTTTCATTATTATGAGCTTAACAGCTTGTAGTATCTGTATGCTTTTATCATTAAGAACAGTGTGACCATTCTTCAAAATATATAGAAAAATATATAGAAAAGACAAAATATATAGAAAGTAAATTATACGGATATTCATGAGCACTTTCAAGCATGGAAATCTGCTAATTTACATATCACAATAACAAAAAAGACTTTAATTTGTGTTTAAGATAGTCTTTAAGATAGAGGTTAGCTCACTTTGCTAAGGCAGGTTGTGTGATACAATATCCAACTCATTGTTCTTCAAAAATTACTGACAGAAGTTTCATTTAGCTGACCCTCCTAAACAATTCCAACCTAGGCTCATGGGAAAAACATGCCTATTTCTACAAAATAATATTCTTTTTACATTTTGTGACACTTTCAAACTACAGCAAGTAGGGCTGTTCAGTTTTATCTGAAACAGATTAATGTGAATGTGGCAACTTTTTAATAAAGTATCACAACAGTTCAGAAATTAAATTACACTAAATGGTTAATGCTCTAGTGCATATAATAACGTAGCACCTACAATAAGCTCTACCCTAAACCTAAGCTCTTTAATTCTGACTCTTGTTTCATGGGACTCATAGACAAATGCTTTGGATTGCAAGTGCAGTGCTGTACCAGGTGAGCTACCGAGCAAGTTTACTACAGCAGAAAATTCTTACATATACAGTTGGTTATTTGATGCAAACATTAATATGTATTAGTTTATAACTCATGCACTATGGTAATAGTGTTTTGAGGTCATAACATGTTATTATATAATCTGTCCCAGTAATTCTGCCAGTGAAAGGCAGTCACCCGTACTGGTCAGCGCTGTCATTTTTCTTATTTAATTTACAGTATGTCTTGTTACTCATTATGCATAATGTTTGCATGTACAATTTTTTGGTAATATTAATAACATTTTATGATTGATTTTAAGTATATTTTGCTACTTTTGTCAAATAAACAATTAGGAAACTGCTGGGTCACCACTTAATACCAAATGTAAAACTGTCACATCTGGGTCTTTATCTGGGTACATTTATTTAAATCAATCTGTCAATCAATCAATCAATCAATCAATAAAAAAAAAATACAGTAAATAAATGCTTAGCAATTCTATTAAATTAACGTCAAAATTTAGAAATGCTTTGCACTGGATTTTTTTCTTTCCTTTCCTTCTTTTTTTTTTATTGTACAATAGACGCAACAGCTAAAATGTTTGACGCACACTACTGTTGTGAAATCCAAACATTTCAAACTCTAAATTCAACCTGAGGTGACGGTTCTGTCAGAAAGCAAGCTCTTGCACAGAGATTGCATGGATAGTGGGCAGGATGTCATAAAAGCATTGAAGCCTCTATAATAAAAAGGCCCAAAACCCTTTTTCAGTTCAGGAAACCAGTCAAGACCCTCACAGAAATTAGTTGAGTCTAACTGTGTAACATAGTGAGAGATACAGTGACAGTGAGCAGAATCAGCACTAATCATCCCCTGTTGTTCAAATGTGTTTGTATTATTGAGTGTTAAAAGACAAAAGTGGCTCTCCATCATACCCAAAGAGTGAACTATAACACAATAACATGGGCAGACGGATGTAGATTATGTCCTTCATGTTATTCCTGCATGTGTCTGACTCTGAATTGATCTGCCATTCCCATAACATTCCATAAGCAATAAATGAAAGCTTTCTAAATAAAATCCAAAAATCCCAAATAATAACCTTTCATTCAGATCGCTTTAACTTCTTTAATGACAGTCTCTCGTGTTATTCACACTGAATACGAGCAGAGTGCTTATAAAAATAGACAGCTGAGATATGAAGCATGCCAGGATTTATTGCTATGGTGAGCTGTCATCGCCTACACGAAAACCTACAAATATTATGCAGGTGTATGAGGCTGCCCTCAGCTCTCAGTTTTATATCTAACAGTCAGGGGACAGGGCAAAATCATCTGCCACTGGATAAGAATATATATATATATATATATATATATTAATACAAAGAACTTTGTGGTTGTATTTGCCATTTTGTGAAGTTTTGTGTTTGTTTGTCTTTATTTCATATCAGATTTGAAATTCAGATGGCAAAACATTAGTGATTTCTTTATCAGTTGCAGTTACACTGAAGCTCATACAGTAGTTTTGATTTATGACTGTAAAAATGTCAAACTACAAAGTCTCTAGCCTTAAAAGAAAAGCATTATGCAATTTCCACACACTTGTGTGGTTCTTGTGTGTAAGACAAATTGATATAAAAGTAGTCCATATGACTTGTAATATGTGTTATATTTTCGTCACAGGACTTTTAAATTGAAGATCTAACCCTCTCACTGTAGCTCTCAAAAATAATTCATCCATTTACAGTCTCATCTGGCACATTAGTGAAAAGACATGTGAGGACTGATGGCATTTGGCATTAATGACATATTTGTAATGACATATTTTTTATTAACCACCTAAATGTTTCTCACAAAAAAATTATCACATGACTTCAGAAGATTTGAAATCGAGAGTATGAATCATATGGACCACTTTTATGCTACTTTTATGATGCTTTTTCATTATTATGAGCTTAACAGCTTGTAGTATCTGTATGCTTTTATCATTAAGAACAGTGTGACCATTCTTCAAAATATATAGAAAAATATATAGAAAAGACAAAATATATAGAAAGTAAATTATACGGATATTCATGAGCACTTTCAAGCATGGAAATCTGCTAATTTACATATCACAATAACAAAAAAGACTTTAATTTGTGTTTAAGATAGTCTTTAAGATAGAGGTTAGCTCACTTTGCTAAGGCAGGTTGTGTGATACAATATCCAACTCATTGTTCTTCAAAAATTACTGACAGAAGTTTCATTTAGCTGACCCTCCTAAACAATTCCAACCTAGGCTCATGGGAAAAACATGCCTATTTCTACAAAATAATATTCTTTTTACATTTTGTGACACTTTCAAACTACAGCAAGTAGGGCTGTTCAGTTTTATCTGAAACAGATTAATGTGAATGTGGCAACTTTTTAATAAAGTATCACAACAGTTCAGAAATTAAATTACACTAAATGGTTAATGCTCTAGTGCATATAATAACGTAGCACCTACAATAAGCTCTACCCTAAACCTAAGCTCTTTAATTCTGACTCTTGTTTCATGGGACTCATAGACAAATGCTTTGGATTGCAAGTGCAGTGCTGTACCAGGTGAGCTACCGAGCAAGTTTACTACAGCAGAAAATTCTTACATATACAGTTGGTTATTTGATGCAAACATTAATATGTATTAGTTTACAACTCATGCACTATGGTAATAGTGTTTTGAGGTCATAACATGTTATATATAATCTGTCCCAGTAATTATTAGTGTGAAAAGCAAAAAAAAAGTTGTTGGTGTTTTGCTGCCACTAAGTGTTCATTTCAGCTGGAACCTGCAGTGAATTGTATTTATAGGTACATTAATGGACATTTTTCCAACAAGCCTATGTTAAATAATTAACGCCCTTAGTTGTAGTATAAAATTATACTATTCTTGGTCTGTCATTGGGAGAAAACCTGTCTTTGCGATAGATCACATAGTGGCACAGACTTAGCTGTTCTAAGGAAAATAACAGCATCACTTATTTATAACTTCAGTTATATTAAAGATAATATGTATCATACTTCTAATAACATTTAAAGGGTAAAAAGACCAACCATGTATCAGATCTAATCACTAAACTATGAGAAAAACAAACATGTTAAAAACACCAAAGCTTAATCAGCACCACCCAGCAGGACAATCCTCTTCTGATTCATAACCTCAAATTGGAAACTACAGACACTGACTCATCGTTATAAAGACACCGTTGAAAAAAACAACACTTGCTCAGTACAGCAGGTCGAGACAAAACACAGAGCTGTTGTACAGGTGCTGAACTGGGTGTTGCTTGTTAGTGATAAGATGCTGGATATGTTTTGATGGCGTACAGAAGAAGTAGAACAGACAGTGGTTGCACTGCATGCTGCTGCAGGGAGAGACGACACGCCTGATTGGACAACAACACCAGAGATGAAACCATAGCAATGCAAGCTGAGAACAGTCATAGTGTGTGTGTGTGTGTGCGTGCGTGCGTGCGTGCGTGTGTGTGCGCGCGCACTCACCTCTCTCCACTGCTTGGTCTCCACACCCTGAGTGTACATGACGCACACTGTGAAAAGGGACAGAAATAGCAACAATTAGTGCTACACTCTCAGAAAAAAAAAGAAGAAGCTGTGATTGGGGAGATACCCTTTCAAATAGTGATACACTGAAATGACAATTCTGTGATGAAACGATGACCAAAACCGAAAATTAAGGATGCACTTGGCCAAAAACCGAAATCAAAAATACATTTTATTTGTACATACATTTAAACTGCACATAAGGCAGTTTTTAATTTTTTAAATAACACAATTATGTTTCTACTTCTACTTCTACTTTGATTAAATATAATTATTTAAACAGTGGCTGTCATAAAACTTTCTGATGAAAAATGTATTCAAACATACATTAAATAATGAGAATCATTAGAATGAGAATTTAGTAAAATGTAATTAATATGTAATATACTGCATATATTTAGCCAAATGTTACTTTCTACAGTTATTTTGACTAGCTGAACAGTGTTTATGGACTTTCCTGAGGTAAATGTAACGTTAATAAAGCTGTTTTATTGATGTCTTTCTGTGGTTGAAACACTGATTGAGCAATTACATTAGACATGGTTTCAGTAAGTTGTACTGTTTTTTTCAACACCTTTTGATGTTCATTAATGTTTATTTCTTGCTATAATTAGTAATAAATAGAGATGATTGATTCACATACCACTTAAACTGAGGCGCTACAGCAATCTGTCAAGTCACATTTAAAGAGCATTTCATGATAAAATTAACAGAATTTGAAAGCTGAGATAGTCACGATCTCTAGCTGGAGTGCCCGTGAGCTTCGCTAGAGGGCACTCCATTCCAGACTCTTGCCACTTCACCCCGGACTCCATTTCCCATAATCCCTTGCCTGGACTCATCAGCACTCACCAATTGCAGTCACCTGTCTCTCATCACCTTATCAGTCACAATCACACACTATAACAGGGGTGGCTAACCTGTTTGGCATAATGAGCCAAAAAAAAAAATGTATCACTGCAAAGAGCCACACAACAGATATGCAAACAACAGTATATCACAATAACTTATACGCCTAATTACATAACGCAATCTTTTTCATGGATTTAAATCAGCCTACCTCCTTTTACTTGACTCAGTGGGACACCTGACAGTCCTTGGTTTCCACAATCTTTTTTAGGTCTGGCTTGTATTCAGTTGTGGCTACTCGTAGTAACTCTTTCACATGTGTGTCAGTAAGAACAGAGCGATGCTTTGATTTCACTTGTTTTAGTGTCGAAAAAAGTGATTCACAGATGTAAGTTGACCCAAACATTGACAGTAGTTTGAGTGCAGCCCGTTTGACATTGGGATATCTCTCAACCGGCACGATCTTCCAAAACTCCACGGTTCCTTCCCTCAGAACACTTTTAAGTCTGTCATCCTCAGAAAGTTCGATCATTTCAAGCTGAGATGCTGCTTCATCTTCCACTAAAGGGGCTTTTAAACAGTCTGATTCAGCAGTGAACGGGTTGATCAGAAATGTAATCTGTGGTCTTTTTT
>NW_015558618.1:792882-804275 GCF_001515605.1 Sinocyclocheilus anshuiensis | reverse complement strand
GATATGCAAACAACAGTATATCACAATAACTTATACGCCTAATTACATAACGCAATCTTTTTCATGGATTTAAATCAGCCTACCTCCTTTTACTTGACTCAGTGGGACACCTGACAGTCCTTGGTTTCCACAATCTTTTTTAGGTCTGGCTTGTATTCAGTTGTGGCTACTCGTAGTAACTCTTTCACATGTGTGTCAGTAAGAACAGAGCGATGCTTTGATTTCACTTGTTTTAGTGTCGAAAAAAGTGATTCACAGATGTAAGTTGACCCAAACATTGACAGTAGTTTGAGTGCAGCCCGTTTGACATTGGGATATCTCTCAACCGGCACGATCTTCCAAAACTCCACGGTTCCTTCCCTCAGAACACTTTTAAGTCTGTCATCCTCAGAAAGTTCGATCATTTCAAGCTGAGATGCTGCTTCATCTTCCACTAAAGGGGCTTTTAAACAGTCTGATTCAGCAGTGAACGGGTTGATCAGAAATGTAATCTGTGGTCTTTTTTGCCGTAGGTTGGAGAATCTGTCCTCAAAACTTTGCTCAAGATTTTCAAGCAGTGTTACATACCGTGCAGTACTCCCTTTTACAACCTCTGCTGCTTGTCCACTTGCCTTCAACAAGGACGGAAAATGTGTGAAGTCTCTCTTTTGTAGATGTGTCTTGAACAGCTTGAGTTTGTTGATAAATGTGAAAACACTCTGCACCAGGTCAGGCAGCATCTTTAACTTCCCTTGCAGATCCACATTCAGTCCATTTAGATAATGCAGCATGTCGACTAAAAAAGCCAAATCTGAAATCCACTGGGGATCATGTAGCTCAGGATAGTCCCTATGTTTCTCTGCAAGGAACAGCTTCACTGGATTCAAAAGCTCAAAGAAACGAGAAACCACATTACCTCTTGAAAGCCATCTCACAGCGCAGTGAAGAAGCAGATCACATGGAAGATCTTCATCAAGTTCATCAATGAGATTTTTGAACTGTCTGTGATTGAGAGCATGTGTGCGTATAAAATTGACAATTTCCAGCACAGGTTTCATGATGTGGTCTAAGTTCAGCTTTTTAGACACCAAGTGCTCTTGATGGATAATACAGTGAAATGTCCAAAATTCTGGAAAACGATCATCAGCTTTACACAGCCCTATAAGACCTTTCTCAGATCCCAACATGGCTGGAGCTCCGTCCGTGGCTATTGCTGTTAGTTTTGACAACTGCAGATTTGCTTTCTCAACAACAGCCATCAGTGTCTCTTTCAGATCGATGCCACGAGTTCTGTCTTTCAGCGGCACAATGTCAAGCAGCTCTTCCTTAATTGTGCAGTCTTCTGACACAAACCGTACAAATATTGCCAATTGTGGCTTGTCTTGAACATCGCAAGATTCATCCAACGCAATGCTGAAATACCGGCACTTCTGAAGATCTGATAATAAATGTGTTTCTACTGAATTGTCAATGTCCGATATTCTCTGTTCAACAGTGTGCCGTGACAGTTGAAGGTCCTTTACTGAACGTTTCAAATTTTCATTTTCGGGACAAAGAATAGCAACAGCATCACTGAGGCACTTTTTAACAAATTCCCCTTCAAGGTATGGCTTTTTTGCACGAGCAATGTTCCATGCTAGCTGATATGACGCTAATGTGACCTTCTCTGAATGCTTGGTAAATTTTCGGAAAAGCTGAGTTTGCTTTTCTGACTGACATTTCAGTGTCTTTACCTTGTGCTTGCGAAGTTCACTGCCTTTGGGAAATTCCCGGGCTACGGTAGAATGGAGTGAGGTGAAATGGCGCTCAAGATTTGAAGCCTTAAAATGCGACAACGAAGTCTGGCATATCAAGCAGAATGGCTTTCCATTTCTTTCAACAAAAAAATATAAATCCTCCCATTCAGATAAAAATGTTCTGTGCTCATCTTCGTATTTACGCTTAGCTGTACGCTTCCCTGACTCTGCCATGACGATTGATACTAACGAACTTCACGTCAATCGTGTCAACTGGCTAACGTATGTTAAATCGCGTGAGAGGTTGTGTAAAAAAAAGAAAAGAGAAAAGAAATAATAATACATATTGAAAATCCAAATTAAATTCGGCAAATGCATTTAAATCCTTTATTACATATTGCAAAATTATGTTTTGACATTTTAAAAATAAATTGGGATTGTAAACACAGAACATGTGGATAGATTGAAGAGCCGCACAAGAGCAGTGAAAGAGCCGCAAGCGGCTCGCGAGCCGCGGGTTCGCCACCCCTGCACTATAACAATAGCACACACACTCTCTCACCGCTGATGATTTGCATAGCCTATGACATTTTCTAGTTTCCGTGTTTCTGCCCGTGTTTCCTTGTCTTGCCTTTGTGTTTTTGTATCTTGGACAGTTTACCTGGTTTTTTGATTGTTTTCTGCCTGCCCCGACCTTGGACTGTTCTGTGGATTACTCTTTTGCCTGTGCCTTGGATATTGCTGTTTGTTGTTTCTGGACCCTGCCTGTTTTGACCACGCTCTCTTTAAATAAAGCCTGCAAGTGGATTCCCACACCGTTGTCATGCCTCCTTCATTACAGAATCATCGGCCATACCCAGATCCAGCGTTTTTTTGAGTGTTCCAGGCCAACCATGGACCCAGTTGGCCAGCTACTGAGACTTTGTCAAGGAGACTCTTCAATTGAGGAGCACGTTCATCAGTTCTGTGAGTTGTCCTATCGAGTGAAATTTGACTATATTGCTTTGAAAGACATTTTTCTTTTCGGACTTAATAAGTCAGTGAAATCATGGTTACCTGAAGGGAAAGTCAATTGTACATTGAGAGACTTTATGGGCTATGCACTTTTGCTGACCGGTTCCTTATTCACTGTGGGAGAAGCAGAGGATTTTAAAATCCCTGCACCAGAAACTCTTCTTAAGATGGCTGCCAGCCCAGAGACTACCCACAAAATTGCCGCCATTCCTGCGTCTCGTCCCATCATGGCCACCGTTCCAGAGTCTCGTCCCATCGAGGCCGCCGCTCCAGTCTCGTCTCACCATGGCCGTCATTCCAGAGGCTCGTCCCGTCACAGCTGTCATCTCAGAGTCAAGCCAAGTCACAGCTGATCTTTCTGAGTCACGTCAAGTTACAGCTGATCTTCCTGAGTCACGTCAAGTTACAGTTGATCTTCCTGAGTCACGTCACAGCTGATCGTCCAGAGTCACGTCACATCACAGCTGATCGTCCAGAGACACATCACGTCACAGCTGATTGTCCAGAGTCACATCACTTCATAGCTGGTTTTCCAGAGCCTTGTCATGTCCCGTCTGTTGTACCCAGGTCTTCCAGGTTAGTTCTAAGGTATCCCAGACTGGCATCCAGTGTGGAGGATCCACCACAGGATCCACCGCTGATCCCTACTGATACTGATGATAGTAGGGATCTGCTATCCCTCAACCAATGCCCTCAAGCGACACAGTTCATACACTTTCAAGTTTACCGGCCACTACTCACCCCAGATCCCCAGGCACAGCACCTTCAATCTCTGAGATAGTCGATGTAATCTGTCCTACCAGTTATGGCTATGGCCATTCTGTGTGTTTGAGCCGCACACACCACCGTAGTTTCCCCAGAGGTTGCAGCTTCCACTGCAGAACCTCCCGAAGTGGTGGCGCCCACTCCAGTCCTCGAGTTTAGCCCAGAGAGGGCTCCTGTTCCCGAGTTTAGCTCAGAGAGGGCTCTTGATCCCGAGTTTGGCCCAGAGAGGGTGCCTGTTCCAGATCAGATTCCAGAGCAGGCTCCAGCCCCTGACCAATGTCCAGTGCAGGCTCCAGCCCCCGAGTTCAGTCTAGTCACCGCTTTCACCCTAGAGCTCAGCCGGGATCCAGCTCTAGTCCATGAATCCGTTCCAGAGTTCACTCTAGTCCTAGAGCCCTTTCCTGTCCCTGAATCCGTTCCAGTTTCCCCTAAGGTGGCAACTTCTGTTGCAGAACCTTTCACAGTGGAGGTATCCTCTCCAGCTCCTTCCAAGACCATAGCAGCACTCTCCACCGAGCTCTCGGTGTTCCCCGTCACCTCTGTTTCTACCACGGACACTAGTTTTGAACTCTCCCTGTTTCCCGATGCCTCTGTTATGGCCACAAGTGTTGTCTCTGAACTCTCTGTGTTTGTTGTAGCTCCAATTGCTACTGCTGCAGAACCTCAAGAGGTGGCGGGGGTGTTCGCTTCAGCTCCTCTTAAGACAGGGGTGCCCACTAATGAACTCCTTGTCTGTCCTGACGAGGTCATGGAGACCGTCAGTAAATCCCCTGTCAAACCAGTCTTGACCCTAGAAGCCAATCATGAATTCTCAGCCCTGCCTGTTACAGTAGCTAGAACTGTCTCTGAATTCACTCATCACCCTGCCATGGCCAATAATGCCAATCCCAAACTCCCTGACTGTACTGTCATGATTAAGGAGACTGCCTATGAACTCTCTGTCTGCCCTGTCATGGCTAAGGAGGCCGTCTGTAAACTCTCTGCCTTTCCTGTCACGGCCATGGAGGCCATCTGTGATCTCTCTCCCTGTCCTGTTATGGCTAAGAAGGCCGTTTCTGACCGATGACCAATGGCCGATGAGGTCATTGTTAACCTCTCTGTGCTCTTATTTCTAGTCCAGCCTGATCTGCCGTGTTGGTTCCCTGCACCATCAGCTCCACTGAAGTGGTCCTCCGTCCCATCTGCTCCGTTCTGGGAGTCTTCGGTCCCGTCTGCTCTGCTGTGGTGGTTATCTGCTCCGCCGTGGGGGTCTTCGGTCCCAACTACTCTGCTGTGGTGGTCATCTACTCTGCTGTGGGGGTCTTCGATCCCATCTGGTGGACTTCTGCTCAGCCTGGTCCATCTGCTCCGCTGTGGTGGTCTTCTACCCTGCACTGGTGGTCATCTGCTCTGTCCTGGTTGTCTTTGGCTCCACCTGCTCCATTCTGGTGCTCCTTAGCTCAATCCTGGTGGTCTTCTGCTCTACCCTGGTGGTCTTCAGCTCCACTTTGGTGGTCTTCAGCTCCGCCCTAGTTGGCTTCTGCTCCGCCTGCTCCACCCTGGCTTCTGGCTCTGCCTTGGCTCTCTGCTCTGCTGGCTCTGCCTCAGTCACCTGTTCCTTCCCTTCCTCATGGACCTGGCCATCCATCCCTCACTCTGTTCTGCCTCTGCTCCACCTCCCTCCTGGACTTTAGTCTATTTTGTTTGGAGCGTCTGGAAGCCGCTTGGTGGGGGGCTCTGTCACGATCTCTAGCTGGAGTGCCCGTAAGCTTCTCTAGAGGGCACTCCATTCCAGATTCTTGCCACTTTACCCCGGACTCCATTTCCCATAATCTCTTGCACGGACTCATCAGCACTCACCAATTGCAGTCACCTGTCTCATCACCTCATCAGTAACACACTATAAGAATGGCACACACACACTCTCACCGCTGATGATTTGCATAGCCTATGACGTTTTCTAGTTTCCGTGTTTCTGCCCATGTTTTCTTGTTTTGCCTTGCCTTTGTGTTTTTGTATCTTGGACTGTTTACCTGGTTTTCTGATTGTTTTCTGCCTGCCCCGACCTTGGACTGTTCTGTGGATTACTCGTTTTGCCTGTGCCTCGAATATTACTGTTTGCTGTTTCTGGACCCTGCCTGTTTTGACCACGCTCTCTTTAAATAAAGCCTGCAAGTGGATCCCCACTCCGTTGTCATGCCTCCTTCGTTACAGAGATATTGTGACAAATAATGTTTAGTGAAGTTCACACATTAACAGAAAACAGCACAGACTAAAAGACTGATATTGAGATTCAAGAATCCATATGATTATCAATTAAAAAAGAGAAATATTTTTTTAATCCAGCACTAGTGTCCACATAGCTGACATGTATACCTCTTGTAGTTTATCCACAATGTGTGAAAGAAATTGACATAAATAAACGTCAATATTTGAAACCATTTCAACCGAAACCAAAAACCACTGTTCCGTTGGAATATTTCTGTTTGCCAAAATTTAGATGCGTCCCTACAGTACTTTCAAAAGTTACTATGTAAACTTTAGGTGCTAATATGCAAAAATGTTAATATACTTTTAAAATAATATGTACTTTTCAAAGTACTAAGATGTATATGAATGTACTATTTAGGGGTAAATACGGTACAAAAATGTACCTTTCAGCTTTTGTACCTTAGTGACCTGCCCCAGTGAAAGCTTTGTTTTTTTTTTGTTTTTTGAGAGTTTAATGTTTGCATACATGCAAAAATATACTGTAATTGCATTATAAACTATACTTTAATAATAAAATAGTGAACTTCTCAAAAAACACATTCCAAATCCAAAACTTTATGATAGTTATGTGTGACAAACAGTCTAAAAATGGTCATTATTTACTGAAAATCATCAATCTGCATGAGTCCATTCAAATATACCGCTTTAAAATCCAACACATCAGTGACGTCATTAATGAACAATAGGGATGTGAAATATAACTGTTTCACAAATGATTCTATTAAATTTGAGGAATTTGGAAGTATTTGGAAATCAAAAGTGGAATTCTGTTGTCAAATGCTGCGATCATTTCAAAAACAAGCAAACATAAAAAAAATGTGGTAACATTCATTTCTTTTTCTATTCATTTCTATTTTTATATAACTGATGACAAAATTCATAACGTGTATGTTTATGACACCTTCATGTTAATCCATATTTATGTTCATTATGTAGTCATTATGATTTCAGTACTGTAAGGGAAACAGGTCAATTTAGCTCAAAGGGAATCATTCTTTCATTTGTCTCATGACTTGTTCCATGTCGTCTGATGGTAAGCTGTCTTGTTCTTGTGCATACTCAGCACTGTGCATGTCTGAGTGGTGCTGAGGTGGGTTTTGTTGTCGCTTACCCACACGAGTTGCTCTTGGATGAGTCAGGCGATTACCTTTGGATGTCTGGTTAGGTTTCCAGTTGTTCTTATCTTTTGGGTTTCTTGAGAAGCGTGGCTGTTCCCATGGATTTTTCCAGCGGCTGGGCTGAAAGCTGTCGTGGACATGAGTGTCACTTTCTCTGTGCTCTTGATGGAAGACTCTGGTGTTGTGATGCCACTGGGTGTCGTCCAGTGCAAGGCTTGAGTCTTTGGTGACAGCGTTCAAGAGTGTGGATGTTTTGTTATCTTCAAGGTCAGGTTCGTTGTGTGCACCAAAGTAGGCTTGTCGGACTCGGTTTTAGTAAGCTTGTGGAACCTCTTGTCGACCTTGTTTGATCTCCAAGGCAGTTAACAGTCCATGTTCAGACTCGGGGTCTGTAAACTCTTTAATCAGGACCTCGCAAAGTAGCTGGTAGCTTGACTTTGTTTGAGTGGGCTGTCGATCTAGGAAGTTTCGTACCTCAGGACTTGACGTGGTTCTTAGGAGGTATAACCTGTCTCTGTCAGTCAAATGAGTTCTCATTTCCAGATGAAATTCGATATCTTGCAGGTTCATAAATCAAAATGTTATCTCATCAGGCACATGGTCCGAGTTTTAACGCTCTTGCGGAGTATACTTTTGGACATGATTTCTATAACAAGAATATGATACATTTGACAAAGAATTGATTGGAAGAAACGTTTCCAGCAAGAAGATTCAAACACACATATACTAAACATGAACATGATCCTATAAACTATTCAATAGTTATTCAAAATACATACATACATAAATGTTTAAGACCTGATAGACACACAATAGTGCTAGGATCTGATTTATGAACATCCTGTTGTCTTGGGCCTCTGTGGAATTCGGCTCCTCATGTTTCAACCATGTTTGGACCAAATCTTAGATTGTCTGATTCGGTCTGATATCCTACAGTACATACTTAAACATTTGTCTTCTGTGTTTCACTGAAGAAAGAAAATCATATGGGTTTGAGCCAATGTGCCTCCTTTATCAATCTAACGTAGAAACGAGTGTAGATCTGTGTGCAGAAATCATCTTACGACAGGGTTCACATGTGATTCATGAAAAATTTGTATGCTGCTAATGCGAATGATCGTACATTGATAAATGTGGCGGCTGAAAACAATTGTCATGCCCATAAAAATACCCCGGTTTAGAAGCTTTGTCCCTAGAGTTTACGACACGGAGAAACATAACCCGGCTAAATTGAGGAAGTAATCTCATAAAAGAGAAATTGATCTTACTCCAAAAAGAGCCATTGAACTTGCAAACAATTACATTAATTTATATGTATATTAAATATTTCAATTTTTCCATGTAACATTTGGTTGCTAAACTATAATTCATTATGCAAACAAGGCTTTGTACTACACTCGTGTTCCATAAATCCGCGTAAAACTATGAGGGGCCGTATAGGCCATAATTATTGAAAAGCCTCTTACAAACACTAGTGAAACGAAAAACATTGATAAACCTTAGTGAAATTCATTCATATGCATTACTGAAAAACCTCTTACAAACACTAGTGAAACGAAAAACATTGATCAACCTTAGTGAAATTCATTCATACGCATTACTGATGCATATGAATGAATTTCACTAAGGTTGATCAATGTTTTTAATTTCACTAGTGTTTGTAAGAGGTTTTCAGTAATGCGTATGAATGAATTTCACTAAGGTTGATCAATGTTTTTAATTTCACTAGTGTTTGTAAGAGGTTTTCAGTAATGCGTATGAATGAATTTCACTAAGGTTTATCAATGTTTTTCATTTCACTAGTGTTTGTAAGAGGTTTTCAGTAATGCATATGAATGAATTTCACTAAGGTTTATCAACGTTTTTCGTTTCACTAGTGTTTGTAAGAGGCTTTTCAATAATTATGAAAACATAATATAAAACATCATCATTCATGTGCGCAAAAATGTTTTTGTTTGGGTGCTGCACGCTGATTTTACAGCAGACCTTTTAAATTGAGGAGTGCAAATTTTACATTTGGTTGATTGCATTTTAGTTTGATTATGAATGGCTGAAATGTACAGTTAGGAATGTTAGAGCTGATATGTTGTGTGTGTGCGTGAGGTGCCTGCACGATCAGTTGGATTTAATAAAGATATAAAGAAAACAAATGAAATGCATTAAGAGTATCACAAAAAAGAGCGTAGCCTATACTTGTCGCAGTTTTTTTTCTTTTGTTAATCTGTTAATTATTTAAGATAAATATATTTTGTGTAGTCCTATTTATTTTATTCATTTTATATCCTTAATTTCTGCTTTTCTCCATTCACAGAAGTGTTCTAATCTTACTGGTTAATGATCGACTAATGAGCGTTGGTTGTCGGTCAGAAAAATTATCTAAATGCTGTTATTATACAATACTCTGCCAGATTTACTATGCTGCATGCAAGTTCAGGCTAGCTGAAATACTTGCGTACACGAACTGAGACCTGGCGTGAGATTTGATCATAGCCACCCCTCACATCCATATTGATAAATACCAAGTTTTGCATGGAAACGACGGTACGCCCAGTTTTCGGTCGTACGCTCATTTCATAAATGAACAATTTCTTTATTATAACTCCCTCTCTACCACTCTAGCAGATGAGAAGTAAAGAGATATTTCTTTCAGAGAGGAGAGAGATCCACTTAGTGAAACTCTTTCTTTTCTCCCTATTTTTCAGCTCAATCTGTCTTTTCTCTTCAAAGGGTCTCTATGAAACTTGCTGCCATTGCGCATTTGAGTTCATGTTTCATTCAGGTTCGTTGGAGTCATGCAGAGCGATGTAGATGAGAAGAACTCTTCAGAATCACACTGATGTTTGATGAGAGGCGAAAGACAAGAGATTGCAGAGAAAACGAGTGGGGGTCGCTAATTAATGCAGAACGGGTATAAAATGAAGAGACGCAAAGCTCAGTTTCATCTTCCATTGGCTGTACTCACATGGATCAGATTTGGAGAACGTGTCTCTGTCTAAAAGATTCCTGGGGAGAAAAAAAAACAAAACATGATCAGTATAATTCTGACAGCATGATTAAACGCTATCAGTGACACATTGACATATGAAGCTTTACTGAAGAGGCTTTTTGACAATTTCATTGAACTGGCTTATTAGAATTCCACAAAAGTAGATATCAGGATAAAGGTTCAAGATGACATCCAAAAATGTTGACTGTAGGCTGCCTCAAAAATACTAAAGGGCTTCTCACGTTTAAACCCCGGCATAAGTAACATCACATTTGTCATTTTAACTACTGTAGCAGGGTTATGGCTGCTCAGAAACATTATTTCATTTTCAACAAATAAACAATCAAAAATAAACAATAAAAAATGTCACAATGTGATGGCAAATGCTTCATTATATTTTCTTCTGATTTGTAATGTTTTCAGAACAGATGAGCAATTATTAAAAAATTATTAAATGACGTACTAAAATTACTAAAAATTACTAATTTACTAAAACTACTACATTTTTGGTAAATTTACACTTGATATTTACAATGGTTTTAGCAATAGTTGTGAGGACATACACTAAAAATCACACGATCCATGACAAAATTACTCATATTAACCATCATATGTACATTTGGCTTACTGCCATATTAAAGTGCCCTTCATGAAGATATTTACTTTGATTTGCACATGTTTTTGGACATGTACCATATTGCTTTAGATATACCATGATAGTACCATGGAATTATTTTAATCATATTAGTGTACCCTGTAAATACCATATGAAAATAGTCAAGTACCAGCTTTTTTTTTTATCAAGGTACAACAGAATTATCTGTTACTTAGACTATACCGTGGTCTCATGGTAACCTTCACAAAAGTTTTTCTGTTTTAATGTAATATTAATTCATCCAAATATTGAAGAATGTCATTGAAGAAGGTGTTTGCTCTCTGTCAGTTTTTTTTTCCCCCCAAAATAAAAATTTTATTGTCTGTGGAGAAAGTTAAAGAGACAGTTCTTCCAGAAATTAAAATACTGTATGTTCAATCTTTAATCACACTCATGTCATTCGGAATGACTTTATTTTTTGTGAAACACAAAAGTAGATATTTTGACAAATGTTCCTGCTGCATAAAAGTAGTTAAGATGACTAGTGCTTTATAGACCACAATTTAGCTTGGACATTTTCCTATTTCTTTTATGTTCCAAATAAAGTTCAAAGACCATTGAAAATTATTTTACCGAAAATTCACACTGAAAGTGATAAATAAAACATCAAATTGTTCTAACAAAAATGTGACTTCTTTCACAAAAATGTGAAAGAAAAAAACAAAAGAAAGAAAGAAAAAAGCAAATGTTTCAGTCCATCTTGTACTTCAGTACTAAAAACATAAACATTAGTCAACAACATTAGTACAGGGGCCGTTCTTCGTACGTCGCTAACTCAGTTAGTTGGATTTGATTGTTGATGATTTGGCATGATCTTGGATTATTTGGTTCTTCGAAGCTCATCCTGGACTTGCTGTCATAGCAACAGGTCCGTAAACTTAAACCTGCCC
>NW_015558618.1:784610-792386 GCF_001515605.1 Sinocyclocheilus anshuiensis | reverse complement strand
TAATTACAACATTGAAATAAAAATGCAAAGCCTGTACAAATACTAGAAATCGTGAATATAAATAATTGGGAATCATTTAAAAAAAAAAAAATACAATAAGCAAAATAAAAAGCAGTGCACATTTCATTTATCTATTATAACATTTATGTAGTTTTGTTCGTTTCCTTATAAAGGTCCGGAAATTTGTCAAGTTTTTCGTCAGGTGTCTTTTTTAATTATATGATCTCATTACGTTGCTGTCTTGCCGCCAGCCAATCGCTGCATTGCTGATCGTGGTTTCGAGTATCGATAAATCTGCCCTTTACAGGGAACACGAGAACAAGCAGTAATCTTAGACAACTTAATCCAGATATTTTAATCAAATCCACAAATTCGTTTGAAGAACCAAATTAGCCAGAGATCAGTTATCACGATTAGAAGATCTGACATCTTTCAAATCATCTCAGAGGTACGAAGAACGGGCCCCAGGTTTAGGTACTAACCGTAGACACAAGATGATTAAATATCAGATGGATAGTTAATTGGCTATACAATGACGGATTAATTAACAATTACCACCCACAGAGATGGAAGTGTCTTACAAATCAAATAAATAAATAAATAATATGATGACAGCATTTTAAGGAAACTATTCTGTAAAGGTAAGATGATTTTCTTTTAAAGTGATCTAAATGCATCCACTGCTCTCCAGATATGAGGACACTTGATCAGCTGCGGTAAACTCTGAGCGCAGATATTGATTCCAGCGCTAGAGTTTCACTTCTGTTGATATGAGCTGTGTGCCTCACTCCCAGCGGCACGACTGTCATCACGTCTCAACGTCTAAATCAGAAATGGCATTTCTATTATAAGGATTACCCACACATACCCACACACACACTCAGGATGGACTCAGGCAGAATAGATGATCAGAGGGAAATATTTGGTTTTGCTCTCACTAACAAAGCAGCTGTGATTATAGGTTCTCTCAGTAGTCGCCTGGAAAGGCCCTCAACCTACATGTTTCTGCTTCACCTCATGTTCAGGTCTACAGGAATCTGCTCATAATCCTATATCATTTACCTTAATCAACCGTGTTTATGCCCACTGCAGATGATAATTACCGTGCTGGCCTGAGCCATCAGGAATACAAGAACTGACAGGAGACAGCACAAGAAAATGTGGTCTCTCACTGCCGTTCAGTATAGGGTGTTTCATTTAGAGTCACTTTTTGCGATTTTTCTTTTTATAGTATAAACTGAACTGCCATCTTGCATATATTTAACTATTTGCAACTGATTTTACACCGCAGTTACTGCAGTTGAATTTCAATTTCTCCAACTCACTAAAAAAAAAATATATATATATATGTGCGCGCGCGAAGTTAAGAAATGATGTCTTTGACCATTGTATATACCAATGTTTCTGAGATGCTTTTCAAATTGGCAGAGACCACAGAGAAAACCAGATTGAGAAAATGGGCTTGACCTAAGTTGTCTTGAACTTTAAAGGAACTTATATTTGTAAAGTTTCATTTAAGCCGTTTATGATCAAGAGATGCTTTTTCCAGCGCATAATTTATACTGTAATTATGTGCATATTTTCATTTCACAACAGTTTGGCATAACCATGTATAACAGAAACAAACTAAAGCTATAACTAGAAACATGTGTGTGTATGCGTGTATGCGCGTCAAACAGACAGAACGCAACAGAGAAATGAGTGCAATAAATAGTATTTTTAGAACTGTAACTGTATCTTAGAATCTTAATAAAGCCTTTACATTTAGGCCTTACTGGAAAAATAAAATACAGCAACATTTGAATGTATTCAGAAGACTGAAAGTGTGTGTTCTTACTGAACATTTTAGCTCTGACCTAATGAAACTCCCTTCTTATTCCTTGTAAGGCTACGGGTCAGAATTTAACGGGGGCTTGGTACAAAATGCCGCTGCACAGTCACACTAAATCCATTACGGCTGTCGGGAATAAAAAGAAAATGAAAAGAGTTGATTGCAGTATTTAATTTAAAATCTTGTTCATGTTGCATCATAATTCTTTTTACGCGTTTTTTACAGCGTTGCGCATTATAACCAATCACACACGACTCCATTGAGTTTATAAATACAACGGCCAATCAGAAGCGTTCAGATGAGTCATCGCTGAAATACCGGCGTTTTGAGCTGAATTCTGCTCTCTCGCCAATTCTCTCATCATAAACAACAAAGTGCACATGTACGTATGATGTAAGTAAGAGATTCATTCATCAAACAGTGTATGGACAGATTTTTGTTTGTTTGTTTGTTAGTGTTTAGTTCTTTGAAAGTGCTTAAACTCGTGCTAGACTGAAGTCAGTCATACTGGGCCTCATTTACAAAACGAACGTACGACAGAAAATTGGGCGTACGGTCATTTCTTCGCAAAACTTGGAATTTATCAATAAGGTTGTGAACAGTGGCTACTACTATTTAGAGGACTTGTTGTGGAATGAGGAGAACTAAGCTATATAGTGTTTATAATGTTTGTAAATGTTTCATTATATTTACCATTATTTAATATACATATAAATTAATGTAATAGTTTGCAATTACTTAACGGGTGTTTTTTGAGTAAGATCAATTTCTCTTGTATGAGATTACTTCCTCATTTTGGCCGAGTTACGTTTCTCCGTGCCGTAAACTCTAGGGACAAGGCTTCTAAACCGGGGTATTTTTATGGGCATGATATTCAAATGACAATTGTTTTCAGCCACCACATTTATCAACGTACGTTGATTACGTACGTTGTACATTCGTATGATAGAATTGGCGGCATACGAATATTTAATGAATCACACATGAACTCTGTCGTAAGATGATTTGTGCGCTCGGATCTGTGCTTGTTTCTGCGTTAGACTGATAAATGAGGCCCACTGTTCTTTGATAATGTAAATGTTCTTTGCTCGAGTTATCTGTATATTCGCTGTTTGAAAAACGTGACAGTTAAAGCGTTATAATTAACTTAGAATGTTTTTATTAAATTATGATCAAGTTAAATACAAATCCAGTAATTAAAAATGTATTATGACATGACATCCATATCTGGTACTTGCCTAAAAAGACGGGTTTATGATGTGCGTGTTAATAGATTACACTAACATTAGGCTACTTTTAGCCTTACACTGGAGTTAGTTAAAAAATTCATTTAAACTGTCTTTCTGCTTTACAACTGTGCACAAGCTTATATTGTATACAACATGTTTTATATACTATAACATGGACAGGTGTATACTACAGCTTTTTGCCACACAGTGTAGAGCATACAAAAATACATGTATTTTTATGTATATAAATTAGTAAGAAATCTGTCTTGCTGGTAATATTAGCTAGATAGTATGATAACCTACCTAGTATGATAGATAAAGTTAAAGAGGACAGCTTCTAAAATGATCTTGTACAACATTAAAAATGAACTGTTGTATCCATAAAACATCAAATAAAAATTTCACTCCAGCTAGGGAACAAAAATTGGCTATCATGTTGATGTTGACATAGTTTGTATGTGCATGCATAGAACAAATAGAAAACCATAAAACAAGGCAGAATACTATGGCGCAACAACTAAATATGTCTACGCTAACAACTGTCATTTTTTGAACATCCTAACCAGCCAGATTGGTAAACGGCAGGATGAGGAGCATAATGTTGACCCTGAGCCATCTGAAAGTGTCGCTTCACTTTAAGGAAACAGAAATGTCTATATTTTTGACAGATTGTTCGGTAAATTCCCATGCATATTGAATGGCACCACAATTTCTTAGCGGAAACTTATGCTAGGGCTCTTTATAAAGGGATTCACCTTAATTAGGAAGGACTCTTTAATTATGAGTATCACCCTAAAAGTATAAGAACGTGAAAAATGCCATTTGGTACATTAGTCTTTCTATGTGTTGATTTTTTGGGGGGGGGTCACAACCTGAAACAAAACACAGCATTTCATTTACACAGAACCAAAGCCAAACCTAATCTTACCTAAAACTTTAACATGATTCTTTTGCAGCCTTGCAAGCACTGCAATATCCTTCAGAAAATGCCAAACTATTTTCTCTTCTTTCATTCACTCTGGATTTCTAATATGGAAATTAATCTGCTCTGCTCTTTCATAAACGGCTGCTCAGAGGCCAAATGTCAGCGACATTATTACATTTCTCGCATGCAAAATAAATGCAGATGACAGAAAAGGTTTAGCGAAACATTTAGAGATCTATGTGACTAAAGTTATTCTGAACTCATCATCATCCATAACATTCATCCCTGTTTATGCTCAGTATATTTAACATGAAAATAAGAAATGCTCATGGCGTTCCCATTAACAAACGTATACATAGTGATTTGCTGCGACAAAGCTTCCAGAAGTCTTTATTTCCAAGGAGAGTAGAAGATTTGAGGCAAGATGAGTGACAGCAACTATTGGCAATAAAACAAAGTTAAACAGAGTTAAAATTTATGCTAATGAGCATTTGACACCCTACACCGATGCAGAGAATGATGTTCATGTGATCCGCTGCTCGATACAAAAACTGGGTCAGTGACAAATCAGTGATTGCAACAAAGAAAAAGAATAAATGAGTTTAAGGTCTTGTCCACACTAATACATTTTCGTTTGAAAATGCATCTTTTTCACTCCGTTTTAGCCTTCCTTCCACACGGAGACGGAAACTGAGCTTTTTGAAAACGCTTTCCAAAATGGCTAAATCTGAAAATGCCGTTTTTGCATTCTAGTGTGGACTGTGAAAATGGAGGCTTTTGAAAAACGATAACGCATGTTTAGTCATGTGATGCATATTGTACCAACAGATATCTATGTTTATACCGGTATTGTGCCTGTTATGTGCAATTCACTTTCAATTCACTTTCGATTTTTAAGTGTGGATGAGAAACTTGCTTGAGAAAATGCTGGAAAATGCTAATGTGGACAGAGAGCGTTTTAAAACTAAAACGCTGTTTTCAAATGTATCCGGAAAAAATACACTTAAAATGTAATCTTTGTATTCATTTTAATTTCATATGGCGTTGAAAAACATATACCATTTTTGAGAAAAGTTACAATCAAATGACTCTAAACATGTCATGTGGCGAAACCAAGTAGTAAAATATATGAAGATTTTGGTTCCAAAACGCGACAAACGCCATTTGTAAAAAAACTGAGTTCCCGCCAAAATCAGTATTGTATCTGGTCGGTATTGAAAAGTCCATTTTTAATTTTACGCAAAATGCGATATCCGCCATGTTATTCTGTCATGTTTTCTCCCTATCTTTCCAAACCGCGACAAACGCCAGTCTCCCTTCTCTGCAGAATGCGATATATCCCCTCAACCAATCACAGCGCACCATTCCACGCATTGTAAACAGTAACTGACAAGCTACGCAATATTGCGTTCATAATCGCAGATGAATCGCCTTTGATAATGAACGTGATATTGCGTAGCTTGTCAGTGAACTACGGCTCTGTGTAGTAAATGCTGCTCCATCTGAAAGCACGTGATGGAGATTTACTACTAATCACAGAACCGGCTTTACTGACAAGATGCACATGACGATCACATGCGCTTTATCGTGCAGCCCTAAAAAAAATAATAATTTTGACAGCATTGATGAACCTGTGGTGGTTTCTGCGGTGAGGAAGAAACGTAAGCTATTAATAAGATTAATATTGACCAAGTTCAGAGGCTGTCATATGTGGATCAACTTACTTTGTTGTGTAATTTCAACAGTTTCAATATGAAAAATAACTTTTATTTTGATTCAATGGATTTATTGCATTTTGTGAAAAAATAATCCGTTTTTATAATAAATCTTTGAAAATCAAAATCTGGATTAGAATTTTTATTGTTATTATAACCTAAATATGCTATGTGAAAGTTTGAAACAGAAAATAGTGGTTTTCATCTTGCCATTTTCTTGGTAAAGAAAACACATTTTTACTCAAATTAATCAAAATGGATTTATAGCGGGTTGGAACCAAACTCTTTATATATTTCAAGGGGTTTTAGTCATTCATTTACACAACAACATAATTTTAGGGGCCTAAAAATGCAAACTTTTTAAAATGGGTTTCAATGTGCACGTTTTTTAAAACTATACCATTATCGTCTCTGTGTAAACTGCAAAAACGTAATTTGTGAAAATGGTGATATCATGCATAGTATATGTTCAGTCTATAGGCATGCACGAATACTTGACAACCATAATACAGCGTTTTAGCTGGTTTCGCTGATCCATGTAAACAGGGATCGGGGAATGTTTGTTGTCTGTACACAAAACTTTCAAAAAAGCATTTAAAACATTTTAGATTTTAGTACGCTGTTATCATGTAAACACCCTTATTCTACTAACCCTAACTGCAACCTAACAATCTACTAATACTCTAATTACAGTTAGTTCCTTACAGTTACTTTTAGTTACTTATAGAGAAATGGTACTTAAAGTTACTTATATTTCTTAGAATGTCTAAAGTGGACTATCGGGAAAAAAATTTAAAAAATATATTTTTTACAAATGAGTCACACCAAATGACATTTTATAAGCTGATCTAACTTTGCCTTGCCATGAAAAGCACAAATCATTTGATATTTTAAGAAACTTATTGAACTTGTCACACAGTCATGAGGATCTTTTCTATAATATCACCCCCCACGCTGTCATAAACGCAACTTTAATCAAGTGTTTACATGTAAACATGTCACCACCTCCAATTTCAACAAATTTGAGAAATCAATAGAGAATTTAAAGAATTTTGATGATAATGTGTGAAACGCTGTGCCTGTGTCCAAAAAGCCTGTTGAAAAAGCAAGAAGCAGGTGTGGATGATTATGTTAATAAATTACGCTCTTTGCTTGGTGAGTTTAATTTCAATTACTCATCCACTCTTCAACAGCCCAAAATGTAATTAACTTTAAGTATTGTCCTCTGCATATCAAAGAAGTAAATAATCAGACCGATCTTCTCCATCGCACTTGTTGAAAGACATTGTGAGGGCTCACACAAAAGAGCTGGAGCCTTTTAGAAAATAACCAAACAAAACCTTATACTTGCTTTGCTGAAACTAAACCTTCTGCTAATAACATCTAGCACCGAAAACATCGTTCAAGCACTCAAGGATACATTTTTAAGTAACACCCTCCAAAGGAAGGAAGAAATGGCTATACTATATCATAGTGATGGCTCAGAATGAGTACCTGCCATTCTTCATTAATTGCAAACTCTATGATAGCAAGTGCCATCATTAAAATCTGTTCATGTCATTGTCATCACACCTATTGAAAATCAGAATATCTCGTCCAAAGCTCAGCAAAGGTTCCTGTCTCTCTCTCCAGGCTCTGAGCAATCCTACTGGAGGTTTAATTATAGCCTTTAAGAGCTGCGAGATCAGAATCAGAATCAGAATGAGCTTTATTGCCAGCTTCCGCAGTGCAACAGAATGACAGCGACAGAACAAAAACAGATAATAAAAGAAGAATAAAAAAATAGAACAAGTAAATAAGGAATAACAATATATAAATTGACAATCTTTATTGTGGTGTAACAGTGATCCAATATATTACTGTCTCTGGTGGGACATGTGATGTGCTGTCTGTATTTTGGCAGTTCACGGGAGAGATTTGCTTTATTAAAGTCCCCAAGAATGATTAAAACAGAGTCTGGGTGTTTTTGTTCTGTCTCTGTGATCTGATCAGCGAGTTTATGTAAAGCTGAGCTCACGTGCACTCGCGGAGGAATGTAAACACTGACGAGAATGAACGAGCAAAACTCCCGCAGCG
>NW_015558618.1:781997-784541 GCF_001515605.1 Sinocyclocheilus anshuiensis | reverse complement strand
CGGCAGATTTAACGCGCTGTCCGGTATGGCGTCATTCAGCCAGGTTTCCGTGAAACACAGAGCAGCAGTGTGAGAGAAATCCTTATTTGTCCGGGAGAGCAGAAGGTTCGTCTGTATTGTGGGGCAGAGAGCGGAGGTTCGCTAGATGGATGGCTAGGCAACGGCGTTCGAAATCCGCACTGCCTGAGCTTCACGAGTGCGCCGGCTCGCTTCCCCCGTCTGCACGTCCTGAAGCGCTTGATCAGCGCAGCTGCTCAGCCAACTACTATGTCCAGCAAAACATCAGAATAGTCGAAAACCGGTAATATATCGGGTGATGTGTAGTGCCGAATGTCCAGCAATTCGTCTCTGGTGAAACTGATTGCAGGGATATAACTAAAGACAGGACAAACTAACAAAAACACAAAAACAACTGCAGAGCACGCCACGGAAGCCGCCATCATCATCGGCGCCATCTTGGGAATTTGATGAAGCTGAATCCGTTATGAGTATCGCTCTGAACCCCCTGTGTCTCCAGAGCAGGGAACCAGTCCCCCTTGATTCCTTCTTTCTGTGTCAATCCCTCTTTCTCCAGTGAAATTTATATATCCCAGTTCGATACTATGTGACGCTGAGAAGAGTGCTGTTGCGGTCAACAGAGAATTCATTAAAGATTAATCAAAAATGTTGTTTCATTTCGGAAAGGTTATCTGAGAGCTGTGTGGATGAGCACGGGCTACTTGGACATGTCTGGAGCAGCAGGACTATGAGTTCCTGTTGCAATGGAAATGATTGTTTTGTTGAGTGTGACATGGTGTGGATACATCACAGTGGAGTAAAGGTTAAGCAGGTTCTTGTGACTTTAAAGATCAATGAACAGTTTCCTTTCTGTGGTAATGTAAAGTAAAGCTGGGCTAAAAGGGATATTCAACATAACATATTTTCTACGTAAAGTCTATATGGTTGTGATGATATGATCAACAGAGAGAATACTGTAGATCCCTATACTGAACTGATATGCTGTGTTCTGTATATTCAGATTTCAGAAGTTTGCATCATTGGTAATTAACAAAAGTAACAATTTTAGCTGATCAAAACATTATGAGGGCCCTGATTTCTATGATGTGGATAACACTGACGGAACATGGATGGAACTATTTTACAAAAAATAAAATATATTTTTAAATTTTCATTTGATTACATTTTAAAATATTAATTAAGTTGTTAATGTTTTACTGTACATCTTCATTTGATTACCACCATTTTTGTAAAAAAAAAAGAAAAAAAAAAGTAAATTAAAATCAGAAATCCTGAAATATGTAATTGAAACTGAATTTCTGAACAAATAAAACATTTCAACATCATTAAAAGACATGATTTTGCTTATTAAAACTTAATTCAATCATTAAAATGGAATCCAGGAAATTAAAACATAAAAAATTAAAAACGTTATGATAAATTGTAAATTAATTGTTGTTAAATTGTATTTAGTAGTTTCATAATTTCAATTAATTAGACATGATTTGTGATTACTAACATTTAATTTAACCATTAAAATGGAATCCAGATAATTAAAACAGAAATCACAGAATTTGGGAAAAATCTAATGGATTTCGTAGGGCCCTAAAATGCAATTTTAAAAGCTTAATAAACTGTTGTTAAATTGTATACATTTCAACATTTAAATTAATTAAACATGCTTTTTGATTACAAAAATGTTATTTGACCATTAAAATGGAATTTTAAAATGTAAAAAAATAAAATAAAATAAAAAAAATTTGAAAAAAATTGAAATAAATAAAATGGATTTCATAGGGCCCTACATCATTTTGATATACATGCTTCTGTGCATTTACTGTAAACTAATTTCCTGTTCATTTTTTACAACCTGAGGGATGAGTGGCAAATATTGTCCACTGTAAGTGACAGCATGTAACAGCTGTGGTTCACATAACATGAGGTTGAAAATATTATTTAACACAAAATCACACTGTTATCTTTGCTCCAGGACAATAAAAAGATTCCTGACTTCAGCGAGGGAATGTCGAAGTGGTGATGTGATGCAAACCTGTGCGCTGGCATTGGAAACAGACGGCTGGCTGTTATCAAATCCCAAGAGGGTTTGTACATGAGAGTAGCAGAGTGTTGTGAGGTGGCGGTTTTGCTTTGTCACCAGAACCGTCAGGCACAGCAGAAAGACTATAAAGGAAGCGGTCTACAGGCTTCTTCCCGCAAGAGAGAACATACTGACTGCTCTGGAGAAGATGCCAGCTCTATTTTCTGCAACCTTCTGCATGATTTCACATATTTTATCTCATCAGTCTTCTCCTTCCATATTTCTCTCTCTCTTTCTCGCTGTCTCTCTCTGTCTATGTCACTTTTTCTCTCTCTCTGGCATCAAACTCCCATCACGATGAGCTCGAAGGCTTTGCTCGCTAAAACACAGCACTCGCCACTCAGTAAATCAATGCCCTGGAGTCATAGTCATCTGTGTGTGTGTGTGTGTCTGTGTGTGTGTGTGTGTCTGTGAGTGTGTGTGTGTGTGTGTGTGTGTGTGTCTGTGTC
>NW_015558618.1:765650-781959 GCF_001515605.1 Sinocyclocheilus anshuiensis | reverse complement strand
TAAAAACCAACATGTGTGTGTGTGTGTGTGTGTGTGTGTGTGTGTGTGTGTAAGCAGGTACTGACACTTGAAATATAATGGAAGAGCAGTCAAAGAAGCAAAAGCCTCAACTCTGTTCTGCAGTGATTCTCACCAGTACATGTACACCAAGGGCTGCTTAAACCGGGTCCAGGAGTACTTGGAAATATTTCGATTTCACTTAAACACAGAAAAACAGACACAATGGGGTACATGTAAAATGTCACCTGACCAAACCGGAAAACAGGTCTCATCGCATTCGCTTGTCAGAGAAAGTGTGAACTTTTAAGGTATTCTGCTAACCTAGCTAGTTGTTTTTATCATTGGCATTTTATTAAATTTAAATATCAGAATGTTAGTGAGAAGAACAAAAAAAAAACTTCTAGATATCATATATGCATATGTGATGGTTATGATCACATTTGGTATCTCCTTTAAAGGCATTTGAAGTAAAACAGCTCCAAATTTACCAGGCTATTTTTAGGGCTATCAGTGGAGGACTAGAAATGCCACTTAAAAATAAAATGCTAGAATCAACTAGAAATTTATTATTTAAAAAAATAATGTAAAATAATAAATCACTTTTCAGACTGAATAATAAATAGACACAATTAAAACTGTTACTTCATTTTTAATTTGATGTTTAATTTACTATTTTTAATATGTTAAATGCAATATAAATGTAATGCTAAAATATTCATTACTAAATAAATATTTTTAAAAAACTAGGATAAATATAACAAGTTGGAGTGAAGTAAATACAATTTTTTTTATTTAGTATTTACTTGACTTGTAATGTAATGATAAAATATGCATTTTTTTAAATGCAACTTTTAAATTGAAAAAAATTAATTAAACAGTTTAAAATACAAGCATTTATTGGTCAACTTAATTTTTTAATCAATATATTGATAAATTATTACTTTACTAAAGTGGCACTCATTTTTCACCACATTCAATAGGTTATATTAAGTAATAACGAAAAGTTTCATGATTTTTTAGTTTTCTGTTTTACGGAAAGAAAATTAAATATTACGTGTAAGCTTTGTCAGTTTGTGTGGATGATAGTCATATGACCTGTGTGTGATTTTTCAAGATAATTCAAAGATGATTAAATTTCACCACACCAAAATTAATTGACTTTCCCCTGCATTACATGAACCCCCTGGATTTCATGTATAAGTAAATTTGCTATCCAGTGACATCCAGTATTATAGGAGCTTATGAATACATTTCAGGTTTGATGTTGATTCAGGTTCGATCTAATCCCCTTTTTAACAAAACCTCATGGAGATCTGATTAAACCTCTGCATCTCAAAACCAACAAACAAAAGACTTCTACGATAATGAAGGTGTTCCAAAATAAGCCTGCGCTTTCTGTCACCATCCCAAATCGGTCTTCTACATCTTAAAGCAACAGAGCTTTGATGTCGTCTGGATTTAGCTGCAGGCAAGCCCATAGCTGGATCAGAGGAGGTGATGTAATACGTTTCACAATCTCATGAATGATGTATCAATTTGACAGCAGGGTCTCTGAATAAAGGAAACCTTCAGTGGGAGCTGACACATGATGTGTTTGAGGGGTGTGAATTACCATCTAGGGACCACCTAAAACCATTTTACTTAGATAATGATGCAGACAAGGCTTCCTGAATCACCAGACAGATTCATTTGGGTCAAATTAAGCTCAGCGATCATTTATCATAGATATGTATAAGTAAGTAGATTCCACATTCGACCACTTCAGACATGTCGACACGTCTGCCATCTTGGAAACGGTCAAAGTGTCATCACTCACAGTAAAAATAAATGAGTTTTCCAATCAATGACTGTTCCAATGACCTTACATGCACCGGCCCAAAGGAGCAGCCTCCAACGAGGCATCTATGTACATATATCTATAAGTGAAACCACACAACTGACACTGGTAGGTCACGTAACAGTAACAACATGGGGGATTTAGTTTGTCCAAATTCATTTATACTATCTATATTCATACTACATATAACATTTTTTTACAAATAAAGTACCTATATATGCAATTTTGGGCATAGCTTTAGTCTTAAAGTTAGCAATCTGATAAGTCAACTAGTTAGCATGGCATTAACTGGTTAAGACTCTTATGAATAGTGACTCTTATGGTCACTATTAGCGACACAAGTTGTTTTGTTCCTGAATGAATCCGAATCATTTGAATAAATGATTTGCTTATTTAAAAAGTAAACTGTCTCCACCTACTGGCGTAAAAATGTAATGTGCAAAAAGGAAAATACTTAGTAAAAAATATACAGCCTGCCAGTCTGTCTGGAACTTATACACAGAGACATATAAATCAGCAATAAAAGAAGGTAACAGTCATGGGAGTTATATTTCATATATTATCTTTTATATAACTTAATATATTGAGTTATTTTAATGCTTTTGTGTTCGATCGCAAAGGTTTTGCGTTTCCACAAAAAACTGCATTTCCTGGCATATGTTTTGGATTTTTTTGCATTCACTCATAAAAGCCACTTCATATTATTTCCATCACCAGTTTTGAGAGTGAACACAAAGGTTTTACATACTGTAGTACAAGAGATCCAAAAGAAGTCTTTATGGAATCTTCCTGAAAGTATTTAGAGAACAATGTTTTGGTGATGAATGAACATATGTCAGTACAGAGTGACATTTATTTTTGAGAGTAGGCCTATTTTGCATATAAGAGCTATTGACAACTGCTGATTTCACTGCAGGAAACGTGTTATTAAAATGTTCTACATGTTGACCTCAGTATAAATGTGACAGATTAGCTTCAGAGTATTTAACTAATAACTGACAGCAAACACCCACAATCTCTGGACATCACGTCTTTCGTTCTGTTTTTGTGGAGTTCTGTATATATAAGTGTGAATGCGGGGGCTAGGTGTGATAATATTTGTGATATAGACAGTTGAAACGCTCTGTGGGAGGCCATGTTTTGCTCCCACGGTTTACTTCCTCTTAAAAATTGCATCTTTCTGTCTTTGTCTTTGTCAATTTACTTTTTGTCTCAGTAAAGTTTCCTTCAGGGAGCGAGTCGTGTAATTAGCCATGATTAACTAGATGTCTAATTTTGTGTAATGACACAAAATAACCAAAAAATTACACTGAAATATTATGCGCATAATAGGCTCCTGAAGATCATTAAACACCATAAGAAATGTGTATTCATAATGTTATTTTGCAAGCTCTTTGGATTTGCTAACCAAATCTCGCTCTCCAGGATTCACTCGCATTATAAACTCAATTAAAAATCACCCATGAGAATACTTCCACCTTGAGGTCTTTTTTTTTTCGTCAGCTGATTTTTGCTGCTACTCCAGCAGTCCGGCTACACTGAAGTGAGTCAGTGCCAGGGTTGTAACTGATTGTGTGGATTACTTGTGGATAATCATGGTGTTTTTATCAGCTGTTTGGACTGTCCTTCTGACGGCACCCATTCACTGCAGAGGAACCATTGGTGAGCAAGCGATGCAATGCTACATTTCTCAAAATCTGTTCCCATGAGGACACAAACTCATCTATATCTGGGATGGCCTGAAGGTGAGTACATTTTCAGCAAATTTTCATTTCTATGTGATTCATTTCTTTAATGTTCAATGGTTAAAACAACCGTGATGTTTTGTTCTCTAATAAAATGTTAGATTTTTTAACTCTGCTACCGTGTTTCATGTGTATAAATTATGTGTCAATATTCCCAAACACTCATAGTTCGATCTCTTTATGGGATAGGTGATTGTTGACATATTTCTTATAAAAAAATAATCATAAAATAATTGTCTTTATTAAACTAAAAATGGACGGAAAGCACAACTTTGGATAGAAATGAAACAACTGGTACTTTGGGCGTCTTGTCCATCATTTATTTTCATATAAAAGTAACAATTTAAAATGTATCTAATTTATTAGCAACAAACCACAAAAGCATGAGTCACAATCACACCATCAACTAATCCACTACGAGAAGTAAGAACTGTACATCCTGACTGCACTTATTTCACTCCTTCCCTAATAAAGCCACCTACTCACGTCTACTTTTGGCATTTCAATGTCTATGGATATGACCTTGGTCGGCGCACATGCTGGACTCTCTTGCGGATTTAATTTGCGATATGCAACATAAAACAGGCCTTTTCCTGCTGCAACCCATTTTTTCTCTCCAACAGAGACCTCCTGTGCAGCTCCCATGGAGTTTTAACACGAACACACACCACACAGAGAACACACACTGGAGATACAGCATTTAAGAGTGCCCGTTCCTGCCCTTAAAGTGCCTCCAATCACCACTGTCAGCCCCCCGCTCAACACCACCAGAGCAGTGAAGTTAGAGAGGACAAAGAGGTCTGAGCTCCATTTGCTCCATTAGAGTACTATTTTAGTCCCAGAGCTGGAGATAATGTCCACTGTTCAGGCCAGCTGGCTGAAAGAGAAGCTGTTGAGCAAAAGACCGGTGATATCTCGGAGATGGAGCTCCATTTAAGGGGTGGGGGCAGTGATTTGAGTGATTTCTGAGTGGGGCGGTGGAGGGTTGTAATATAGTGCTGATTACAATGCCTTCTGAATAACTGTCACCTTCGGCTCCCTGTCTATTGGGTCGCCAAGTTTTTCTCTGCATCTTCTACCCTGTTTCCTTCCATTCAGGTATTTTATTTCCATGCATCAATGCATGTACTAGTGACATCCGGATCATGAACGAATCATTATTTTGGACTGGTTCTTTTTTTTGTGAACTGGATGAACCAGTTCACCAAATCGGACTGAAATGTCTGAAACAGTTTACGGATCAAGTCAGCACAGATCTACAAGTCACTCAATGAAAACTCACTTTTGGTTGTGCCTGACAGTCACTCCGACTCAAAATTTGCCAATATCTCAGAGTATGTGATCCTATGATGCTGCTTTTTCCCAAGTCAGAGCTTTCAAACGATTAATCGCAATTAGTCGCATCCAAAATACAAGTTTTTGTTTACATATTGTATTTATATATACATAATAAATCTACACAGTACACACACATATATTGTGTAAACAAAAACTTTTATTTTGGATGTGATTAATCGCAATTAATCGTTTGGAAAACGAAATAAAACATTGGAAATATAACACTGATAATGGTTCTTACTCAAGTTAAGAGTCAGTTAATGGTTGCAACAGTCACCAGTACACGGAACTGAGAAAACAGTTTGGACTCGAATGACTTGTATGAGTTTTTATGGTTTCCCCATGGTTTATGTAAAAAGGTGAGTTCATTAAGACTAGTTGATTCACTTTATATGCTCTAGACATGTAAAACATCCATGTTTCTCATCATTGCATGCTTTAATAATAAAATTGCATCTATGTGATGTCATTGCATTATTACGTAAACGAACTGGTGAATCGGTTATTTGAACCAGTTCATTGAAACAAACTGTCAGAAAGAAGCAGTTAGCGGAAAAGAACCAGACTTCCCATCACTAGCATGTATTACACCTACTCTATTGCATGCAATATATATGTTCCGCTCCAGTGCACTGAGGTTTTGTATAAACATTTACCAATACACCACATTTTCTAAAACTTGCAGCCATCACGATATTGGAGAAATGTCAGGAGAAATTAAAGCACTCTAAAAGTGTTCTGAGCCTGTTACAGCCCAAACTGGGAATGTGTCGTACCACTGCTCAGTAGAAACACGAGATGATTTGACATGGGTCCTGACACGAATTATAGGAGAGTTCTGCAACAGCTGGAAAATCAGTTGTCGGAATAACAATAAGGAATTGCTAAGCAGCATGAGACAGGAATACTAGACACTGTGAAACATCGACAACAATATACTGAAGCTACAAACACCAGAACCTAACGCTGTGGCTAAACCAGGAGGGACGTAACATACCCACAATGACAGTGATAACGCTGCAAGGTATAACACAGACACAGCCCATCAGAACACATTTAAGTTTTTATATTTAAAGTTAATTTTAAAAAGTATTTGCAACCTATTTTAATTCTGTAATGTGACATACCACTGAGTGAAACAACCTGGCTAGAGAACTGAGCATCCATAAGCTGCCATGAGCAAAGATTCAAACTGCATTCTTTCAAGGTGTACTGCGATGCCATTGACATGTATGGGAATGCTAATGGAAATAAACAGAATGCTAATGCTACTGGTTTATAGAAGTCCTTAATTTGAAGTGGATTTCCACCTGAAATAGCTACTTTTACAGCAGTTATTTATCAGGGCATGGAAGATGAATATCAAGTTCACCTCCGAGAACTAATAATCTAATTGTTAGAGTATTTGCTATTTTTGCCCTAAACAATAAAATACTGCATTAATTATGGCAAGATTTTAGAAAACAATGCCTACATAGGTTTCTGGATATTAGTTAACATTAGCCAAAAAGTTAACATGCAAAAGTCATTTCAGAGGTGTTTTATGATTTGATTAAAGGTACACTGTAAAATTTGGCCCGGTTGGCATAACACTACAAATTACTTGCAGAGAGAAACACTGTTTTAGTAATTATGTGAGTTGGACTTTGGCTCCATTGTTCTGACAGATGAATCTGATGGTTTGAGGTTAAATAAGCAATCGATAAATAACGAAGGATGGAAATCTGAAAAATGTCTTATGAGCAGGTAAGTAGCATATATATGCCATTGTTGTTTTGTCTTATTAAAAACAACTGAATTAAACAGGCCAAAGTAGTAACAGGTTTAGAGATTGGCATTGTTGTCAACATGAACATTGTTTTGTGAAGATAGACAATGTAGCAAACTAAACATTTCCGAAAAGCCAAGCCATTGATTCATTGTTTTCCCTTTTTGCTTACAAACTCTTCGGTTTGAGATTCATTTGTTGAGGCTTCAATGTACTACGAGAACATCCACTGCACATAGTAGTAGCCTGAACTTTGTTTCTTTATCTCCAGATATGATGTAAACACACACAAACAAATGATGGAAGTATTCCTTGCAAAATATGTTACGACAGCTCTAAAATACAAATAATTACTAAAAGGTTACTGTAGGTGATTCAGGTTAAGACAATAACATGGTTTGGAAGATGGATTTATGATGTCTTCGCTCATTTCAACTTTGTCAATATTGAAGTTACATACTGTAGCTTTAAAAAGAAAAAAATTGTATGAACAATGTACACTGATGAACCATTCACAGTAAGTTCATGTTTTATTGTATATTAAAAAAGGCAAACAGGGTCCATTATAATGTCATGTTGACTTGCAATACAGTTATTTGGAGAGGAATTTTGAACCAGTGAGAGTTCACTGTAGGTGGGGCTACCAATCACATCTAAATGCCCTGTTGAAAAAACCAGCATATGCTGGTTAGGTATGTTTATGCTGGTCCTTTGCTGGTTTATGCTGGTCCTTTGCTGGTTTATGCTGGTCCTTTGCTGGTTTATGCTGGTCCTTTGCTGGTTTATGCTGGTCCTTTTGCTGGTTTATGCTGGTCATGTGCTGGCAAAGGACCAGCATAAACCAGCATCCCAGCGTCAAAACATACCTAAACAGCATATGCTGGTTTTTTCAACAGGGTGGAAACCAAGTCACCATCAAAACAGTCATTATGCCAGGTTACAACAGTGTTGATTTCCAAAACTGATTATTCCTCATAGTAGACCCTCATGCAAGGTCTTTCTATTGCCATAAGTGTTGCGCAAACTTAAAACGTTAAATACAATGAAATAAAGTCCCCCATTCTCTCCAGTAAAAGCACTGGATTCCTCACATCAAACATCTCTCCAAGAGGTTCAATGGGTCTCCATGACAACTCTGAAACTGATGTTATCGCAGGACTGCTGGATCTGTCAGAATGACGTTAGAGCCCAAACTGAGATGTAGAGTATGAAATCCGAGTCAAGAGAGGAAGATTCAGAAAATACAACAACAGAACATATCATTGCGTCGCTTACTTCTGAAATAAAGGGATTGATTGAGTCTTCTCCTCATCAGACAAATGAAACATCAAAGGACTGAGAACAATAAAAGTGAGCACCACAGAAGAGAGCTGCAAACAGCCTGTCCAGAGAGGCGCCATCAGCGCAATTAATGCTGTCAACACGCTGTTTGTCAGTGCAGATCGAAGTCAACGTAAATAACACCTGACTGCATCATAACACGATGCACTTTGATTGCAACACTTTCAGATAAACTCATTGTGCCGATACACCCACACAAGCTGAAGTTCTCGAGTTTCATCTTGGATGCAAACCACAATAGACGGCCTCCTTATAGCAACCTTTGAGATTTAAAATGCAAATGATATGCATATGTAGCAGTGTGTTATGTCCCGACAAGAAATACAGCAGCATATGGCGATGTCTGCTTACTGTCTCACTCGAATTATTTCTTTATTAATGTATAGATTGGAATTGATATCTGAGGCCATAGTGCATGACTGATTACGTGTCCCAAGAACAGGCATTTTGTCGGGGCAGCCTCTTATAATGGATACTGGATAGATACAATTTGCTCCAACAACAACAACAACGAAACCTCTCCAATCCCAGAAGCAATTATGTCCCGGCTCTCAAGAGAGGCCAGCACAGTTATATGCTGTAATTCACAATATTTCAGTTAAAATTATTTTTCTTGAAGTAATCCGACTGCTCGTGAGTGTAGACAATCTTCCAGTCCAGTCATGTCCCTGCCGTTTTGGAAAACCTCTAGAGTCTGGAGGCTTTCATTTGGGATGGCATTTGGGAATTCTTCATCCTCTTCTCTGCATGTTAATGCTTAGTTTTCTTTCTAAGCAACCCAGATCAGAATGAATCAATCCTGTGGTGCAGTCTGTGGTGGTTGGGGCGGGGTTGCCGTGAGGCCTAATTGGCTTTCATCCCTTTAATAAAAAACTCAGTGTGTGCCCGGCAATGGAAACCCGAGTGATGCAAACAGAACCGGGACTCTCTGGATCGATCTGGATGCCCACGCAGTATGCTTTTCCCACCATCTATTTAATTATTCACTCAGGCCAGCTGCCCCTCCAGGGCTTTCCATGCAGTATGTGGAATGTCAGAGGTACGGATGCAGAGGCAGGCCTGCCTATTGCAGGATGTATCACTGCAGCACTGTGGTGGTACAACTCTTTGGAGGAAGAAAGCGACACCACATCACGTTTATAGCTAACAAGCAACAACATTAACTGTATAGTTCACACAAAAATGAAAAATCTGTCATTGTTCACTCACCCATGCCATTCTCTTTCATCCATGGAAGAAAAAATGTAAATTCTTGAAGACAGTATTTTCAACATAATAAAAGTGAATGAATATTGGGCTGTCAAGACGATTCAGGCATTTAATGAAGCATTATTATGGACTACATCTGAATTGCATAAAAAAGTATGTTCTGAATGTATGAAATTTGTATGCATTGTCATTGTCATGTGACCTACGGAGTGACCACTGAATGATTCATTATTTTGAGATGGATCTTTTTTTAATGAATTGATTCAGTGTACAAAATTGACCTAGCTGATTCGCTCAGGACTTGCTGACTGATTGATCACTTAAGTTTCAGGCTGTTCGTCACTCAAAGCTATGATTTGGCATATAGAAAATCACTGGAATATAGCACAGAAGTCATGCGGACTACTTTTATGATACTTTTATTATTAATATTTTTGGCAATTGTAAAGGCCCTCTCACACCAAAAGTGAAATCAATAAGCCTCCGGCTGAAGGAAGTGCCTCTGCACCTCACTCCTAATTCCTCGGGGACAGGAGAGGTGTCAGTGAATAAATGGGAAAACAAACGTTACTTATTTGAAAAAGTGACTCAGATATCTTCTTGTAAATTTAAAAGTAATGCGTTACTTTACTAGTTACTTGTAAAAAAAAAAAAAAAAAGTAATCCGATTACATAACTCATGTTACTTGTAATGTGGTACCCCAACACTGGTGGTTGTATTTGTAGACGGACAAAGTATTTAAAAACCGGACTGTCTGAACTAAAACTGGACAGATGGCCACCATATTTTGCATTCATTTTGAATCTCGAAAGTTCACATTCATTGCAATTGCATGGAAAAATCAACCAGGACATATTAAAAGTATCCTCTTTTGTCTTCTACAGAAGAAAGAAACAGTCACTTTGATGGTTCTTGTCATCAAACCCACTGATGCAGAGCTGGTCGTACCTGCACAGCCTTATGGGTCGCCTCAGCACTGCAGCTTTGTATGCTTAAAGAATGAGGCATGGGTCACAGAACAGGAAAAGTGCAGCAAAGCGTATGGCGGAAAAATCTCTACAACACCTGCCAAGTGCTTTCCTGCACAGTGTCTTCAAAGAGAGCTCCAGCTCTCTGTGGAATGCTTGTCTTGTCTTGTCCTCCAAGGTTTTTTTCCATGAATCTGTTTTAAGGGTCTGGCTCGAGCTCTCTGAGGTTTTTTTTCTATAACCCCTGCCCCCAGCTACTGTTACAATTCTTATATTGACTCTACAACCCCCTATTTCCCCATTTTTGCTGTCTCTGTCTTTGTCTCCTTCTTTCTCGCTTACTCACTCATAAATCTGTGTCACATATCTCCAGCCCGCGAGTCTCATTTATAAAACATTCTTGTGAACTGAAATTTCATCTTATATTAAACTCAACAGAAAAAAAGTGCTCACACAAATGCTTTTATCTGAGCAATCTTTAGAGTGTGTGAACTATGCCGCTATGCTTTGGAGGATTGTTGGAGGCTTTTTGTTCTGACCATGACACTGCTGAATCACATTCAATGGAAGTGATTGCCAGTGTAATCCTCAGCGAATAGATCCAATCTAGCCTCAAATTTAACCCTAAAACAGGCAAGAGTGGAAAATGATCAGCAAAAAATCATTTCATGTCACTTTTTATATCATATGGACTTAAGTAAAACATATTATTTGATTGATATACAGTATTTTGGATTTTATGAGTTGTATCTCCCAGGATGCGTTGCCCTATTAGGGTATAAAATACAGTCATCAAAAATTCTATGATTTATTGGATGCAAACAAATACGTAATATTCAAAATATGCTGCATAAAATTGAGGCATAGACATTTCTTGTATTTTTACATTTCTGAACTGTCTTGTCTTCATTCTCAGGGGTTGGCAATTCCACCCCTCGAGGTCCACTTAATATATGAATAAAATATCAATAAAAATAATAATAATACAATAATATCAATATGCTTCATAAACTATAAGAGCTTTGCATTTTTGCTTTTACACCCTTCGGGATTCATACTATAGACATATTATAAATGGATTACACTGTGTGATTTTTACTTATTTTTATAAACTGAGGGACGAACCCAAATTATTATCAGTGGAAATTAACAGCAGGTCAGACCCAGTTGATTGAGCTTAATTTGATTCAAAGCAAGAACATTCATATCAATCATTAATGGAGAGTTTTAAGACACGTCTGAACTATGTATTGAACATTCATACCTTATCTGTTTTTTAAGTGGAGCTAATGTTCATCAAGGTTTTCATCAAGCACAACATTTATGTGTCTCTAGACTTCTACATCCCTGAATGAGATTTCTTCTAGTGAGAAGGACAAAAGTTACCCCTACATACTGTGTGCAATACTTCTCTTGTTTTGGAAAGACATTAAATGAATGTCTAATTACATGAAATTTAGAATAACGAGGTAGCACTTGAGGCTTCTGGACTCAGAGGCTTTAGAAATCGTTCACCCAAGATCCCAGCACTGCTGATGCAGACCTGTGGCTTCAAGCACACAGCACTCTTACAAATATGTTCGTTATTGGCATCTATGGTTCCATGAAGAATGTTTAACATTCATGGACCCTTTCTATTGCACTAAAGGTTCTTTATAGTGGAAAACGGTTCTTTGGGTTAATAAAATGTTCTTCACACTAAGAAAAAATGGCTTTTAACTGTTCACTGAAAGGTTCTTTGGGGAACCCAGAATGGTTTTTCTATGGCACTGCTGCCAAAACCTGTGAGGGACTAACTTCAGATCTCACAGCAATAAAAACTACATATATCTGGCTAATGTAGTGTCACAAATCTAATCTTGAACTCCAAGCAGTGGACAGAAAAGACACGCAGAGGTCCAACCATTAAAACTTCTACAGCATCCAAAATGGCCACAATGCAATTCCAAGCAATTGACTTGATTCAATCCAAAAATAAAAGGAGAGATTTCTGCATGTTCCTAAACTCACTGGTGTTTAACAGCTGTACCCAGCATGTTCTGCCTTGGCAAGTGCATTCGTTCTAATAAAGTATAACCTAATGGTGCTAATTCATCATCAAGCTAGGGGGAACACGGCGACGGCTCATGTGATGAGGCCTGTCAGGAAACATATGTTGCCCAAAATGAAAATGACCATTGGTGAGCATAGTTTTGCCAGTCGAAATGACATGTTTCAACAAGCAGATTGGTTGAGACAACCAGAACCAGCATTTTCAGCCTCAACCACAAAACAATCAATCATTCCAACACTCAGTGCTAATGAGGCATTGCACATGGGCTTCAATGTCACCTCAGCCCTAAGTTCAAATAGTATGTAACATCTGAATTAGTCACTGTGTCATTTTAATTGGATTAATATAAATTACACTAAATGAGCAACAAGGACATTGTGTGACATTTAGTGCCTCCTTTTTTGATATATAGTGAAAGAGACATTTTAATTTGAGCTACTTTAAATATTCATATATTTTTAAATGGTGTATTGCATTATTTAGATTAGTAAAATAGTTGACACTGAATATAAAGTGGCTTTAGCAGTCTATTGTTTTATATCCATACAATTGAAGTGGTACTTGATAAACTATGATAGTATAGAAAAATGTCTTTATACTTCATTTATGAACAGGTCAGGGTCAGAGACATGCTTAATTGTTTTCCATTACTTTTTGTTGTTGTTGTTGTTTTTGTCATTATTCATTATATAAGTAATCAAATGTAATATAACATATTTCTTTAATTAATATAATACTTAAATAATACATTAATATAATTAATTAATTAATTTTAAAAGAGAATATTAAATTAACAACCCTACTACAGAAAAAAAAACTTCAGAAAGAATTTTATTTTCCCCATTATTTACCTTAAAATTATTTATTGTAATATGTTAGTATAATGTACAACATAATAATTAATACAATTAGTTATATAATTAATTGATATTGTCACGAATCCTGTCCATGGACTTCCGTTCAATCACCACCAGAGGTCACCCTTCCATTACATTGACTCTCGCACTACACAAACTGTTGCATGTCATCCCGGACTACATATCCCATCATCCATTGCACTGATTGCACACAGCACTGATTGCACACAGCTGTAACCAATCACACATTCACTATATAACACTCGCTCAGATCCCTTTCAGGCTGCCGAGTATTGTATGCGCTAGTTGTGATAGCTACGTTACGGAGCCTGCTTTAAGTTTCTTAGTCTAACCTAGTCTTGCCTTGTCTGTTTCCTCGTCTTCTGATCATTGCCTGTGTACTTTGGATTACTTCTCTCGTCTTGCCCTGTTCGGATACTGTTTGCCCCTGCCTGGACCTTTGCTTTGTACCTGGATTATCCCTTTAGTCTCGCCCCTGTTGGATTAAGTTTGCCGTCGACTGACCCTCTCTTGTTTACTGGACTGCTCTTGTTTTGTCTTCTATATACCTGTTTGCCATTGCCTGACCCTCGCCTGTTTTGACCACGCCCTTAATAAAGCTTGCAAATGGATCCGTACGTCTCACGTCTTGTTTGCTGCAGTCAGACTGGAATCTGATCATGGATGGGAAAGGGACATCGAGGCTATCATTGCCTGAGTGCATAGAGAGGATGAGGAAGATCATGATGACACCCCTGAACCACACAATCTTGAACAAGAGCAGGAGAACATGTGTGGGACAATCTGACTGCTGCTGTGTCTGCTCCAAACATTAATGTGCCTGCTCTCCATGAGCACAACTACCTGTAAAACATTTACACAGAGTAAAACGCTTTATATCTCATGCTGTCAGCATTTAATTTCTTGTCAAATTTAATTTCACGTTTACAATTGCATGCTAATTTTTGATATAGCTTCATTACTTTTGTGGTGTAGTGGGCTAAAGCACTGAGCTGGTAAGCAGAAGGTTACTGGTTCGATCTCTGCAGTCGTCACCACCGGTGTGTCCTTTAGCAAGGCTCTTTACTCCTGTCACGAATCCGGTCTATGAACTTTCGTTCACTCACCACCAGAGGTCACCCACTCACTACATGGACTGTTACACTATATCCTGGACTTCATTTCCCATTGCACACAGCACTGATTGCACACAGCTGTAACCAATCACACATTCACTATATAACACTCACTCAGATCCCTTTCAGGCTGCCGAGTATTGTATGCGCATATCGCTAGTTGTGATACCTACGTTACGGAGCCTGCTTTAAGTTTCTTAGTCTAACCTAGTCTTGCCTTGTCTGTTTCCTCGTCTTCTGATCATTGCCTGTGTACTTTGGATTACTTCTCTCGTCTTGCCCTGTTCGGATACTGTTTGCCCCTGCCTGGACCTTTGCTTTGTACCTGGATTATCCCTTTAGTCTCGCACCTGTTGGATTACGTTCGCCGTCGACTGGCCCTCGCTTGTTTACTGGACTGCTCTTGTTTTGTCTTCTATATACCTGTTTGCAATTGCCTGACCCTCGCCTGATTTGACCACGCCCTTAATAAAGCTTGCAAATGGATCCGTACGTCTCACGTCTTGTTTGGCCCGTAACAGATATTATTCATTAATATTAAAGGGGCACATTAAACTGACAGCCTTATTAAATAAAAATTGATTAAGAATATGATTTAATGTATCGGTCATGATTTTTTTCATTATTTATTTTGCAATTATTTATTGTGATATATTAATGTAATGCATAATATAATTTGTAATTAATTCATTCATTAATTCATTAATTATACAATTCAATAATATAATTCATTAATTCATATTAAATGAGCAGTTTGGGGGATGGATGGATGGATGGACTTATTGCAGTGTGGATGTTTTCAAATTAAAGAGTCTGAACTTCTCGTCTCGACGGCTCTTTAACAGAATACTCGGCCTCACAAGGATCCAGCAGCTTTTCATGTGGACATTGGCCAGGTATAGACACTGCAAAACTTTTATTAGCCTTAAAGCATGGCACACGCCCGCTTGAAGGCTATATTCAAGAGTATCTGGACATTGCGTGTTATTCTGATCTGCCAGATTGTGTACTGATAGACTTTTTTTGTGATGGAGTAAATTAACCTTTAAAGTCACGATTAACCCGTGAGGGTCCACGTTCTTCTCTAAGCTATTTTGCTCTAAGCTATTTTTTGGATTTTGCTCTGTTGTGTCGACTCCGTGTTCACGGTGGGTGTTGTGGAGAAACATGACACCGAGTCCGCTTGTGTAATGGTGGCCGCACTAGAGCATGCTCACAAAATGGTGGCGACAGCGGAGCCTGAACGTAAAATGGCGGACACAACAGCACCCCGTTATGTCACAGCTGATCTTCATGAATCAAGTCAAGTTACCGTTGATCGTCATGAGTCAAGTCTAGTCACAACTGATCTTCATGAGTCAAGTCAAATCACGGTTGATCGTCATGAGGCAAGTCTAGTCACAGCTGATCTTCATGAGGCAAGTCAAGTCACAGTTGATCGTCATGAGTCCAGAGTCACGTCCCATCACAGCTGATCATCCAGAGTCACGTCCCATCACAGCTGATCATCCAGAGTCACGTCCCATCACAGCTGATCATCCAGAGTCACGTCACATCACAGCTGATCAGCCAACGTCACGTCACATCACAGCTGATCATCCAGAGTCCTGTCACGTCCTGCCTGTTGCACCCAGATCCTCAAAGACTGTACTTCATTATCCCAGACTGGCATCCAGCGTGGAGGACCCACCGCTGGTGTCGGCAAGTGCAGCTGGTATCCCTAAACCAGCGCTCTTAAGCCCTCCAGTTCCTGAACTGTTTCTCCTGTCTGTAGCGCTTCCCACAATGGGAATCGTGTATTTGGGCTGTGTACACCACCACTGAAACTTTAGAGACGGTGGTGGCCACTGCGATGTCTCCCGAGGTGGCGGCTGATGCTGCAGATCCTTCCGAGGTAGAGGTGCACGCTGCTATGTTTTCCGAGGCGATGGCGCCCGCTGTAGCTCCTCCAGAGGTGGCAGCCCATGCTGCAGAGCCTCCAGAGGTGGCGGTGCTCGCCTCAGCTCCTTGCACAGTGGTGGCGCCCAGCAACGCACCTTCAGCCTGTCTTGTCACG
>NW_015558618.1:763415-764871 GCF_001515605.1 Sinocyclocheilus anshuiensis | reverse complement strand
GTCAAGTCACAACTGATTTTCCTGAGTCAAGTCAAGTCACGACTGATTTCCCTGAGTCAAGTCAAGTCACAACTGATCTTCATGAGTTAAGTCAAGTCACAGTTGATCGTCATGAGGCAAGTCAAGTCACAGCTGATCGTAATAAGTCAAGTCAAGTCACAACTGATCTTCAAGAGTTAAGTCAAGTCACAGCTGCTCTTCATAAGTCAAGTCAAGTCAAGTCACAACTGATATTCATGAGTCAGGTCAAGTCACAGTTGATCGGATCAGATGTTCTTCCAAAGTCACGTCACATCACAACTTATCGTCTAGAGTCAAGTCAAGTCACAGCTAATCATCTAGAGTCTCGTCACATCACAGCTGATTGTCCAGAGTCACGTCACAGCTGATCGTCTAGAGTCAAGTCACATCTCAGCTGATCGTCTAGAGTCAAGTCAAGTCACATCTAATCATCTAGAGTCTCGTCATGTCACAGCTGATCTTGCAGTCACGTCATGTCACAGCTGATCTTCCAAAGTCTCATCATGTCTCAGCTGATCTCCCAGAGTCTCGTCACATCTCAGCTGATCTCCCAGTCTCGTCACGTCTCAGCTGATCACCCAGATTCTCGTCACGTTTCAGCTGATCTTCCAGAGTCAAGTCACATCACAGCTGATCATCCAGAGTCTGGCCACTTCCTGTCTGTTGCACCTAGTTCTCCGAGGTCAGTTCGTCAGAATTCCCGACTGGCATCCAGCATGGAGGATCCACCGCTGGTGTCAGCAAGCGCAGCTGGTATTCCCAAACCCACTCACTCTAGCCCTCCTGTTCCTGGACTGATTCCCTTGTCTGAAGCGCTTACCATGATGGGGATCACTTTTTGGTGTGTTTGGGCTGCATACACCACCACAGAACCTCCTGAGGTGGCGGCGTCCACTATGGTGTCTCCAAGAGGTGGCGGCTGAGGCTGCAGAACCTCCAGAGATGGTGGTGCTCGCTCCAGGTCCTCTAGAGGTGGCGGTTGAGGCTGCAGAACCTCCCGAGGCAGCGGCGCTCGCTTCAGCTCCTTGATATGGTGGTGGCGCCCAGCAATGCACTTTCAGCCTGTCATGTCGCGGTCAAAGGAACCATTGCTGAACTTTGTACCTGTCCTGTTAAGAAGAACACTAATGAACTTTCCCTGTTTCCTGATGGTACGGCTGTAGAACCTCCAGTGGTGGCGGCATCCGCTGCAGAACCTCCAGAGGTGTCAGTGGTATCCACTTATGAACTCTTGTCCTGTTCTGTTCCGGCCAAGGAGGCCATCTATGAACTCGCTAACTGTCCTGTCACAGCTTTGAAAGCCGTCTGTGAACTCTCTGACAGTTCTGTCACGGCTAAGGAGGCCGCCTGCGAACTCTCTAACAGTCCTGTAACGGCTATGAAGGCCGTCTGTGAACTCTCTGCCTGTCCTGTCACGGCTATGGAGGCCGTCTGC
>NW_015558618.1:756085-762906 GCF_001515605.1 Sinocyclocheilus anshuiensis | reverse complement strand
CTACTGTCTGGCTCTGGTGGTCTTCTGCTCTGCCGTGGGGATCTTTGGTCCCGTCTGCTCTGCTGTGGTGGTCCTCAGCTCCACCTATACTGCCGGCTCCGCCCTGGCTCCCTGCTCCGTTGGTCCTGCCTCAGTCCCCCCAGTGGTCTCTCCACTTCCACGTGGACCTGGCCCTCCGTCCCTCCCCGTTCCGCCTCCGCTCCGCCGCCCTCCTGAATCGTAAAGTGTTCGGAGCGTCTGGAAGCCGCTCCTTGGGGGGGGCGGGGGCTATGTCACGAATCCGGTCTATAAACTTCCGTTCACTCACCACCAGAGGTCACCCGCTCTCCACATGGACTCTCACACTACACAGACTGTTACGTTCAATCACCACCAGAGGTCACCCTTCCATTACATTGACTCTCGCACTACACAAACTGTTGCATGTCATCCCGGAGTACATATCCCATCATCCATTGCACTGATTGCACACAGCACTGATTGCACACAGCTGTAACCAATCACACATTCACTATATAAAACTCGCTCAGATCCCTTTCAGGCTGCCGAGTATTGTATGCGCATATCGCTAGTTGTGATAGATACATTACGGAGCCTGCTTTAAGTTTCTTAGTCTCGCCCCTGTTGGATTACATTCGCCGTCGACTGACCCTCGCTTGTTTAGTGGACTGCTCTTGTTTTGTCTTCTATATACCTGTTTGCCATTGCCTGACCCTCGCCTGATTTGACCACGCCCTTAATAAAGCTTGCAAATGGATCCGTACGTCTCACGTCTTGTTTGGCCCGTAACAGATATTATTCATTAATATTAAATGGGCACATTAAACTGACAGCCTTATTAAATAAAAATTGATTAAGAATATGATTTAATGTATCGGTCATGATTTTTTTCATTATTTATTTTGCAATTATTTATTGTGATATATTAATGTAATGCATAATATAATTTGTAATTAATTCATTCATTAATTCATTAATTATACAATTCAATAATATAATTCATTAATTCATATTAAATGAGCAGTTTGGGGGATGGATGGATGGATGGACTTTTTGCAGTGTGGATGTTTTCAAATTAAAGAGTCTGAAACAGCAGATTATTTTAATTCAACCATCTTTTTCTTCAAAAGCGTAGCTCACCCAAAAATGAGAATTCGGTCATCATTTTCTCACTTTTATGTCATTCAAAAACTGTGTGACTTTCTTTCTTCTGTGGAAGATAAAATAAGACATTTTGAGAAATGTCTAAATATATATTTTTTATTGTTTTTATTTTATTATTTTTATTTTATATATATATAGATTTTTCAATGTTTATGTGTACAAAGGTCACTAACATTGGTTACCAACATTCTTCAAATATCTTCTTTTGTGTTCCACAAAAGAAAGCAATTCATACAGGTTTTGAACAACATGAAGGTGAGCAAATACATTTTATTTTCATTTTTGGGTGAAATATCCCTCCAAATAGTTGAATTTTTTCAGCTGAAATCCTTTCACTAAATTTAAATTAGCTGAACCACATCACTGGTTTAAAACCCAATGGTGTCAAACTCCTTTCATCCGTCAGTAATTTAATTATAACTTCTGAGACTCATTATGAGACCATCTTTCTTGTATTCCAGACCGGACCTGTCTCTTTGGTGGTCTTGAGGCAGTCTGCATATATAACCAGGTCCCTCTACGCTCCACTAGCTCTCAGTCAGGTGTGTGTGAGCGTGTGTGTGTGACTGTGATGAGACAGACAGAAGCACAGGAGTCCCACACACAACCAATTCTGCCACCACAGTCGGCATTCCTTTCAGTTTCACGGTCTTCTCGCTCAGCCCGGAGCATTTATCAGCTTGAGAAAGAGTCCATGCGGCCAGTCGCGGCTGGTTAATTTAGCCACAAAAAACAGGGGGCAGATCCTTTTTTTGACCGAGAAAGGAAGAGATTCTGTACATGAGTCAAAGCCAGATGGAACGGAGGAAGTGCTTTAAAAGGCAATTGGATAGCAGAGAAATAGAAAGATATTTGAAAAAGCTACTCGTTTTTGTCACAAATTAAGGATGCTCATCAAAGAGCCATTAGTGATTTAGAATGATTAGCACAGACAACGCCTGGAAGTTCAGAAGTCATTAAAACTCTTGTCTCCGGCATAAGGTCTGATCCACATTGCATTTTATTCTGGCCAAAAACCACCTACTTGGACAGGAAGCAAGTAAAAGCCAACACCAATCACTAGTCTATGGTTTGCAGCGTGTGAACCTGAAATCCATGATACCACTATAGGTAATTATAGATCGGTACACGAACATAACTTTTACTTAACAGCAGTCTTCATTTAAAGGGGTAGATCACCCAAAAATGAACATTGTCATCATTAATTCACCCTCATGTTGTTTCAAACCTGTATGACTTTCTTTATTTTGATGTTTTTAAGAATTTTAATAACCTAACAGTTTTGGTGACCATTTGGTGATTTCTACTGTATGGCCCAAAAAATACAAAACATTTCTCAAAATACAGTATCTTAGTTATTTTCCACAGAACAAAGAAATTCTAATTAGTTTGGAATGACATGAGGGTGAGTAAATGATGAATTTTTGGTGAACTACCACTAAGTTTGTAAAGACACACCAACGAAATTAGTAGCAAATACAGATGCTAATTGTTCCCCAGATTGTTGGATTATTGCTTTTGAATTGTAAACAATATACAGTAAACTTTTTATAGGCTACTACAGGGCTGTTTAATGCTCAAATCTGATTAGTTGATGCACAGCTAAAGTAGTTCCAGGTAGGTCTTGACCGCATTACTTGTTCATATCATTTCATCAAATGATTTCAGTTATTTCAAAGGTCCTTGCAGCCTACAACAGCAAAAGAACCAAAACCCACAACGACACTGACCAAGCAAATAAATATAGTAAACAATCGGATAAAAACAAAATTTTTTGCCATGTTTTTTGCCACAAAATTACATTATATTATGTACGGAAAGCACATACTGTCTTTCTCCTGCTCTCTCTCCCATGCAAACACACACACATAGACACACACTCGCATACACGGAAACATACACGCGCACAGAAACGTGTTGTTAGCGCTACTCTGACAATTTTATCAGTAAAACAGTTTAGCAGCTTAAAAGCTACATGACATTTCTCACTAGCGAGGTAATAATGTGCTGTTCTTGAAGCTGATGAACTTACAGTTTCGCTATTAGAGTTTACGCACAGACTCAGGTAATTCACACACTTAATCTCTCTCTCTCATAACTTGATTAATAACTGCATTAGTCTGCTATCAACGGTTCAAGCCTCCGTTACAGGTCTAAAATGACGTTTTGGAATTAGTAACAGAAGTGTGGGATGAGATGTCTAAGAAATTAATCCTACACACAAGAGCGTTTTATGGACAAAAACCTGACGAATGTCTTTAAATACAACATCTGAACAACAATTGAGGTGTGGTAACTGTAGTATAAGCGGAATAATTGACTCCAGTCCATTGAATTATTAAAAAAGAATGCACGCCCAAGCAGGGCCGGATTAAGCATACACAGGGCCCTGGAGCTATAGCAAACCCAAGGGCCGCCCTTCATAGTAGCTTGATGCCACAATGTTTTCTACCACAAGTAGTATTTTAAAATAATTTTAAAAAATTTAGTATTAATACAAAATTTCAAGCACAGAGATACAATGAATATATGCATACTAAATATTCCTGGATACAACACATTAAAAGCATAAATGCATTAACATACTTTATGAGGTCAAAGCGAACAGGTTTCCAGAAACAGCAACAACTTTTGCATATACGACTGCAATTGGATTAAATAAATTATTTATTAATAAATAAAGGATGGAAACAAATAATAGATATTTTGAATATACTGCAAAGGCATTTAACAATATTAATATTCCTTTATATTACAGGGTCTTGATTACTGAATTAATATTTTACTTCAATTAAAGTTTATTAGAACTATTAAATTCTCATTTGTAGTTGCCCTATTGGAACGCCACTGTAATTCTTGAATCCAGAGTTATCTGTAGTATTAGTAAGATCATGAATCAAGCAAAAACCATGATCCTCATTTCCATGGCTTTATGGTTTCTATAACAACAACAAAACTAAGAAGAAGAAAACTATGCTATTTGTAATGAAAAACATCTTAAACACATGAAACTAAAACAACCTCTAAAAGTGACTTATTGCCTTTATATTACCCAATATTTAATATATGTAGCCTATACTAATAGTGACATTAATAATAAATAGACTACCATAATGCCATATTCCTACAGTGTTGGTAACTGCATGGTAAATCGCAGTGCTGTACGGATAGAAATGCTTGTATTTACCGTTTTGCACAGTTTACCTCGATATTTCAGTTTACGTTATCGGAGCTATTTAATCTGGTTTCAGCTAGCTCAAGAGCCTTTATTGTTCACATATAATGTTATAAGTGTCGTGTGTCGAATTCAAATGGAACAAATTCTCGTCAGCGCTGTGCGGGAGAATCAGGAATCAGGCTATTCCTTGTGTCCCAAAAAAAGGTTTAAAAGTTGCTGGTCTGCCTCAGAGGTCTAACAGCCAATGAAATTAAGGTAGGCAGGATTTACAGTTCACAGAAGCAGAGCATGAATTCCAGCTTCAAGCGTCATTTTAAAGTTGAAGGAGAGTGAAGTAAGATTGAAGTAGCGAAACATTTAACACTACGGTTTTACGACAGAAATGTTAAATCCAGTGATGCAAACTACTCAACATTTATGCTCAAATTTTGCTGTATTGAATTGAAAATATGGTATCATTTATGGGATTCATGTCATTCCTAACTGAATGTGAAGAGAAAAGATACATTTTGCGTTTTCGACATACAGTAATAAGCATGTGTGCATATTTTAAAATATTATTTGCAAATAGTTCAAAATGATTACTTCCCAACTAGAATTAGACCCTTCAATGTTCTGTTTCTTTATACTTTATAAAACAAATGTAAAGTGTTCAAGACATGGTTACGGCCTTGACTTATGCTACAGTAATTACCTCGAATCAGGATTAAAAAACTTAAATCAGTACTAATAAGGTCGAGCTGTATCTGTACAAAATTAAGTTTCTTCAACTTAATGGAATATAGAAAGCCATTGCAAGGTCAAACCTAGAGTACAGCACGACTTTTTCAATAGAATTTACAAAAGAATTTAGCTCCCAACTTGACATGGATTTGGAAAGAATGCTTTCCAAAATCACTTATATGAGTAAATAATCAGTAGAGTTGCGTGGCTCATGAACACACTCGCTAAAATGATTCACGAGAGAGGCTCTTCTGCTTCAAATCAGAATGAAGAAAACTCAGGCTCTCCGCCGGCATGGCAGCCATGACCGAGAAAATGAACAATTGGATGAAGTTATTTACGGCATCTCTGCCACGTCCATCAGAAAAACCAATAAAAAGCACCAGTCAGCCATACTGAACAGCTATTTGGGAGAGACTGAGGCAAGATTGACAATTGCCATGTGTCTGCACCTGTTAGAATACAGCGAACAAGGGTCAGTCCTCTGAGGTTTAGAAAAATCAATGTTCCTTGTGATCATAACAGCTCAGGTTGGACTAGATCTCCGCTGGGGTTTCTGAGGTTGTCACCGTCTCTGCTTTGAACACCAATCGTTCTGTGATCCTTATCGGCGACGACAACAAAAATTCTGTTTCAAGAAATCTATTTTACTCTGTTGGTTTGAGTTTTTTCTTGTTTACTTCCTCAGTGCTTCAGTGGATGGCATCTTCATGGCGGATTGTCTGTTGAATATGTTTTTGTCATTAGAGTGAATGTGGGCAGGCTGTCGACATCGCTCACCTCAAAGACGTCCTCTTTGCTTCAAACTCTCTCTCTCCACTCTTTTTTTTTTTTAAATAAAGACAGTTTTTTTTCCTTACAGACTATCTGCAGAGAGGCTTAAAAGTTTGAAAGCCACCCACTCGGTTCAGTATTTAGCAGAGGGCAGTGCAAATCGAAGAGAAGGGTAGCACAAGCGATGCCACCTGCCCAGCGTAGCAACCTGGAGAGAGACTGTTTAATGTGGGAGAAAATAAAGCCAGAGTTCAGGATACTCTCAAAGGACCTTGAACCAAATGGCAGGAGTTTTCAGAAACTATTGCATAATATGAGGTTCTGTGAGATGTGTGAATGAACATCAGTGCTCAATGGATCACTTAGTGGTTACAACCCTGGATGATTGTTGTTGGTTCAAAACCAAAAGTTGCAATCCATAAACCATTACCTTTGGTGCAAGGCACTTAACCCAGGTTTCTCCAGGGGGAATAAATGTTCTATAAGTATTTTGCATAAAGAATCAGCTAAATCACCTAATTAGCAGGAAAGATATTGGAAAAAAATCTAGCTAGCTAAGCCACAACCTACTCTATAGAAATTTTATATTTTTTCATGTTTCATGTTTTCCATGTTTCATATGTTTAAGGTGTCATTTATTCAAATTTGTATTTATATATACATAATAAATATACACAGTACACACACATATATTATGTAAACAAAAACATTTATTTTGGATGCAATTAATTGTGTTATTAAATTATATTATATCATATTACATTATATTATATTTTAAACACCTTTTGGAGATGATTTGAATTACATTAATTACAATTATATTTTTATTGCATTATATTTTATTGTATTAATTCATATAAAAATATGTCCACACAAAAACAAAAATTGGGCTGCACACAAAAGTATGTATATTATATGATATTATATGATATGATATTATTAGGGATGTAACGATTCACTCAACTCACGATTCGATTCACGA
>NW_015558618.1:750612-755641 GCF_001515605.1 Sinocyclocheilus anshuiensis | reverse complement strand
GAATCGCGATTTGTTTAGCATCTCAACCGATTTGAATCGTCACATATTTGAATAGATTTTCAACTGGCTCTCAGTTAATCGTTACATCCCTATATATTATATTACATTATATTATATTATATTATATTATGTTTTTAACATCTTTTAAAGATGTTTTGAATTATATTTTATATTTTATATTATAATGATATTATATTATTTTATATTACAAATGTTTTTTTTTTATCTCTTTTGGAGATGTTTTGAATTACATTATAATTATATTTTTTATTGTATTATATTTTATTATATACATTAATTTTAGATTAATGTATCTAAGATTTTAGATACATCGATTTTAAGCATCTTCTGGAGATATGCATGCGCTGTTTTCCGCGTGGACACAAAAACTGGGCCACATGCGAACGGTGTGCGCAGACATCAATGGACTGTACTTTTGACTAAAATTATTTCACATAGACAGTCCGCGAGCCGGAGCGGATCACGGAAGAGGGAACTACACGTTTGACTTAATGGACTTCAAGTAAAGGCCAATAAAGCAGTTTGGTGTTGCTTTGATGACAGCATATCTCTGTAATCAGACAGCAATGTTCCTGATAAAGTAAACGGGTGTTTGACGTTTCCATTGTCGACAGCACTTGAAAATTCTTGAACTGCGTGTGGTGTAATCCGGCTTCCGCCTTATCCAGCTATAGTAATCCCAGCCTTATCTCACCCGCCGTGAGAAAAATCATCACCAGGGTCTTTCTCTAACAGGTTTTTGATGCCTTATCAATGTGACAGGGATTTTAATGAAGAAACCGGTAATTGTTCTAAAATCACAGTAATGGCATACAAAAGACAGGTCATCATTTTTATTTCCTCCACAATCCAGAGAAGAACGGTGAATCACCATATCTGGGTAGTTTGAAGAGCCGACAGGAAAGGGAAATGACTCTGAGAGATCTGTCCCCAGATACATGCTGACATTTCACACTGACGATTATTTGTCTCGTGATTGGCTGCTGGAAGCAATCAACCATCAACTATCCCGCCTCCCACAATGCACATAGAATATGAAAGCATTCTTTGCATAGTGATCCATATGTATGTTTGCGTTTATCTCAGGTACGGTCTCTGGTGGCAAATATAGACTGTGCATTTTAGATGCTAGTGAATCTTACACTTTACTAATAAAGTATTTATGAAATCATAAAAGAACAAAGCAAGAGGGGCAACACCCCAGAGTGCACCTGAAAAACATCACAGCGTTCCCCTCGTCTCTCAAAAGCACAAATACTTTGCGCCACATCCCTTTCAAGCTTTTTTTTTTTTTTTAAAGGTGTTGAATAATTTAAAGCTTGCGATTAAAACCAGGACATGTCTAGTTACACTAAGTAAAAAAAAACTAAGAAATGAAACGCTCTTCACAAGCAAGCAACGCTCTGAACACACAACTATATGGATTGTATGATGAGCTCAAAGTGTTTCTTCTTGCCAAACAGCCACCAATTCGAGATTTGGATGTGTTATATAAACAGAAAGCGGGTGGGTTGAGTGTTTTAGATTATGGGGAACATTAATATTTACATTAATAGAAATAACCGAATGAATTCTTAATGTGGCATGAATGTTGAATGAACAAAAATGGTAACAGTCTCCAGTTTGCCGCCGCCGTATTATGTCCAAAGTCATCATTATGACACATGCACTGAAAGAACACATCTCATTGATAATGAAAGAGGTTAAATTGAAAGACCACCATGTGATCCAAACTCCCACACTGGGTTTTCATTTAGCTTACAAATCGCATAACCGTCACACGGCCAGTCAGATGTAATGTAGTCTTTTGACTGGACCTTTGAATGCAAACTTTGTGAAATCCATTATAGATTTAATCTGTTGATCCTTTTCTATGCCACTCTATGACAACAGCTCTCAGCTCAATATGTGACGGGGATGCCAATCGAGGTCTCTAGGGTAAATCAAGCTCCTGCTTCATGAAACCAGTGGATTCATGCTGATGCCTCATTCTCCTGTTCAGGCTGATCTACGTATGTCAATTCCCACATACTCTTTACTTCATAATGTGCTGTATTAGGCATGTTGAAAGAGCATGAAAAGCTGAAATAACATTATTTTGTGCCATTCAATGTAACTCCAGGCTCTCAAAGAAAATAAAATGCTGCTTTTGTATGACTCATATAATAAAAGAGTATTGGAGATTAGCCAAAGGATTTCACACTTATTATTCATTGGTATTTTCATACACAGTTTATCCTTAAAGGGTCCTGCAAATCAATATCGTCCACTATTTGTAAATGACATGCTGGAGTAGACAGGAAAAGGATAAATGGTCCACAGGTGCAGGCAGTTATAAATCACCGTGTACAAATGACTTCTCGCTCTTCCTTTATCTGCAAGTAGCTTCCAATCAAGACAAATCATCCTGGCACAAAATAATTGCACTTATCCACAGAGATTCATTTTCATTTAAATGCAATTAATCATCTCTTAGGAATCTGCCTCATGTATCATCTGCATGTGTCTTTATACTTGTATTATACTTGTATTCAGCCAATGAACAAAAGTCTGCCACTTCCAGCATGCCATTTTGATCATAAAAATAAATATACATCTGAGTTAAATTTTTGATGTTTGAATCAGTCACCATTACATAACTGATAAGTTTTCTTTTATATTGCATGTTGCTGAAATTTTAGGCTTTTAAAGATGAGCTGAGATCAGGGTAAACCAACATCTTCATATCAGACTTACAAATCAAGAAACTGGAAGGAAATTGTACTGCTCTGTATTGTGATTATAGTAAGAATATAGTGTTGACTTCTGAAATGTAATGTACAGCTGATTACAAATTACATAAATTAATATCGTAAGATAGCAAGATCATATTATTTATTTGGTGTTGTGTGAATAAGTGTTGTTTTGCATTGCATGAAAAAATTATCAAAAATCTTAATCAAAAATTTGTGTAATAATCCTAAATAACAGTCCTTCCATTCTAGACTACTGAACTAGGAAAGTTTGTGGTAGACATATTTTTGGATTTTATTCATTTTTGGAAGGCAAGGACTGCATTTCAGTGATATTTTCCATGTGTCTCCTTGAAAGTTATTTCTGTACGTGGTCAAATGAGGAGGAACGAGATGGCTCCTCTTTCAAAAATCTCATGAAGGTCCACCAAACTTATTTCAACCTCTGGCTCAGGCAGCTCTTTTAAAATGTAGGGACAGGATCAGTAAAAAAATGAATTTAAAGAACCAACTTGATGTTTGTAGTCTGATCACATAATCCAGATTTAGTCCATTACTACTCAACTCAACATTACAACAAAAATGTGGTATCAAAGTCAGTTAAAGCAGAAGTAATGCAGATGTCACCCAGCAGTTCGAATCTACATTCAGTTCAGTTATGAAAGAGTGTTTACACAGGCAATCAATCAATGAGTGCAGCTACTCAATACAGCTGCTCTTCAACAGCATCAAATGAATAAGAGAGCAGAGCAAACCGAGCACACTGTGCATGCATTCATTTACCACAGACCTTCTAGCATCTCGACACAGAAAAACACGTGCGTTCACACATATTCCAACCAATAATTTGTGAACTTTTGCATAGATAAATCTACATAATAGTCTTGTGTTTGTGAGAGGCAAATGAGTTGTAGAATGCACAATACTGGTTTATGCATATTCTCTGCATACAGTACAGTAAATCAGAAATTGTTCAACAGTTTTAACACTTTAAACAAGCAGCATTATGTATTATTTATGCATACATTGGTTGCGTATAGTGTCCCCACCCATTACCAAAACCTCCTTATTCATAAAAATCCCCTTCCAAACAAGTGCAAATATACACGAATGCAAAAAAATCTCTCGTCGATTAGACATGTACCGTTTTCTGTCTGTGTTACAAACGCATGCATTTTTCACTGTATGCTCTATTATCACACGCAACGTTTGAAGATTCTATTAATTGGAGCACTTTTTTTTTTTTCCTTCAGCCGCGCGTGGTCACACCGGACGCCGTTTTTTTTTTTTCTTACCTGCACGAAACTGTGATCTCCACTTTGGTGGCGGGGATGTTCCCCGTCAGCGGGTCGAACTCGTAGACCGAAGCCATGTCCTCGAGTTTGTCCATGATGTCTCCCTCCATGAGCGCACGCGGCTCGGGGCAGTTCCACGGAGCCCCGCGGAGGCTTTCACGGTCCCGCTCGGACCAACCCGGAGTTAACAAGGCCAGGGTATTAATGAAGAGTCCCCCTACGACTCAAGAAACTTGAATGGGGTTAAAGTCGACGGAAAGTCGCTTAAAACTGGTCTGCAGAATCGGGTGGTCAGCTGCGGTTCATCACCAGAGAGAGAAAGATCTCCTCTGCACATCAAGTGCTCTACATGTGCGCTCGTTTAGAGCATCCAGCGCTCTCCAGCCCTACCCTACTATCTTCAACACGCCCATGCGTACTACTGCGCTCTCCGCTACACTACACATAGGCGATATCCTTATAGAGCTGCATGGGGGTTGAACTGAATAAAATCCTGTTGTGCCAAAAGACATCATTTTAATGTATATATGAGAGCAAAAAGATACGGGAGTCTGTGCTTTTACTGGTTTTATCATGGGTGAGGGGTGTTTTGGGGCAAACTGGTAAAATTGGTTTTATGTCTTACTGATTTAATAACTATTATTATAAATATTTTTGAAAAACATCAGCATTAAATCGCACTAAAAAATTAATGAAATAAATTATGTCGTATAGTTGCTATAATGTTTCCAAAGCAACTTGGCACATTAACGCAGAATTCAACTTATGTTTGGTCACAGGTGTGTGTGTGTGTGTGTGTGTGTGTGTGTGTGTGTGTGTGTATAGACTATTTAAAGAAATAGTTCGCCCAAAAATTAAAATTCTGTCATTGATTACTCACCCTCATGTCGTTCCAAACCTGTAAGACCTCGTTCATCTTCGGAACACAAATTAAGATATTTTTGATGAAATGTGAGAGCTCTCAGACCCTGCATAGACAGC